>NC_091628.1:11818181-12121212 GCF_027580195.1 Bos mutus | reverse complement strand
TTCATGGGGTCGCAAAGAGTCAGACACGACTGGGCGACTGAACTGAACTGATTCCATGTTTAGAATGTAACACTGAAAGCTTCATTAAAATTCCCTTGTTATCTCAACGAAGAGGATTTTGAAATGACAGTAATCATGATATCAACTCCATGTACGGATGCCCATCCCTGCACCTAAGGCACACAACTTCGGTCATCTAGACTTCATACATAAATATAAACTCTCATTTATGTGTTGGCCATTTTTCCTTTGAAACTCTTCTCTCCCTAATTTTTCAGTGGTCTGAATAGCTTCATCAGAGCCAACTAGGTAACAATCATTCGGAAATAAAAATAAATTTTAATAAGTAAAGGGTACTCTAGCATCCCAGTACTGTTCAAGCATTACTCTGTAAATACTCTCATACTCTGCTAAGGTCTGGCAAGAATTCTATTTACTTTCTCACAGGCTATTATCTACAAGGACTACTTGGCTAAATATCTTCCTGAACCCACCTATTCCCACCACCGAAATATTTTTTAATTAATTGGAAATTTAGGTAATGCCTCTGTTTCCATGATTTGATTACATTCTAAAGCTAGCATTAAAGGAAATACACAGACACCTGAATGCTAACATTTATCTTCTTGCAGGCCCAGTGCCCTCGATGGGGTAATGATAAGGTTAACAGTTTGTTTAAGTACCCTCCCTTAATTAAATAACTTCATTTCATCTCCAAGTACAAAGACCATCCTGATGGCCAGCAGCTGCCTCGCTGCTCCAAGCACGAGTACGTTTCAAGCTAGACGGGCTATTCTCTTTACTATTACTCAGCATCTATTCCCGACATTATGTTAACTCTTCTGTCTGAATGGTTCCATGTGGAATCATATCATGTTTTGGGACATGGCAAAAAAGACCAGAGAAACTATATCCTTACACATATGCCGTTATTTACAGTAAGAAACAATGCAGCATGATCTGTGTGCTGGGAATATTGCCTGTTCGTTCCTGAATATTCCTTTTTCATAAATGTAACTGAGTATACTTTTATGGTAAAGAAGTATTAAAGTAGCCTGTATTGGAATTCAGGAAAAAAAGAGATTTTAAATGACAGCAAAATGGAATCCAGGTCAAAGCAGATCTTTTAACCCAAGGTCTTTGAAGGTCAACAGAATGGGCTATGGGAACTCTGATTCCCTTGAAATTTTATTAAATTTTTATATGTATGTTGCATGGCTACATCTTGGGGAGGAAGACAGTACATAGCTTTGATTAGATTCGTAAGGGATCACTGATCTGAAAAAAGTTTTTGTAGGGAAATCTGTCCTTCAACATAGATTAAGCTGACATTTCCCCAGTTAGCGCCCCACGTCTGAAATAACTGACATTTACATGCATTATTTCCCCTGTCATTTTTCTTGTCCACACTTTTCAGTAATTTGGATAACTTATCTTTTTTAAGAAGTTAAATGAGAGTCCCCTTTATTAGTTCTTAGACTTCATGTCAGACATGGACAGCCACAGGGTTTCAAATAAAATCACTTTGTCCACAGGATCACTTTATGCCACATACACGAGATCTCTGATGATTTTCTTCTTTGAACTCTTTTCTTTTTACTCTAAAATAGTAAAATGTATGAAACAAGACATTTTGTCTACCTAAGAATAAAGGCTCTGTGATGATTTAAGGATTTGTGCCTGTGCAGTCAACTGCTACATTCAACAGTCCTGGAACATAGTAGGTGCTGGATAAAAGACCTGTTGAGTAAATAAAAAGGCCTGCAGCGTTTAAAGAAAATAAACCTCATTTTTTAAAGGAGAGTTCTGCAGACTGGACAAAGTGTCACAATTCACTCACATATTTCTGTTTGGGCTCTAGTTTTAAAGGCTAATAAATAAACATTTTCATTTTTGTCACTGAAAGTAAAGCAAAAATAAAAGCTTTCCTGCCAAAGTAGCTGTGGCATCAGCATCCTACAGTAAAATAGATACAACCAGGTATTTTTCATTGTGATTGGTGTTGACTCCAGGTCTGCAAGTTCATAAAGGACTTCCCAGGTAGGAAAGTTTAAAAGTAAAGAAGTTACAAAAACAGGTCACTAAATTTAGTTCTCAGGGATCTTTGACTTAAACTCCAAAACCGAACTGTATTTTGAATTTCAAGGATATTTTAATCCTCAGTAATACACACAATACACACAACAGAAGAAATATGAGCAGACGGGCAAGCTAATAACATGTTCAACTTTATGAAAGCAAAGACAGCTGCAGATACAGACTGATCAGGGTTGAAGGACACTGCCGAAAGGTCGGGAAACAGAAGGCAGAGAAACTTGGGCAAAGGAGCCGGTAGGGTACACATTGGAAAAGAAAAAAAACCAAACCCGGCACCTGACCTAGAAGCTCTCAACAGGCAGGGGGCCAGCCTGAGCAGATAATGCGGGAGTCCCTGGGAACACGGTAAACAGAACACCGGTGAGGCTTTTCAAAGAGGCTCAAGAATATCAACCAGGACGAAGTACCAAATATCGAGGCAGGGCGCAGAGAGCTAAAATTCGATGCCAGGGGAAAAGGCAGCCCACACAGGATTACAGAGCTCTGAGTGAGACGGGAATTTAGGGGGAGAAACACTGGAGGGCGGTGAGGTGGTTCTGACTGTCTGAGTTGCAAGAAATAAGTTGAAAGAGTTTGAGAGAACGGATGCGAATACCCCCTCTCCCCCCGGGCTCCTACTCGTTACCGTCGCACATACCAGGCACATGTACTGGCTACTCGGGTCCCTAAAATCACCCAACCTCCGCGTTTTATGGGCGGCGAAAAACCTAGGCGAAATCAAGGTCAGCTTCCCGCTTCACCCCTGGAAAGCCCCCCTGACCCTCTAGAAAAGCCCGGGGCTTTAGCGGCGAGCCAGAGTCGGAGGCGTGGTTCCGGGCTTCAAGCCGCGATGCGCCCGGCCAGCGCGGGTCCCCGGGAACCTGCGCGCCCAGGTGATGGGCCAGGGCGCGGTCTCGGGCGGGGGGAACGCGGATCTCCTCCGAGCCCTGCCGGTCGACCCACGGTCTGGATTTCTCCTTTCCTCCTCCCTACCCACCCTCTTCGCTCTAAAATCAAGTCCAAAAAAAAAAAAAAAAAAAAGTTGAGAAGTGGATGAAGCACGGAAATCAAACGGTGCTCTGAGGGCCGTGGTCCGCGCGGGTCGCCGGCGGCCCCCCTCGGGGAAAGCCTCGGCGGGCCGGACAAAGGGGCTCCGGGCTGCGCGCGAGGAGGAGCCGGGGCGGCGGAGGAAGCGCGGCCCCGGCTGGGAAGCAGCTGGGGACCTCATCCCGGGCCATTTCCTGAACGGAACCCGGCCCGGGCGGGAGGGGGGGGACGCGACAGAGAAGAAGCGGGAGGGGGCGGGCGCGGGCGCGGTACCCACCGGTTCCTCCCAGGTCGGGCTGCGGGCGCCCGGCGAGGGGCGCACGTGCCGCGGCTCCATCGCGCCGGCCCGCGCCCGCCGGCCGCCCGCGGAGTGCGGACCCGGGCCCCCCGCCGCCGCCGGGGCCGCTGGATGCGCCTCCCTCGCCGCGGTGCTCGCGGCCGCCGCCGCCCGGCTCCCAGCCACCGGCCCTCCCGCCGTCTCCGGCTTCCGCCGCGCTGAGCTCTCCCGCCCCCGCGCCGGGCCCTCCGTCCACCTCCCCCTCCTCCTCCTCCGCGGTCCAGCGCCGCGCGATCCGCTCCCCGCCGCCGCCGCCTCCCGCGCCTTCCTCCGCCCCCGGCTCCCTCCCCTTTTCCTCCCCGCTCCCCGCCCCGCCTCCTCCCCACCGCCCCCTCCTCCCGGCGGGCGGCCCGGGGCGCACGTGACCCCCCGGGCCGGCCTTATAAGGCGCGGAACCGAAAGCGGCCGCCGGTTGGTGAGGGGCGCCGGGCGGCCGCGGGGACGCGAGCGGCCTCCCCCCCGGGACCGGGCGCCGAGCTGCCGCCGCGCGCGCGCGCGGGGAGAGCAGGGAGCGGTGGGGAAAGCCCGGCGCGGCCGGCCGATGCGCTGGCGACGGGAGCAGCAGCGACCGCGCGTCCCCGGAGCCGCCTCCAGCCCCCCTGTCCCCGCGTCTCCCTCTCCCGGTGCCCGCAGCCCGCGCCCGCCTCCCTCCCCACGCCGGCGGCTTGCGCGCGGGCACCTCCCCTCCTCCGGGCGCTGGGGCTTGAACTGAATCGCGCTGGACGGTAACCGACTTCGACAGAGCGAGGGAGATCATTGCATTCCAGAGCCGCTCTTGAACCAGCTGCGCCAGGGATGGTTTATGCTTTGTGACATTAAAAAGCCTTGCAGATGGGTTAGCATCTGTGAGAGGGGTTCAGCTTCAGGGAGTACTTTTTTTGTTTGTTTTTTTAATGCCTTTTTAGTGATTAACGGTTTCATGGAAACAAACCCGGCTCCGGAGTGGGTCTGCCTTCCAGTTAGAGCGCTGCCTTCAAATTATGGAAAGGGACTGGCTCGCAGTGAGCGCTCAATATATGACATGTCGCCTGGTCCCAACCTTTGAATACAACGTTTCAAACAGCATTTCTGATCCTCTTATGGGCATCGGAGACGGTTTCAGTCTATTTCCAACCCGAGAATGGCTCTGTTGTTGTTCAGTCCCTGAGTCGTGTCTGACTCTTTGCGACCCCCATGGACTGCAGGACGTCAGGTTCCTCTGTCCTCCACCATCATCTCTTGGAGTTTGCTCAGATTCACGTCCATTGAGTCCGAGTTGCTAACTAACCAGCTCATCCTCCGCTCTCCCTTCTCTTTTTGCCTTCAGCCTTTCCCACCATCAGGGTCTTTTCCAATGAGTCGGGATGGCTTTTCAGGTATTCCCTCTCCTGGACTTTTAGTCTCCTTCTATCAGCATCTTCCCAGGCCCTTCATCAGGTAAAACATACACGCACATTTTAAAAACAAACTGAAATTTTCAAAACGCTTCCTTGATCCAGTCTGGATCCTCCAGTCCCCACCTCCTCACTGTCAAGCTCTTTGGGAGATAAATGCCTGTTTTTTATGATTCTTACAACCCTTTCTTCATCTACCACTCATTCTTTCCTGCAACCGATCTCCGTGCCCACTCTTCTTCCAAGGCGACCCTGACAAAGGTCACCTGTGCTTTCAAACTTCCCTGAACCATTGGGTCGTTTCCCTGCCCCCCACCACCATTCGCTTCTTATTTAATGTATCTGCAATATTTGTCACTGGAGGCCAGACTTGATACTTCAGTTTCCTGTCCTCTAAACGTCTTACTTGAACTTGGCCCCTTTTCACCTTTGACATGTCGGAATGCTAAAACAGTCTGTTTTTTTGGTCTGTTTGTAATGTTATCTGGTCTATCCAGACCCATCCATGACTTCAACCATGTGCTAGCAACTCATAACCTGTCCAGCCTATCCCAGATCTCCAGTCTGTAAAGCCAATTTCTTATCAGAAATGTGTACCCAGACGTCCCGCTGGCCCTCAGCTCAGCTTGACTAAAACGGAAGTTAACTTTCCTGCCAGTTTCCCCTTCTCCCTGGTCTCATTCCTAGTAAATGTCTCCATAGTCTACCTTGTCGACCAAAGGAGAAATCTGAAATTGTCCCAGGCTCCCCTTCTCTTCCCCCATCGCCCCCTTGGGAGACCAGACATTCCTGTCCACCACCTTCCATCCATTTCACTGTTGTTGCTGAGTTTGGGGTCCTTTCTTTTGAGCCCTTGAAACATTGCATTGCTTTCCTCATTAGTCTCACTGCTGCTAAGCTGCTCACATCTCTACCCCTGCCATCTCTCACCTTGTGGCTAAAATAAGCTGTCTAAAATACAAAACTGAGCAAGTCATTTCCTGGAGGAACACTTCAAATGCCTCTCCGTTGTGTGTAGGATGAAGTTCCAATATCTTAGCCAACATCTGTTTCTCCAGTCTCATCAAACTTTCTGAGTTCCATGAATGCAGTTCCCTATCAGGCCACTTATTTTTCTGTTGTTGTTATATCGTCTTCTTGGATTGATTCCTTTTTATATATACATAAAATTGTATTTATTTGTTTTTAGCTGTGCCGGGTCTTCGTTGCTGCTCAGGCTTTTATCTCTGTCGCAGTGCACAGGCTTCTCATTGCAGTGGCCTCTCTTGTTGCGGAGCATCAGCTCTAGGACCCACGTGTTTCAGTATTGCGGCTCCTGGGCTCTAGAGCACAGGTTCAATAGTTGTGGCACACGGGTCTCATTGCTCCCTGGCATGTGGGATCTTCTTGGATCAGGAATCGAACCCGTGTCTACTGCATCAGCAGGAAGATTCTTTATCACTGAGCCACCAGGGAAGCTCCAGGTCATATTTTTATGCTGTGCCTTCTCATGGAACACCCTTCCTCTTACTCAGCCTGTGCAAATACCAATCAACCACAGAATCACCTTTCTTATGAAATTATTTTTGACTCTGTTGGCCCCTCTCTCTAGACAAAATGCATGCCCCCCCATAATGCTGTAGAATATTTTATTAAACTCATTTTTACACATACTCTCTCTGATGACAAGTAATATGACTGACTCCCTCTTCCTAGTTCTGATGTATCAGAAGTGTTCAGTAAATGCCAGATGAGTGAATTATATGATCCAATTTGAGTTACTATATTTTTATATCTATAGAGAATGTTCCCCATGTATTATCTCCCAATTCTGCAAATAATATGTTATTATCATCTTTTATAGAGAAAGAAACTGACATTAGAAAAGAATAAAGCAATTTGCCCAGGGTTCTACAGTATAAATGTCAAAGTCAGGACTCTAATCCCGTTTGCCTAGTTAAGTTCGCTAGGTGCTTATCTGTCCATTGTTTTTCCACCTTAAATTCTATGTGGTATGATACAATTATTTTTCTTTTTGTTAGTGATTACCTAGTATATGTCTTTTCATCTCTTCATTTTCAACCATCCTGAGTCATTATTTTTAAGTGTGTTTTTGTAAATAACACTTGACTTTTAAAAATTTTTAATTGGAGGATAATTGCTTTACAATATTGTGTTGATTTCTGCCATAGATCAACACGAATCAGTCACAGGTATACCTGTCCCCTCCCTCTTGAACCTCCCTCCCACCTCCCTCCCCATCCCACCCCTCTAGGTTGTCACAGAGCACCTGATTTGAGCTCCGTGAGTCATACAGCTCATTTCCATTGGCCGTCTATTTTACATACGATCCTTTATGTTTCCACGCTGCTCTGTCAGCTTGTTCCCCCCTCCTTCCCCACTGTGTCCGCAGGTCTGTTCTCTGTGTCTGCATCTCCACTGCTGCCCTGCAAATGTGCATGGCAACAGCTGAATTCTGAGAGTCTGCCTTTTAGTGACATGCCCGCATGCATGCACAGTCGTGTCTGACTCTATGACTCAGTGGACTGTCGCCCACCAGGTTCCTCCATCCCTGGAATTTTCCAGACAAGAACACTGGAGTGGGTGGCCATTTCCTCCTCCAGGGGGTCTTCCCCACCCAGGGATTGAACCTGCATCTCTTTCATGTCCAGCGTTGGCAGTAGCCTATGGTAATGAGTTTTCATTTTATTATGTATGTTAATTAGGGTAAAAGGTTGCTGTAAGAAAGAGCTCCTTCCTCCCTGCCACCCACCAAACACAACGTCTACATCTTGCCCATGAAAGAGTATTGGGATGAGTGGTCCCAGCTGCTGTGTGGCTCCTTTGCCACATATGACTATTCCACCCTCTAAGGTGTCGCTCTTATTTACACAGAAGAAGGAAATAAGGTAGTTCCAGCTCAAGGAAGGATGAAGAGTGAAACACAAGTGCAAAGACCTAGACCCAGAAAGACCTAGACAGACTTATCTGTCATCACCCACCAGATAAAACTTAGTTCCGAGGTTACACCCAGCAGGAAAGGAGCAGGACGATGAGACCGCTAGCTGGGTAGCCATGCCCCAACCACAATTCTATAACCATGAAAGAGAACAGGTTTTTGGTGAACACTAGCACACTTTGTCACACTGTGATCCTTATGCTTGCATTTATTACCACCCTCTCACTTCCTACTTATTTAACTTCCTTTTTCTTTGGTTTTCCCCCTCCTATCTCATCTCCTTTTCATTTAATTTTCTTTAACATACTCTTTTTTTCCCAAACACTTCTAATGATTCGGAATTTATACCTATTCTATTTCAATTCTTTGGGGCTTCCCAGGTGGCCCAGTGGTGAAGGCTCCGCCTGCCAATGCAGGAGATCCAAGAGATGCAGGTTCGATCTCTGGGTCAGGAAGCTCCCCTAGAGTAGGAAATGGCAACCTGCTCCAGTATTCTTGCCTGGAAGTCCACAGATGGAGGAGCTTCGAAGGCTACAGTCCATAGGGTTGAAAAGAGACACACCACTGAGCAACTGAGCACATGCTCATTTCAGTTCTTTAGTGGTCACCCTTAAAATTAACATATATGCATAACATCAAAGATTAGTCAGTATCTTCATCCCCTTCCTTTAAAGATAATTCTAAACAGGCAAAAATAAACACTTCAACTCTCAAGTGCCTCTCTTATAAACTATGTATTGCTAGCACATATTTTTTAATTCCCCCCTGGTGTCTATACAGTGGTTTTCTCAGAGCGCGTTTGGAGTATTTTCTTTTGGAAAACTACACAAGGAAGAAATAAAGGAAAGAAGTATGAGGTTTGGCTCTTTGTCATTTGAGGTATATTAACATTGAGAGGACCGTGCGTGGGATTTGCTATTAAAGAGCACTGTGCCTGAATTCCTGTTCTTCTACTGATTAACCTTGAGACCTTGAGCAAGTTGTTTCCTCACTGTAAAATGAGCATTTGCTGTTGTTTAGTCACTAAGTCCTGTCCGACTCTTTCGAGACCCCATGGACTATAGCCCGCTAGGATCCTTTTGTCCATGAAATTCTCTAGGCAAGAATACTGGAGTGGGTTGCCGTGTCCTTCTGCAGGGGATCTTGTGATCCCAAGGACTGAACCCAAGTCACCTGTATTGGCAGGTGGATTCTTTAGCACTGAGCCACCAGGAAGCATCCATTGTAAAATGAGCACAACCAAACCAGTTTCTCAGTATTCCTGAGGGCTAAATGAAATACTGTACTAAAAATGTCTGATATAATATAGGTGTTCCTTATGAAATAAAAAAGCTCCAGCTGAAAAGGAAAGGAAGTGGCAGGAATATGACTTTTATGTCACATAAATCAGATGGGGAACATTGCCCCTCACTCCCTCCTGAGGGAAGTGATAGACTCTGAAATTAGCAGCTCCTGGAAAAATAGATTTTACAAAAGTTTACACAGAACAGATATTTTTAAAGCTCCCTTTTAAGTAAATGACACTTTGGTTTTAATCATTGGAACAACCATCTGGGGTAATTCTCATTCTTTTCCTTTTACAGATTGAGGAGATTACATTTTAGGGACTAAGCAGTTTGCTTGAGGTCCCAGAACTTGTAAGAAACAGAGGCAGCATGTTGAGTTTTTAGCATGTAGGAGCCTCATCAAGGAGCTAGAAGAATTGGGAATAGAGGTACATGAGACTTCCCTGGCGATCCAGGGGGTGCGGTTTCGATCCCTAGATGGGGAGATAAGATGCCATATGCCTCAAAAAACCAAAACATCAAACCAAAGCAATATCGTAACAAATTCGTTAAAGACCTTAAAAACAGTCCACATCAAAAAAATCTTAAAAAAAAAAAAAAAAAGAATAGAGGTACAAAGGCAGGAACAGCAAGCAGAGTGGACTACATCCTCTTCAAGAATTTTGTTGGGGGGCAGAGGCTGGCACTGGTTTGTCACCTAGGGAAGCAGTCCTATTTCTAGGCAGGTGGGAAGGTGCCTGCAGAGAGAAAAATGACCAAATGCCAAAGAGAGAGGGACTGACTCCTAGAAGAAGGGCTGATGCCCAGGTGCAGGAACAAGCCTTATAGAATTCTATTTCTTCGGAGACGAGAACAGAGGAGTCAGGGAAGAGAAATGTACCATAAACATTAACTGTTGTTAGGACCTAGGACCTGTGTTTTCTTTCCCGTTGCCCCAGGAGATGACAACTGCCCTCAGTACAAAGGTCTAGGATGGACCCAGTCCAGTCTGTCCCTCCCTTTCACCAGTCTCCAGCCCATGACACCCCTTCATAGGCACTTCCCTTGGCTGGCTTTCCCTCCCCTCTGCTTTCTACACCACCAACCTTCCACCCACCGAGGGATCCAGCCAGCCTTCCTTAGGTGCCCTTTCCTCTCATCCCTTCTCCAGACTTTTTAACCCCAGGGAAGGACCTGAGGGACCACAAGTAGGTGATGGAAAGGGACCTTAGGGGCTCTGCCTGATCCCGCTGGTGGATTCCAGCGGTCCCTGAGCCCAGAACAAAGCGGGCGTCATTCTGTCTGTCCAGTCCTGCTGCTCCCCTTTATGCAGCCCGGGCCCTGTGGATCTCCTGGGAGGACAGCAGCAGATGGGGATCCCAAGGGTGGAGGCTGAAGAGATGGGAGAAGGGTGGAAACTGGGGCGCTGAAAGAGTGGGGCTATTTGCACTTCATCCTGGGCGGGGGGAGGGCACAGCAGCAAGTCACGTGGGGCCCTAACTGGGACATGAGAATCATTTCATGATACCTCTGCTTTTTGTCTCACCAGGAAAATACCTCACAACTTGATGTTTTCATTTCTTTACCAATAAGAATTCATTGAATACCGACTTGATGCAAATCATTAACGTTGGCTTGTCCAGAAAGGTTGTTAAACGGTTCCCATTAGCTAAGTGTCTTGGGTCACAAGGTATGGAATTTTTAGAACTTGACAAGTGGTAACGGTGAAGTTAAACTAGTAATTCATTAAATGATCATTTATTATCGTAATATTTTGGAATGTGTTAAAGGAAAATATTTTTAAAACTTATTATTTACCAAACCGTAGTTATTTGGTTTATTCATTCAATAAATATGTACTGAGCACTTACTTTATCTGAGGCAGGGAGACGTCTAGGCCCTTCCCAGGGAGCTACCTGAGCGTGTGGAAGGGATGTCTAAAGCAGTCTTGGAGAGTTGAGGGAGGCTTCCTGGAGGAAGGGACATCTATAGTGAGACCTGGGAAAGGATAGTTAGGGACGTTGGGCTGTACCCGCTGCTATATTTAAAATGGATAACCAACAAAAACCTACTGTATGACACATGGAACTCTGCTCAATGCTCTGTGCCAGCCTGGATGGGAAGTGGTCTGGGGGAGAATGGATGCCTGTGTGTGTACGGCTGAGTCCCCTCGCTGTTCACCTGAAACTACCACAACACTGTTAATCAGCTACACCCCAACACAAAATGGTTTTGGTGTTTAAAAAATAAAAATAAATAAGGGGAGACCTGGGACTTCCTTGATGGTCCAGGAGCTAGAATGTCGCGTTCCCAATGCAAGGGGCCTGGGGTTCCATCCTTGGTCAGGGAACTAGATCCCATATGCGACTGCTAAGACCCGGTGCAGCCAAATAAGTAAATAAATATTTTTTTAAAGTAAAATAAAGTGAGACCTAAATCTCACTTTGAAGTGAAGTCGCTCAGTCGTGTCCGACTCTTTGCGACCCCATGGACTATAGCCTACCAGGCTCCTCCCTCCATGGGATTCTCCAGGCAAGAGTACTGGAGTGTGTTGCCATTTCCTTCTCCAGGGCATCTTCCCGACCCAGGGATGGAACCCAGGTCTCCTGCATTCCAGGCAGACGCTTTAACCTCTGAGCCACCTATATACATCAGATCAGATCAGATCAGTCGCTCAGTCATGTCCGACTCTTTGCGACCCCATGAATCACAGCACACCAGGCCTCCCTGTCCATCACCAACTCCCAGAGTTCACTGAGACTCACGTCCATCGAGTCGGTGATGCCATCCAGCCATCTCATCCTCTGTCATCCCCTTCTCCTCCTGCCCCCAATCCCTCCCAGCATCAGTCTTTTCCAATGAGTCAACTCTTCGCATGAGGTGGCCAAAGTACTGGAGTTTCAGCTTTAGCATCATTCCTTCCAAAGTAATCCCAGGGCTGATCTCCTTCAGAATGGACTGGTGGGATCTCCTTGCAGTATATATATATATATACTGGACCTAGTTGGGTACGGAGGGGTGGGTGGAAGGAAAGCAGGCCTAGGGAAAGAACTGATTCTCTAGAAGAGCTAAGAGTCAAAGGAGAGCTCTGCTGGTTCTTTCACATTCTGAGAAGAATTGTCATATGATCGTTAACCATAGTATGAGAAGGTGAATTAGAGCTGAGGCTGAAGAAATGAACGGATAATGGATCATGAAGGGCTTAATACAGCAGCAAAGACACTCTGTGTTCACATCTTTAGCATAACAATAATAGCAAGCAGTGAGCACATCCTTTGATTGATTAATTAATCCTTAGAACTCCTAGAAGGCAAGTTAGGTTTGATTATAATGACTCATTATCTTCCATCTTTAATACCCTGATATTATGTCTTCAAAAGTAGAGAGCACGGATACCATTTTCAAAGATCTACTTCTCTTTTCTAATAGTTTTTTTGTTTGTTTGTTTTTGTTTTTTAAGGAGGTGACTGAGCGACTGGACTGATCTGATCTGATCTGATCTGAAGAGAGTATTGGAATCAGAAGACCAACGATTGAAGTAGGGAGGGAGGTATTTTAAACAAGCTTAGAAATCCTCTGACTAACCAGTCTGGCATCTTGAAAGATCTAGAAATTAACAGTTTCCTCCAGGGTGGAGTGCCAGCACAAGATGGAACAGGCTTTACCCTTTGGGGTGGGGGATGAGGTTGGAAACATTTTAAACACAAGTTCTTATAACGTAGTTTTTGAAGCACTGCTTTGAATACAGAAATAAAATCGAGCAAACAACTGCAGGTTCACCGGGCCTATTATTAGAATATGATATCCTTGCTTCGCAGTCTTAAAAACACCCTATCTATGGCGAGACATCAGATGAGTAGACCGACAGAGCGAACTTTCCTAAGGAGAAATTTCCTGTTGGAATCAGTCAGCAGCCAGGCCACAGAATTAGTCACTTTGTTTAATTTGTTTCAGCATATCATTAACAAGATTAAAGGCTTTTCCAAAAGCTAGAATTAGGGTCATTAGACGTGAACACCTTGATGCCTTAAAATGAGGTTGTGATTTATGAACTAAATAGGCTAATCATTTCTCCTCAGTATGAAAGATAATGTAAGTTAGCATTCTCGGTGAATTGAGAGAGGGACAGACTATGACAGAAACCTAGGACCCTGCCCCCTCATGGCCAGGCCTCCCCAAGGGCTCCTAGTAAAGTGCAAAAAAGGACAGTGTGCCTCTAATTACTGTGAGGCTTTGTTGTCCCAAACCATGACACAGTCCCTTGTTGAGCCGAGGTAGGCCTTCAGTCGAGAACCAAAGCAGGTCTCTCTTGCCCTTTCTTCCTTGAAAAACAAACTGGGGGCTTCCCTGGTGATCCAGTGGTTAAGAATCCACCTGCTAAGTCAGGGGACATGAGTTTGATCTCTGGTCTGGGAAAATCCCACATGCCACGGGGCAACTAAGCCCTTGCACGTCAACCAGAAAGGCCACCCCACGTGAAAGCCGCACACGGCAGCTAGAGAGCAGCCCGCACACAGCCACGAAGACCCGGAGCAGCCAAAACTTAGCTACCTAAAGGGGAAACCAAGAAAAACACACCAGCTTCTCCTTGCCTTCTTTTCTCACTACTCTAATGGTGAGCAAAGAGCAGTCAAAAAAGAACAAAAGTCAGTGATTCCACTTCTCTACTTCCCAGTGTTAGTCACTCGGTTGTGTCCAACTTTTTGGGCCATACGTATCCCGCCGCGGAGTGGATTGCCATGCTCTCCTCCAGGGGATCTTCCTGACCCAGGGATCGAACCCATGGCTCTCGGGTCTCCTGCATTGGCAAGCAGGTTCTTTACCACTGCACCACCTAGGGAGCCCCCACCTCCACCCTGATACCTAGTAGATACTCAGCAAATTGTTGGATGAATATATTATCTCATTGTCTTAAAGCTGACATTTGTATAATACATGCTAGGAGCCAGAAAGTTTTATAAAGATTTTACACATATGCTTTCATTTCAACCCCATAGCACTGCTGGAGCCAGGTACCAGATTTCTGCACTTTACATACGAGAAGAAGGCAGGGCTGAGACACACTTGAGAGGGAGGAGCTGGGCTTTCACCTAAAGTCTATGCTCTTCGATACCGAACGACACTGCTTGGCTTAGCTTGCCCAACTGAGGCCTTCCCAGGTCAGAGAAGGACCCTCCAGCCTGTCAACCCTAACATCCCTGAGAAAGAGGGAAACTTACGGGAGACCACGAGGAGCTGGGCACTGTGTCAAGAGGGAACATCTCCCTGGGCTTAGACCTGGTGGCTCATTGGTCATAGTTGCAGGCTCCAACCGCCCGTGCTCTCAAGTCACATCCTGAGTGTGTGTGAGTGTGTGTCTACCCCCACCAGCCCCACCTCAGTGCAGAGAGGGCAATGAGAACCAGGGCTAACATTGGCTTGATTCTGGCCAGCCACAACAATGGCCAGTCAGGGGAGGAGAGCCGTGCAGCAGTGAAGAGCCCTGCCTGTACCTCTTAGAGGTTGCTGTTACCCATGAGTTATTTCTCCAGGACCCCAGACCCCTGAGACGGGGACTCAGCGGCTCATACTTCCTAGGTGATTATGCTACATCTCTCTAGCCATGGTTCTCAGAGGGTACCTTTCACCCTTCCCAGGCCCGAAACCCCTCTTCAGCACGGATTCTAGCTTTCTCTCTGTGATTGTCCCTCTGCCTCAAAAAATAATGTTGAGTCCAGTCACCAGGCCTGACAACAGAAAAATCAAATTTGGCAAAGCCATTGGACCCAGGTCCACACTCTTTCAACCTTTCACAGGGTCACCCTGACCACTAAGATCTCAAGGCCACCACCTCTCTGGCTCCTTTTGTTCTTCAGCTAAGTCTAGTCTAAAGCTAAGACTGCTTCCTGCGTGACAGCTGTCTGTGAAATGGTAACATCCCCTGCTTCCCTGGTGGTTCAGACAGTAAAGAACCCACCTGCCAATGCAGGAGACACAGATTTGATCCCTCGGTTGGAAATATCCCCTGGAGAAAGGAGTGGCTACCCACTTCAGTATTCTTTCGTGGGAACTCCCACGGGAGTTCTGGGAACTTCCCAGAAGAGCCTGGGGGGCTACAGTCCACAAAGAGTTGAACACGACTAAGCTACCAACACTTTCACTTTCTGCTGTTCTTCCAGACCACCTAAGATGTCCCACTGTTTCTGTACCAGTCAGACTCCTCTTAGCCCAGGCTATCAAATACAGTGTTTTCTTTTTTTGTTTGTTTGTTTAAATAAGGTCGGTGTTAAGACTTTTGACCATTTAATTTAGTCTTGCCACTGTCCAGGAAAGAAATTGCTTTTATTATGTGGCAAGTCTGTCTACTCCTTCGTATTTGATCACTGATGGATTTCACCACTCTGGCACCCTGAGATCCTTAGCCACAATCTAGGTTAACCTAAGATTCACTGGGACAGACCTCCCTGAGTCCTGCTCTCAAACCACAAAGATCTCCAAAACAGGCTTTGTTGCTCACTTCTCCGACTATCTCCTCATCTGATTACAGAGGACAGAGATCTGTAACTAGAACGGGCCTGTGAGCTTGCAGTAGCAAGTTCAGAGAGGCTGCTGATAAGCCGACGGCATTTTTAGAGTTGAACACTACCCTGGCTTCTTCCTTGATCCTGGATTGGCAAACAGCAAGAAGCAGTTAGAAAAAGGAGCAAGACCTGGGGCAACCAACCTAGAAGTACATGCAATTCACAATTAAAAAGTGAAAATTTTCACATATCAAGACACTGGTAGGGTTTCCCTGGTGTTTCAGGGATTAAGAATTCGCCTTCTAATGCAGGGCACACAGATTTGATTCCTGGTCAGAGAACTAAGATCCCGCATGCAGCAGGGCAATTAAGGCCATTCAGTTCAGTTCAGTCGCTCAGTTGTGTCCAACTCTTTGCAACCCCATGAATCACAGCACGCCAGGCCTCCCTGTCCATCACCAATCCCCGGAGTTCACTCAGACTCACATCCATAGAGTCAGTGATGCCATTCAGCCATCTCATCCTCTGTCGTCCCCTTCTCCTCCTGCCCCCAGTCCCTCCCAGCATCAGAGTCTTTTCCAATGAGTCAACTCTTCGCATGAGGTGGCCAAAGTACTGGAGTTTCAGCTTTAGCATCATTCCTTCCAAAGAAATCCCAGGGCTGATCTCCTTCAGATGGACTGGTTGGATCTCCTTGCAGTCCAAGGGACTCTCAAGAGTCTTCTCCAACACCACAGTTCAAAAGCATCAATTCTTCAGCACTCAGCCTTCTTCACCATCCAACTCTCACATCCATACATGACCACAGGAAAAATCATAGCCTTGACTAGACGGACCTTAGTTGGCAAAGTAATGTCTCTGCTTTTGAATATGCTATCTAGGTTGGTCATAACTTTCCTTCCAAGGAGTAAGCGTCTTTTAATTTCATGGCTGCAGTCACCATCTGCAGTGATTTTGGAGCCCAAAAACATAAAGTCTGACAGTTTCCCCATCTAGTTCCCATGAAGTGATGGGACCGGATGTCATGATCTTCGTTTTCTGAGTGTTGAGCTTTAAGCCAACTTTTTCACTCTCCTCTTTCACTTTCATCAAGAGGCTTTTGAGTTCCTCTTCACTTTCTGCCATAAGGGTGGTGTCATCTGCATATCTGAGGTTATTGGTATTTCTCCCGGCAACCTTGATTCCAGCTTGTGCTTCTTCCAGCCCAGCGTTTCTCATGATGTACTCTGCATATAAGTTAAATAAGGCCATAAGTTGCAATTAAAGAAGCTGGTACAAACAACAAAGACCCAGTGCAGCCGAAAAAAAAAGACACTTTACCTGAATGTTGCCCACAGTGACCACGTGGAATTTCACCACTATTGCAGATGAACAACAGTAGGTCATGTACAAGCCAGGTGGGTAAAACTAGATAAAGGAGAAAACTGATGAGAGGACAGAACTTTAACTCCATCCACTGAAAGGCATAACATTATTTCCCATCCCATCCTCACTGCGGAAGGGTTCTAGGCATAAATGTGTATTCCAGTGATATTCTTCGGCTCCCTCAATGACACACTGTCACCTACCGAATCGAGTTCAAGTTGCTTATTGTGTGTGCTTCCAAAATGGCTCAGCGGTTAAAGAATCTGTTGGAGATACAGGTGACATGAGTTTGATTCCTGGGTCAGGAAGATCCCCTGGGAGAGAAAATGGCAACCCACTCCAGTATTCTTGCCTGGAAAAGTCTAAGGAGAGAGGGGCCTGGCAGGATCCAGTCCAAGAGGTTGCAAAGGGGGAAAAGCCCTTATTCAGTGGGAAAGCATTTCCAAAATGAAGTTACAGGTTCTGTTTTATTAAAACTTCTCTTCACGTCAGTGGTGAGGGCTTCTGACTGGGCAAGGTCCTGATCCTAATAGAAGCTACTATTCATTTGGGAAGCCAGTTCTGCAACTTGCTTCTGGGATTCCTGCCTGGAATTCCATTCTTTAGCCTTTGGGACAAGCTATCTTTATATCTTAAGAAATTCTTTTATATGAAAATGAGTTAGAGTGGATTTTTGTTGGTTTGCACCCAAAAACACTATCCAAGACGTAACTGTTATTTTAGTTTGACAAATGAAATCATTTTTAAAACAAAAAATTTCCTTTCCAGTCAGTTGGCATCAGAGATTCATGTCTGCTTAAGACTTTTGTTCTCTATGTATATGTTGGGGGTGTAGGGATGTGGGGTAATTTGCATTACGTAAGTTAGAGGATGCAATGAAGGGAGGCACAATCCCACAGCAACCTATGTGGAGCTGATAAACATGGCACCAGAGAGCATCTTAGGTTCTGCTAGACAGGCTTAATAAAGGCAAACAACAAAGTTATCTCACTTCCTCTATCTTTTCCTTCTACTGACCTCTGAATAATACCCAGCCTGACTTCTGTAGCTGAGATCCTGTAGAAAAAAATCTCCACTGTGAAGACAATTCATCATCACCAAGTAGCCACATAATCTGTTCAATTGCTACAGGACAGGAAGGCTTAGTGTGCTGTAGTCCACAGGGTTGCAAACAGCTGGACGTGACTTAGTGACTTAATGGACTTCCCTGGTGGCTCAGATGGTAAAGCGTCTGTCTACAGTGCGGGAGACCCGGGTTCGATCCCTGGGTTGGGAAAATCCCTTGGAGAAGGAAATGGCAATCCACTTCAGTACTATTGCCTGGAAAATCCCATGGACAGAGGAGCTTAGTAGGCTATAGTCCATGGGGTCGCAAAGAGTTGGACACGACTGAGCGACTTCACGTTAGTGACTTAATAACAGCACCTTGTAAGTCTTCATTTTAGAACTGATCAGTACTATAAGTAAATAATTGTTCAGAAAGGACTTGAGCAACAGTAGTTTATCGTTACAATATTTTAAATGCATTATCCTTGATGGTTTGGAAATTTATTTTCTTTTGATGTCTTTTTCTTTAGATCATTGTCTTATGTTGAATGGGAAAAAAAGAAAAAGAAGAAAGAGGCAGAGAGATCATAAGGAGAAGGCATAACCATAGGATTAGGGAGAGGAAAAACATTGGGAAAGAGGAGAAAATAATATATCTCAAAGCTAGGGAACAACCTAAACTAAGTTTCTCTTTCTCTTTGCATGATGTTATTGTTTAGTCACTAAGTCACGTCCACCTCCTTGCGATCCCATGGCCTGTAACCCACCAGGCTCTTCTGTCCATGGGATTTCCCAGGCCTGAATGCTGAAGTGGTTTGCCATTTCCTTCTCCAGGGGATTTTCCAGACCCAGGGATCGAACCTGGGTCTCCTGCATTGGCAGGCAGATTTTTTTTTAGATTTTTTTTTCCCAGGTGGCTACCTGGGAAACTTTGCATAGCTACCTTGTATTTTCATGTTTGCCTCCAGCTTCCAGGTGATTGGACCCATGGTTCAGCAGCTGGGGAGGGAAATTAGCATGAAGAAATACTGCAAGGAGGGCTGTGTTGACAGGGTTTCCCTGATGCCATCCCACTTAATTCTAATAACCATCATTTAGTTGGTAAATAGACTGCTTTAGCAGATTCCGCCTAAATGAAGCCAGTGGCTATGCCACTTTCTTGAAAACACCTTCCCGGAATCCTGGATTCGAGTTGACTTCTTTTTATATATGCTGACCTGGCACCTTATACGTCTTTGTTTTAGTACTGATCAGTACTGTAAGCAAATAATCATGCAGAAAGAATCTATGTACTATCACCATCATTTCATAATAGAAAGATCTTTTAATATAAAAATGTTTATAAGAGACAACTTTATTTTTAGAAGATGGAGAGCTTCCTAGGTGGCACAGTGGATAAGATTCTGCCTGCCAGGGCGGGGGATACAAGTTCCACCCCTGGTCCAGGAAGACTCCATATGTCGAGGGGCAAAAAGCCTGCATGCCACAACTCCTAAGCCCAAGCTCTAGAGACCGCAAGCCACACTGTTGAGCCTGTGTGTGGCAACTGCTGAAGCCCGTGGGCCTAGAGCTCATTTTCCAGCACAAGAGATGCCACTGCAATGAGAAGCCTGCGCATCACAACGAAAAGTAGCCCCTGCTTGCTGCAACTAGAGAAAGTCTGAGCACAGCAGTGAAGACCAGGCGCAGTCAAGAATAAATAAATAAAGACAATTCTTTTCTAAAAAAAGAAAACCTTTAAGATGATGGCAAATGTTTCCAAATGTAGAAAAATCATACCATAATTTAAAATACACATTTTATGTAATTGTTTAAAATACACATTTTATGTAATTGTTTTTTATACAAGTTTGTTGACTTTGGTGTCTTTATTGGACACTGCAGTAAGGAAGGAAAGCTCAGATATCCAACTTGTGCTAAGAGTGTGGTTTTTAACAGTTCACCATGGATGTTAGCAATGGATGCCTTATTCTCACACAATCCAGAAATATTCTGGGCAAACTAAAAAAGGCTAAGGAACGACAGTTCCCGCAGGTTTAGCTGTGATGGCCATCTCACCTGCAGAGCACCAGGTCAAATGTCTGGCCAGCCAGGCTGCAAGAAAGACCTCTGCCTGGGGCTGCACAGTTCTGGTCTTTAAGGCCCCGCATGCATGCATGCTCAGTCGTGTCTGACTCTTTGCAATCCTCTGAACTGTAACGCCCAGGCTCCTCTGTCCATGGAATTCTCCAGGCAAGAATACTGGACTGGGTTGCCATTTCCTGCTCCAGGGGATCTTTCCGACCCAGGTATGGAACTCACATCTCCTATGTCCCATGCATTGAAGGCAGATTCTTTACCTGCTGAGCCATCAGGGACGAAATCCATCTCAAAGGGCTGCTGTGGGCCAGAGGACATTGGGGATGAACTAACTGGCTTTAGCCTATGGACAAGTATTTGGAGACCACCTTGCTTAACCCTTCTAACCATTTTTCATACGTGTTCCTTTTTGCTCCCTTCTCCTCGGGTGTTAGAGCTATAAGAGCTTGTGCTTTATTTGTATCTAGTTTAGAAGTATTGGCTCAGACGGTAAAGCGTCTGTCTACAATGTGAGAGACCTGGGTTCCATCCCTGGAATGGGAAGATTCCCTGGAGAAGGAAATGGCAACCCACTCCAGTACTCTTGCCTTGAAAATTCCATGGACAGAGGAGCTTGGTGCAGGCTACTATCCATGGGGTCACAAAGAGTCAGGCACGACTGAACGACTTTACTTTCACTTTCACTTTCACTTAGAAGTATTTGAACACTTATAATACATTTTTTCTCTTTGTCAGCCATAGCACATAACTATCGTATTTTCCAATATAATTTCAAAGTTTAACTGGAGTATTTATAATTTACTTTGGCAGATGCTCTGTAAAGATCATAAAGCTGTTCTTAGTTTCTGCATGAATATATAATGGCTTTACCATTTGTTGGAAGAAACATAAAAACAATCAGTCTTAATTCCATATTACTGTGTTTTTAAATTCTCCATTTGACTTCTATAAGAATTGACTCCTATACCTAAATTCAGTAGAATTAATTCCAATAACAGGCACAGTTTACCAATCAGGTGTTATTAATACAAAACCATCTCTAATCTTAAAATTAATCAAAGTGATTTTAAAGATCTTCAACAAGCACATTTTTCAATACCTGGCAACTGCATACCATTAATATGAAGATCCAAAGATAATGACTGAATCTGGTATTGGATTTTCGTAGTCAAATTTCCTGAAATGAATATTTGAATCATTCAAATATTAAAACCCGTCTCAAAATAAATGCCCTCAAAAACCACTTTATAAAATTCCACATCCATTCCCATTTAACACTCTGCGTATACTATGAAAAGAGGGAAATTTCCCCAACCTGTAAGAGTATCAGTCAGAAACAATAATAAATATCACACTTAATATTCATCCACTAAAACCAAGAGAGAGAAACACAAAAATACCCAGTATTGCTAGTGCGGATTTCTCTTACAACACCAACAGCAATAATCAATTGTACTTTAAAAATCTTGTTCATCCCTTGTGTTCATAGCAGCACTGTTCACAATAGCTAGAACATGGACACAACCTACATGTCCATCAACAGATGAACGGATAAAGAAGTGGCATAAATGCATACGATGAATTCATACTCGCCATAAAAAAGAATGAAATAATGCCGTTTGCAGAAACAAGGATGCAGCTAGCAATGACCATACTAAGTGAGGTAAGTCAAAAAGAGAAAGACAAATACTATATGATATCACTCACAGGTGTAATCTAAAATATTATACAATGGAGCCTACTATGGAAGAGAAGCAGAATCAGGGACACAGAACAGGCTGATGGCTACCAAGGGGGGGGCGAGTGGGAGAGGGTTGGGCTGGGAGCTTGGGGTTAGCAGATGCAAACTAATATATACAGAATGGAAAAAGAACAGAGTAGAACACAGGGAACTATAGGATAAACCACAATGGAAAAGAATATGAAAAGGAATGTATATATATATGTGTGTGTGTGTGTATAACTGAATTGCTTTGCTATACAGCAGTAATTAACACAACTTTATAACGCAACTATACCTCAATAAAAAATAAAATTTAACAATCCTGTTCATAATAAAAACAAAAGATAACACATATCTAGGATAAATAGAAATATGTAAGGTTTATTTGAAGAAAATTATAAAACTTAGCGAAAGGGTATTTCAGAAGATGCCAATATATCTTAGTCCTGCATTAAAAGATTTAAATATGATATAAATATAATATATATATATAAATATTTAATATATATTATATGCATTATTTAAAAGGTTGATTTTCCCCAAATCAATCCACAAAATCAATGCAAATCCTAAACCCCAATGCTTACATCCATCCATAGACGTTAATATGCAAAGATGTCTCTAATATATTTAAAAGCAACTTATAGGACAATATGTATCAATACAGTATGAGGCCATATTTAAAACAAACAACAGAAAACTTGTGTGTGGCCACATATGGATGTACACGAAAAAGTTTGGGAATAAACTACCAAGAATGTTTTATTAATTGAAAAAAATCTTAAATATCTACATCAATACAATCAATAATATAACCAAATCTATACATCCGTAATTAGATAGCCAGGGTATATGATATACCCTTATAAACAATCAAATACCCAAATATCAATTTACCTAATTAATCATGTATCAAAAAACTATATTTGTTAAATATTCATTTTATAATATATAGAAAAGTTGAACCTCCTTTGAAGAATTTTTTAAGATTTCTACATTTGCATCTCCTGAGAATTATTAAACTAACTTATTTAACATATTTTAGGTAAACAGATAAATTTTAAACTATTAATGGAAAAACGGCCAGTACTCTCGTAATAATAAAAATAACAGAGCATTTCATATTTCTTTGTCATCTCCTTACCTTTTTGGTTTTGTTTTATTTGACATGATGACAAAGAGGAAATACAGACAGTATAAATAAGGTAATTTTTCTTTGGTAAGCTTTTATTTTTTTATTAATTAATTTATTTTAATTGGAGGTTACTTTACAGCAAAGACATTACTTTACCAAAAAGATTTGTCTAGTCAAAACTATGGTTTTTCCAGTAGTCATGTATCAGTGTGAGAGTTGGACTGTAGAGAAAGCTGAGCGCCAAAGAATTGATGCTTTTAAACTGTGGTGTTGGAGAAGACTCTTGAGAGTCCCTTGGACTGCAAGGAGATCCAACCAGTCCATCCTAAAGGAAATCAGTCCTGAATATTCATTGGAAGGACGGATGCTGAAGCTGAAACTCCAATACTTTGGCCACCTGGTGCAAAGAACTGACTGATTGGAAAAGACCTTGATGCTGGGAAAGATTGAAGGTGGGAGGAGAAGGGAATGGCAGAGGATGAGATGGTTGGATGGCATCACCTGATGGACCTGAGTTTGTGTAGGCTCTGGGAGTTAGTGATGGACAGGGAGGCCTGGTGTGCTGCAGTCCATGGAGTTGCAAAGAGTTGGACATGGCTGAGTGACTGAACTGAACTGAACTGAATTACTTTACAATATTGTGGTGGTTTTTTCCATACTAAATGAGCTTTTAGAATCAAAGTTCACACTATTTATCAAAATGAAATCTAGTAAATTAGGGAGTTGAATGAAAATAATTAATTTTTGGAATTTCTTCTCACCAAGGAACTAATTTTGGAGGAGGAAATGGCAACGCACTCCAGTACTCTTACCTTGAAAATCCCATGGACGGAGGAGCCTGGTAGGCTACAGTCCATGGGGTGGCAAAGAGTCAGACATGACTGAGTGACTTCACTTTCACTTTCAAGGAAATAATTTTACAGCAAAATAGTGGAGCAATGGGCTCATGTCCATGTAATTCACTGCTCTTACCAAGTCACCATCGTCTGGAGGCCCCTTAGAGAATGCTGAAATGGTATATGGTTAGTGTACTGTTGAACCAGTGAACAATAAATGTTTTTGTTGGTGTTTGTCCCAGAGCCAGAATGCCAGGTCCAGGAATCAAGGTATGGGAGTGGAAGTCATTATTATCACTTACACATGTTAAGAACCCACTCACAAATATTTCCTTCCTATGCCTGCAACTTTAGGCTCTGATGGTTTAAGGTCACAGTTCTCAAGGAAGTAATGTTTCCTTCAATGCCTACAACGTTTCTTCTATTGAGTTGAGGACTGAAGCAATTAACTAGTCATTTGGAGCTCCACTAAATTAACCTGAAAAGAGGACATGAATACAAGGTGTCTCCGTCATCCTAAGCCCACTAAGAGAAAAGCAGAGATCTTAAAAGTTCAACAGTAATAGAAAATCAAATCCTAAGAGAGATGGTTTCAAAATCAAAGCAATTCAAGGGAAAACTATAGACCCAAAACACGATCTCAGCAATTCAATCTGTGGACAGTGTTGCCAGAGAAAAAGAGAAGAAAATTATAGAAAGCATACTGAAAGAGATCATTGAAAATAACTTGTCCTCAGTTAAGAAAGAACAAGAAGTCTCTCCTGAGTATATGGAGGACTATTTCTGGTTGTGTACTTGTCAGATTCTTGAGCTACAGAGGCATACGGTATTTAATGGAAACACATAAAGAGGCGAGGGAGCTATCAGTTACAGATTCAAAGAGTAGAAGATTTTCAAACTTATACAATAGAGAAGACATAAGCAATTCCTAAGAATAAAATTATCATGTATCTCCTAAAAATGCTTGATTCTCCCTGC
Organism: Bos mutus; assembly: GCF_027580195.1. Classification (NCBI taxonomy): domain Eukaryota; kingdom Metazoa; phylum Chordata; class Mammalia; order Artiodactyla; family Bovidae; genus Bos; species Bos mutus. The sequence continues at coordinate 12,096,513 of NC_091628.1, read as the reverse complement.
AGATTCATCAGAATGCCTGAATGGCAACAGTTTGGGGGGATGTTTTTTGGGGGGTGATATTGGTTATTTTTTGTTGCTGTTGTTTATGTTTAGGGCAGAAGAGAGTTTTTTGCAAACACAGAACCTGAAGGAATATTTTAACATAATCTGCATCTACAAAATAAACTACAAGACTGGAGCAAGAGGGACAATAAAGTTAAGCAAAGGTAGTTAAGTAACTTAAGTAAAGTGTTATTGATATGAAATCTAAAATACGAAAAGAGAACACAAAAAGTGAGAAAAACGTTTCTGAACTAAATTTGTAGTATGAAAATGATGCTAAAGTATAAACAAAATCTATAATAAAACTTGGTACACAGTAGAAAGCTCAGTAAATGTTAACTTTCTTCCTTCCCTACACCAAAAGAATCTGTAAAAACACGAAGAAAAGAGAGATGATTTAAAAAGTTAGGTTTTATAAAAAGTAAAGACATAAACATATTACAAAATCAAAAAGCAATTTTATTGATAAACTGAAGAAAAAATTGTGTTTTTTTGTGTGTTACCAAATTGCTCAACCACAGGCTTAACTGAGCCAAAAGGGAGAGAAACCAAATTTCAAACTCTAAAATAAGAAAAGATCTATAATAAATAAAATGAAAAGGTGATTAGGGACTGTCATAAACAACTTGTAAAATTTTTAACACTTAAGTGTGAATTTCAAAGATAATATGAAACAGGCGTAATATGATACGACGTGGTATGAAATAGAAAACAAAATGTGAGAATTCTTCAGTTCTTTCAAAGCTTGGAAATTGTTCCCTCCCTAGAAGTCCGAGATACAGTCAATTTCATTGTCTTGTCTTTGTAACCTGAATTCCATTCGTTCTGGCCTCTGTCCAATTAGTCAGAAACAGGCTTTTTACAAAGCAATGCTAGGCTCTCCCAAAATTCAGGGGGACGTTCCCAGAAGGTACTTCAAGGAAGCTGTGATCAGTCCAAGCTGCTGCCTCCTATGCCTGTTGCCCGGTTCTACTGATGACCTTGTCCCTGACCTTCTAAGGTGCAGATCTTCTCAAACCTCGTGGAAAGACACATTAGCATTGTCAGGTGAACGGCAGCTCTCTCCCACCTGAGTGATATTCTCCAGGCTCCCCCAGTAAGACTGATGGGGTGCAGAGGTGTTCCAGAGTTTATTAAGGTCTCTCTTTTGGTTTACACACAGCCTTTTTCCTGCCAGGGCACAAGCTAAGCTGTCTCGGTTGAGACTCGTTCATATATTGTGGCCACCACTCCCTTTTGATTCTCAGACTCTCTTCCCCGATTTGCCTGACTCCTTCTTTTACGGGGGGTTCTGCCGCAGGGGCCATAGGCTTCTAGTAATGTGTCACCTCTCCACGCAGCTCTTACCCTAAAGAACTCACCCGTTCTCACACATAAGTTCTCCTTACGTCTACATCTATGTCCACAACTTAGGTAGAAGCCAGATTTTATTTCTCCCCAGGGGTCTCTTGGCTTTCATGTAAGTCAGTGATGCAAGCAGAAGTGGACAGGAATAGTAGGTAACTCCACCTACCGAGTGAATTCGGACTTCATCCTTGAACCTTGTTGATATGCCCCGTGTGTTCCTGAGGACCCAATTAGGTATTTTAACAGATGGAATTTAATATAATGATAAAAGGATGATCTTATTTGCAAAAAAATAGAGACACAGAGGTAGAGAGCAACCCCGTATGGACACCAAGAAGGGAAGGGAGGGTGGATGATTTGGGAGATTGGGACTAACATATATACACTATTGATACTATGCATAAATAAATATTGATATAACATTAATATAGTAACTAAAGAGAACCTACTGTATAGCTCAGGGAACTCGGTGCTCTGTGGTGACCTCAATGGGAAGGACATCCAAGCAAGAGGGGATATGTGTATACACGTATAGCTGACTCGCTTTGCTGTGCCATAGAAACTGATGCATCATTGTAAAGCAGCCACACTCTAATAAAAATTAATTTAAAAAATGCATGTGAGAGTGCTTTATAAACACCACATATAATGGAAACTATTATTAATAAAGTCCCCAATGAATTCCTAAATGCCAAATCCACTGGATAGTTTACGGTATTAACACACTTGATTCCTTTGTAATATTTAAAACTGCTGGACACGTGCTTCCTCCTAAAACTTTCTCTTAGCTTAACTTCTCTGATTCTTCTCCATGCCCCCACCTCCTCCTTGTCTAACCACACTCTCTTGGGCTCTTCACAAGGTCTTCCACTTCCATCTACTTCTTTACGGGTTAAAATGTTTGCTCAATACATTCACACTGATAATCAGAAAGACTCATAATACGACATCAGCAACTTTTTTAAATTAAAAAAAAAAATCTTTCACTAAAAAATTTCTAGGCTATCAGCACTTAAGCACATTGTCACAGAGAGTTAATTCAATTTTTGTATTTCCGAAGAAAAAAATTCAAGCCTCGAAGTGAAGCCACACACTTAATGCTATTAAATGAGTTAAAATCAAAGATCCAGTGGCATTTATACATGTCTGACACGTGGTTTTAGCTCTGGCCCCAGACAATAATACCTTTTCAAATAATAAGCAAATGAAAATTCCCAGGAAAGTGACAGAATGCCAGCAGGCATTGTCTCTTGTCATTTCATTGTTTCAGCTTTAATTTACTCATTTGTCTGTTTGTTCTGTGAGGAAGAAGTTAGTAAAAAGCCATATACAACATGCATATTTCTATCTTGTCCATTTTCTTCTCTCCTCCACCCCTAATAATATTTTTTGAGTTCTTGAAAAGTAGTTTTCACTCAAATAGATTTAAGTTAGTGAGTTTATAATATAACAAAATAATTTTTTTGAATTTTTATTGAATTATATTCACATAAGTTCATTTGTAATACAATAAACTTACTCATCTGAATATATTTAGCTTGCTTAGCTTATAACATTGGATTATTTTACTGTAAATATCCAGCCTACTCTTCATTGGAAAACATTAATTGTTAATTTGATTGACTTTCCATAAATTGATTAAGTGAATTATTTCAGGGCTCTATAAATTGGCTCGTAAGATGTAGTCTTTGGACTGTGGGGAAAAGAGACAATAAAAACAAGGTGTGATGCTCAGTAGTTTGAATGTAGCCCTTCGAGACCCCGAGTGATATGTTCCCAGCCCCATTCCCTAGCTTTCCAGCTTTTCCCCCTTCTGCTTCCCCCTCACTCACGCTACTTTTCCTTGCTGTACTTAAGTGCCCAGGCATATCCTACCTGAGGGCCTTCTACCTGCAACGTTCTTTACTCGACTCCCCACGTGACTCACGACCTCACCTCTTACAAGCCTTTGCTCAGCTGTCACCTTCTCCATGGGCCAACTCTGACCACTCTGTTGAGACCTGCAACCTGGCCAGCCCTCCCTGGACCCTCTGGGTCTCCCACATACTTTACACTACTCTGTGGTTTTCCATAGCACTTCTCATCTTCAAACATTCCACATAACGTTTACTTTCTTGTTAAATTTGTGGGTTTAGTGTTTACTGGACTGGAACGTAAGCTGAATCTGGGGTTCCCTCTCACTCTTGAAAAAGAGACGATAAGGTGTAACCACCCGCTTACTCTGCGCACAAAATATCAGCCAAGAGGAAAGGAAGGTGCACTAGGTTCAGAACCCAGTCTATCAAAGGGACAGGTTTTCTGCTTTCTCAGAGTAGCTATTTTAGCTAGGACTTGCTACGTCACCATGGAAGTCACGACATTACAATAGAAGGGTCTGCTGAGTCACTGGTAAAACTTAGACTTCAACAAGGAGCCTTACACTCCTAGTAGCAATTGTGAGCTTTAACAGGCACGACCTCTCTGGGGAGCATCCATCTGTGCTCATTCACAGGAGCATCTCTCTCCTGGAAGAAGGGAAACACAAGCATGTCATTTGCCTGCTCTCCTCTCTTTACCAGACCCACATAAAGGCAACCATGTACCCCTGCCTGTGTTCTGGAAATAATGATCAAAAACACTGGGAAAAGAGAAGGAAAAGAAGACCCTGACCTGGATAATCCAAAACTTACTGACTGATTTCTATGACTAAATGTAGTACTTGTGCCTGAAGAGTATATGATAGGAAAAGATATGATATTCAATAAATGGTATAGAAACATTTGGAACAATCAAATATGTGTTTAGATGTATACTCATTGTTGCATTTTTTTTTGAAAAGCCAAAAGCTGGAACTACCTAAACATCCATCCACAGTGGACATCAAATAAATAATAGTATATATCCAGACAATGACATTATGCAACTGTGAAGTGGTGTGAGGTAGACGCACTTGTACTGATTTGGAAACACATCCGTAATATTTCACTGAATGAAAAAGGCAATCTATAGAACTGTGGGAATGGAGGGATTATACTTGTGGGTGAAAAAAAAAAAACAAAGGATATTTATAAATGTGATGGAATGATCCTTTGAAGTTTTTACTAATATGTCCTCTTTCTGCTGCCATCGCCTCCTCGGGTCACTGCCTTCCACTCCCCACAGCTAGGGCAGCTCACGACTTGGGGCGGGCTGAGCCACAATCGAACAGGGAACAAAAGACTTCAACTCTCAGCTTTTTAGTTTCAAAATAGAATTTTGAAACTCCTGGCAGAGACAATGGGTCAAAACAATAGCTTTGAACGAGTGAGTGCTGATAGAAGAGCTGGTTTTCCTGCTTTACACCAGACAAAAATATTCCTGGAGAGAAAGGAGAAGCAGAGAGAGCAGAGATGGTGGGAGGATCAGCATACTCCCTGCCTCGGGCTGGACCACAGCATCCGGGGGTCCCAGAGAAGGAGGGGATGTGCCCAGTTTCCTGTCTAGGAGCCCCATGGGGTTCCTTTCGCTGTCTTGGCAGCAGAATAGAGGAGAGACACCTCCAAGGCAGCTTTATTATCTGGGGCCCCGGAGACCAGTCTCAAGATTGTTAATAAAGAATCAACAGTCAGTTGACACCTCTGGGCCAGCATGAGGCTACACCCTCAGCAGAAGTGGCTTCGACCACCTGGCCTGTACAGAAGCCAATGTGGAGAGCTGGTGGGCAGCGGCCCAGAGCCAGAGGTGGCGGTGGGCACCAGGGTGGACGCCTGCATGTGTAGATCTGATGCGCGGCGGGCCACCACCTCCACCAGGCCTCGGAGCGAGCGAGCCCCCTGGAATGTAGAACAGCAACCATGCAGGGCAGAGGAGCAGAGAGGAAGCGCCTCAATTGACTGAGAAAAGCCCCAAATGCCTGCATTTCCTTTGAATTGACAAACATTTTCTGCCACTTGAAGGAACTGGTGCTCAAAGCTGAAGATGTTATTTTTAAAAAATTACATTTTTGCACTTCTGAATGGAGTGCCCTGAATATAATCATGCCTGCTATGTATAGATATATGCTTGTTTATAAATAGAGAAGCTCAGGGAAGGTATTTCATAAATTTAACGAGGGAAATCTCTGGGGAGTAAAAGTGGAGATGAGGACAGTAGGGACTTTTCGCCTCCACACAGATTGGATTTCTGAGCATGTATTCATTTTATAACCTTTCTTAAAGAGCCTGTCCTTAAAGGATCAGAGTTCACGGAGTCAACTGGACAGATAAAAAACGGTTGTAGCAGAGGGTGATATGAGCTTCCCAGGTGGCACTAGGGGTAAAGAACCCACCCGACAATGCAAGAGAAGCAGGTTTCATCCCTGGGTCGGCAACCCACTCCAGTCCTCTTGCCTGGAGAACCCCATGGACAGAGGAGCCTGGCGGGCTACAGTCCGTGGGGTCACAAAGAGCCGGATTCGACTGAAGCGACTTACCCAGAGCCCACATAGGCTCCATTTTCAATGTCCACAGAATCGCAAATGAGGCAGGACAGGTGCTTTTTAGAGGTCTTTGAGGTGTCTGTCCAAGGGTTTAGAAGACTCTTTCAAGACCCCAAGACCGCTGGTGCAGTGTTCTCTGAGAGCCCTTCCATCAGGTTTATTTTCAGATACCCCCTGAAGACCCCATCAGTTGAGGAGACAATAAGTTAAGAATTAAATTTTTGACCTAGATCTGGAAAGAAAAGAATTAATTCATTCTCTTCTTGATACTAATCCTTATGAAATTCTTTTTTAAAAGACAAATTTTAGAGTGGTTTTAGGTTCATAGAAAGCTTGAGGGGAAGGTAAGAGATTTCCGTATACCCTCTGCCCCCACACATGCGTGACTTCCTCCATTGTCAACATCCCCCAGAAGAGCAGTACCTTTGTTACAACTGATCAACCTACACCGATGCATCGTAACCACCCCAAGTCTGAAGTGCACCTAGAGTTTACTCTTGCTGTTGGATATGCTATGGGTTTGGACAAATGCATAATCGACATTCATCAATCATTATCTGCCTGCCAAAGCAAGAGACGCGGGTTTGATTCCTGGGTCACGAAGATCCCCTGGAGAAGGAAATGGCAACCCACTCCAGTACTCTTGAGGGGGAAACCCCATAGATAGAGGAGGCTGGCGGGCTACAGTCCACAGGGTCACTAAAGAGTGGTACATGACTTAGTGACTGAACAACAAATCATTATAGTTTCATACAGAATATTTTCATCCAATGTAAAAAAAAAATGTCTGATTGGAACAAATAAGTGCCCCCCGAAATTGATCAGTATCCTTGAAATATTTTTCACCATGTGAATTTCCAAGGGTGGTATACGTGACAAAGTAAAGAACATTTGTGTCAAATGAACTTACCTACGAAAGAGAAAACGACTCACAGGCATAGAGGACAGATGAGGCTGCCAAGGGGGAGTGGGGGATGGATTGGAAGCTTGCGATTAGCGGATACAAACTGCTGTATGTAGAACAGGTGAACAGCAAGGCCCTACTGAATAGCATAGGGAACTACATTAAATATCCTGTGATAAGCCATGATGATGGGAAAGAACACAGAACAGAACATATATGTACAACTGAATCACTTTGCTGTAGAGCAGAAATTAATGCAACATTATAAATAAGCAATACTTCAATGGGTAAAAAAAAGAACATATGTGTCCTTAACTACATGGTTTAAATTGTGCCTCTTCCCAGAGTGCTGAGCGGAGGGACCACTTGTTAAACTTTAAACATGGCAGGAAAAACTACATTTTTATCTCTATTCCTATTGTTATTATCATCAATACTCTTATCGGTTCATCTGGGGGAGGGTGAAAAAGTGAAAAGTGTCATTCGAGCAAAGGTTAGACAGATATCTGGGGGAAATGAATTCCAAGTTGAGGGGATAACAAGAGCAAAAGCCACAGTGTGGAGCCTGAGGCATTTGATGGCAGCAGGAGGTTATGCAGGTCTGAAGGTTCACAGGTACACCGTGAGGACACCAGTTTTACCCTGAGTGCATGGAAGCCCACCAAAGTGAAGGTCGTGCAAATACACTTAGAACTGAATGTCGTCATTGGGTTGCTGTGACCGTCCCGGGCAGAAACAGAGCTTCACTAGAGGTTAGTGTAACATGCACATTTCTGTGCAAGACAAAGGGTCTATCTTGCCCATCTGGTGCTCCTGAACTCCCCCCAGGTGTCTCATTTCTCTCTTTAAAGCAGGCCTCTTTCTTGGTGGTTCAGCTCCTAAAGAATCTGCCTGCAACGTGAGAGACCTGGGTTTGATCCCTGGGTTGAGAAGATCCCCTGGAGAAGGGAATGGGTCCCCACTCCAGTATTCTGACCTGGAGAATTCCATGGACTGTATAGTCCATGGGGTTGCAAAGAGTCAGGCACAACTGGGCAACTTTCACTTTACTTTTTTTTTACATGGTTCACTATAATTTAATCTCACCATGTAATAATGGTGAGGGTGGGGGGTGATTGGTCTATAGTCATTTCCCCCCTCCAATGTTCATAAAATCATCTCTTCTGGGTAGGAATTACAAAACCGTAGGCAAGAAGACCAGCAAGATGTTAGTCAAGGGAGCCAAGAATGAAAGAATCAGGAAGAAATCAGACAGTGATGATGCGGTGGAGACAGAGGAGCCCAAAGATGGAGGAGTTAAAGGAGTTCAGAAGCAGTGGATATTGAAAATTTTAGGGCTATTTTTTGGCTGTGCCATGTAAGCTGCAGACTCTTAGCTCCCAGCCAGGAATTGAACCCGAGCCTTGCAGTGAATGCACTGAGTCCTAACCACGGGTGTGTGTGTGCTCAGTTATGTCTGACTCTTTGGCAATCCCACGGATGGGATCCCGCCAGACTCCTCTGTCCATAGAATTTTCCAGGTAAGAATACTGGAGTGGGTTGCCATTTCCTTCTGCAGGGGATCTTCCCAACCCAGGGATCAAACCCACGTCTCCTTCATTGGCAGAAAAATTCTTTACCACTGAGCCACCTGGGAAGCCCCACCAGGGAATTCCCAAGCCCCTTTTTAATTTATTGTCATTTTATTTTGAAAGCACAGGATTTCTGCAGGGACTAGGGAATGGCCCTTTGTACATCGTGATGTCGATTCGGGCAGTGGAATGACTACAGGAAATCGCAGTTACTCAGAACAGAAGGAAGTATTTTCCCAAAGGGGCTTCCCTAAATAGAACAGGTAGTGAGGAGCAGCCCGTTCCCTGACTCTGAACAGCCTCAAGTTAAAGCTGGAGGACCGCTTGGATTCTCTGTGTCAGTTTCCTAGGACTGCCGCAGCAGCACACCCCAGACTGAGGGGCTTAAACTCTAGAAGCGTGTCTTCTCACGGTCCTGGCGTCTAGAAGGTCATGATCAAGGTGTTGGCAGATCTGCTTTCCTCTGAGGTCTCTCCACGGGTCTTGCTTGCCATGTCCTCGCATGGCCTTTTCTCTGTGAGTGTACATTCTTCATGTCTCTCTGTGTATCCAAATTTCCTCTTCTTATAAGGACACCCGTCAGATTGGATTAGGCACATTGCAACAAACTCATTTTAACTTTATCACCTCTTGAAGGCCCCATCTCCAAATACAGTCGCATTTTGAAGTCCCGGGGGTTAGACGTCTTTGACATGTGAATTTGGGAGAGACAAATTCAGCTTACAACACGATGATTGCATGTGTTTTTAAGAACCACAAACATGCATAACCAAAAATGGATTCCTACCCCAGGGAATAAGTGTAGAGGAAGAATAGAGATTAAATTGAAATGCACTAAAATACATTGAAAGGAAAAAAAAATTGCTTAGTTAAAGAAAAACATTTCTCCAAAGAGTTAAATCTCTGTCAAATCATTTCAAGCCAGTGGTAAGCTGAGTTAATTGTCAAATCCTTCAGCAAGATCTGGTGGGGGAGTTAAGAGCAGTTATTATCTTAAAAAGAGCACATTTCTTTGAAACGCTATTATGTTTTAGAAGCACATAAAAGGTTTCCAAGGAGAGTCCCTTTTGTATAACGATGCAAATTGAACTGAGTGGTTTGCATCATTTCTGGGTGACATCTATGGGGAAAGTCAGAAAAACCCAAAGGCTGCACATTGTCAAAAGGTACATTTTCTTGAACTGGAGGGTTTGAGATAGCTTCTGGAGATGGAACACAGAAAGCTTTGTAAAATAGAGACAATAAGAGGGGAAATAGCAGGTCTTAGAGCTTTGTAGGTTTCCTGCTGTTTATAGCTCCCAGGTCCAAATATAGCTGTATTTTAAGTTTTTAAGACGTTCATTTTGTGTGAAAATCTTTCTCTGACATAGTCTCTGCCTTAGTGGAACAGGCTAGGAACAGAATTTCTGTTAACTTTATATACCTCTTTAAAAGGAAATGATTAATGCTACGGATTCCCTCGGCTATCCAGATTTTCTGAACGTGAACAGAAGCACTTCTAAGGAAAGAATAGCGGAATAAGTAAAATTAAAATGATTACAAATCAAAATGGATTTAACTTAATTTTAATTTTAAGGTAATTAAAAGTAAATTTAAGAGGAAAAAATAAATCCAAAGAGAGCTATAAATGTGTGTTATGACGAATTCTGGCTTCTCCTAAAGTACTATTTTCTTTCCCAGCACTAATCCCCTTCAGAGGCCAGGAGCTTCTAGCCCACTTATTTATGTTCTATTCCAGTTCTTTCTCCCGAGACTGGTATTCGGGTAGTATGAAACAACTGAATATTTGCAAGTGCCTTGGCAGTGGGTTTTGTTCTGTTTTGTTCTATCAAAGTGAATCCATTAGACATCTGCCTTTATTCCATTTGCAAATGCACCTTTAGTCTAATAAAGTTCTGGACGCAACCAGGCCATGCATCAAATGTCTCTGAAGTATTTAGGTGCTGCTGTGATGAGAACCTCATAAATAATTATATGCTTGGGCATCACATTATTCACTCGTGAAGCTCACTCTCTTTAGAGCTGTTTTGAAGAAATCGTTTGTGAAATTCCAGTAACGGGCTCATCAGCCTTTTCAATCCCCTCTGAGCCTAGTCTCATTGGCCGCCATCTCCCATTTTCCATTTTGCTTACAACTTCCTGCGGAAGTTGAAACCGGTTCGCTGTCAGTGCCTTGGCGAATTGCGTCTTGACCACCGTCTCACAGCTGCTTTGTTCTAGCCACGTCCCCCAAAGCACTATGGTTTCGATTTTGTTCACAGCTGGTCTGAGTCAGTATTACACTTCCGGGAGGGGCTGAGTTTCGTAATCAGTTGATCATCAACAGGAAAACAAATTCAAAGCCCACCCTGTGTCTGCATTCCGCTTTCCAGATGACTCAGAAAATATTCTACCTTTGCAATGCGTTATTCAAATTTCTTACCTCCACAAAGAGAAAGGTATCACAGTAGGAAATGGCGGCACTCAGCAAGTGTACAGTAGCCCATGGGTCGCAAAGAGTCAGACACAACTGAGCAACTTTCACACACACTCAGGCAGCAAGTGTTATTGGCCACAGATTTGTCTTCCTTCTTTCCATAGTTCTCTTCATTCTCTCTTAATCTCTCTCTCTCCTTCTCTCTCTCCTACATGCTTTTATATATTACATAACATCTATTTTAAACCCCAGTGTCAAGACACTGACATTTCAAAGAGGCAGAGTTGAAAAAGGCAAAGCTTCAGTGAAGTATATACATGTGCGTGCTTAGTTGTGTCCAATTCTCTGCGACCCCACGGACTGTGGCCACCAGATTCCTCTGTCCGTGGGATTCTCCAGGCAAGAATACAGGAGTGGGTTGCCATTTCCACCTCCAGGGGATCATCCTAGCCCAAGGATTAAACTCGTGTCTCCTGTATAGGCAGGGAGATTCTTCACCACTGATGCTAATGTCGTGTAATAAATGCTGTGACTGCAGTTTAGACTGGATAACACTAGAGCTTGTCTTAGTTTGGGTAACCTCATTCACCTAAATCAGAGCCTAAGAAGAATATTTGGGTACTGGTAGTTTATCTGAGTGGCCATGCAAGGAAGCAGAGGTGAGTAGGTGGGTGAATGAGAGAAAAGTAGGAGAAAAGCTAAAGGATGTCTTCCATGAGCAATGATGTTCTTTAGGGCATAGTCCCACTGGAGACTCTCTAAGGAACTGTGTTGAAATCTGTGTAGAAAATCACTGCATTGAATGATCCACTACTGCTGCTGCTGCTGCTAAGTCGCTTCAGTCGTGTCCGACTCTGTGAGACCCCATAGATGGCAGCCCACCAGGCTCCCCCGTCCCTGGGATTCTCCAGGCAAGAACACTGGACTGGGTTGCCATTTCCTTATCCAATGCATGAAAGTGAAAAATGAAAATGAAGTTGCTCAGTCGTGTCTGACCCTCAGCGACCCCATGGACTGCAGCCTACCAGGCTTCTCCATCCATGGGATTTTCCAGGCAAGAGTACTAGAATGGGGTGCCATTGCCTTCTCCACGATGATCCACTACTCTTGTACTAACTGGGAGTTGTTTCTGAGGTTGCTGGGCTTCCCTGGTGGCTCGGTGGTAAAGAACACTCCTGCCAATACAGGAGACACAGGTTCGATCCCTGGGTTGGGAAGATCCCCTGGAGAAGGAAATGGTACCCCACTCCTGGATTCTTGCCTGGGAAATCCCATGGACAGAGGACCCTGGCAGCTACAATACCTACAGTTGCAAAAGAGTCAGACATGACTGAGCAACTAAACAGCAACAATCTGGAGGGTCCTAGCTTCTGCCACACTTCCTCACTGTTTCTGCAATCAGCTGAGCAGTTTCTCATTGATTCAGAGAAAGCTCCAAGGCAGCCCAGTGCAGAGACATTCCCGACAGCACTTGAAGTGGGGAGTGGGCAAAGCACACAAAACTGTCCCAAGGCGGGCCAGTAGGATGTGCACAGAGCTTCACAAGCACTTGCTACAGGGAGGATCAGGGGGCTCTTAGTTTGATCCTGGGATGGGGGAGGAAAAGGAGGCTTCCTAGAGGAAGCCAAGTCTAAGCTAAATCCAAAAATAAACCAACAAATCAAAGGATTGATGTAAGATCCCTTCCCTTTCCACAATGTACTAAGTCCATAAAATGTATAATAATAATAGACTGTCATTTTAAGATAATCTCTCAGCCTAGTGGAAGCCCTAACGAAAAAAGAAAGCCCATGAAGAGGATGTGATGGTTGAGATGTTGAGATTCAGAATTTTTCCTAGACAGATTATCCAGCAGCCTCAGCACCACAGCAGTTAGGAACTCAATTAAGTAAGTTCATTTTCTTCCATCAGGGGTTTGTGGCTTCCCAAACTCTGGTGAGTGGCTCAGTGGTAAAGAATTTGCTTGCCAAGCAGCAGATGCAGGTTCCATCCCTTTGTCAGGAAGATCCCCTGGAGAAGGAAATAGCAACCCACTCCAGTATTCTTGCCTGGGAAATCCCACGGACAGAGGAACCTGGTGGGCTACAGTCCATGGGGTTGCAAAGTCAGACACAACTTAGCAACAACAAAAGTTGCTCACCTTTGGGTAACTTCATCTTTTTCTTTTGACTCTACAACAATTTTTAACCAATCGCTGTATTAAATTTCCTCTGGCTGAAATATAAGTGTTTTCTTCTCCCCGATAGACCCTCACTAATGTATATACACAGGTGTATGTCTGTGTGTGTGTTGGAGAAATATCCTTTTATTTGCCCTGGTAATATCAAACTGTTCATATTGCCCTGTAATTTTTTCAATTAATAATGCATTTTGGAAATCTTTCCACATCAGCTCAGATGAGCTAGATACCTCATTGATTTTAGGAGCTGCAACATTTCCCCTTAGTTGGCCGTAATACCGCCTTTTCTCTAATCAAGCCCCAACTGGTGAGCATTTGGTTGCCTTTAAGGTTTCACTATTATCAACAGTGCTGCCGTTAACAAACAACCTGGCAGATATATATTTGCACACTCGCACAAGTTGATGGCTAGAACATGGAATTTCTGACGCTCCAATTTTAAAAAATGTATTCAAGACCTAACCACTGCCTGTGGCCTACTTCTGGTAATTGGGTCACAGATTTGATTTTCCATGTGGGAGTTTTGTCTTTATTTTACCAGAACCCCAATCCCTAAAGAACCAAGACTCTGCATTGCTTTTGTCTAGACTAAAATTATCTGCAGAATTGAGGAGGCAGGAAGAAGAGAAAAAAAAATCAAAGTTAAAAGTTATAAAAACCAAGGACTATGTAGGTGAGACTGACCACACTCACTCACACACACACACACACACACACACAACCTGTGGAACAAAAAATAGGAGGAATTTACAAGCATCTCACTAAAAGTTGTAGAGAAAGGAAATTCTCTCTTTTTTTTAATTTTTAAAAGTTGTATTCTACAACAGATGCAATTCTATAAGAAAATAAAAATATACATGCATAGAAAAAAGATAAAGAAAACCCAAAAATGTAAAAGTAGCAGTCTCTATGTGCTAGCCCTATAGCTACTTTTTATCTTTGGAGTTTTTCACATTTTTCCACAACAAGCCTTTATAATCAAGTAATAAAAACAATAAATCTTTTAAATATAGTCATGAGGTCAAATTTCCTGTCACACTCTCATTGAAGTGAAGTAAAAGTGTTAGTTGCTCAGCTGTGTCCAACCCCTGGTGACCCCATGGACTGCAGCCCACCAGGCTCTCTGTCCATGGAATTCTCCAGGCAAGAATACTGGAGTGGGTTGCCATTGCCTTTTGTAGGAGATCTTCCCGACCCAGGGATTGAACCTGGATCTCCTACGTTGCAGGCAGATTCTTTACTTTCTGAGCCACCATGCTTGCTCTTTACTACAGATTAACACTGGTCTGGGGTCCCCTAAGTCTTTTCTAAGTATACCCCTTGAGAGATCCTGGGTGCCTTCAGCCAGAGACAGAAAGTACTCCTCTTCAAAACCAGATTCTCAAGCAGGACTTTAGCCAGGACTGTTAATCTCCAAAATGTTCCTGCCTTCACTGAGGGAAGACATCCTCCAATTAAAATAAGTAAATTTATATTAAAAAAAATAAAATAAAATTCTTGTTAAAAAAAAGTTCCTCCTTGGCCAAGGGTGATAAATACAAAAAGAAGACTGCCAATTATTGGTAATACGATGTGCAGAATATCACGGGTATTATTAGATGTGGTGAACTGCTTGTGTTATTTTAGGGAATATAAAAAATATTTATGAGGTTTTTAAACATTTATTCTCAAATTCAGCCCTCACAGTCCTTTCTTCCCAAAATCTTGAAATTTTTAACTGGAGCCAGTGGGGTTTCCCAGCGCTCTCTCTAATTCTTATAGTCAGAAGGGCCTCACACACAGTACGTCTACCTGGGGAAGGTAGTTGCATTTTCTAGCGGCAGTTGTGACTGAGATGTGTCTTGAGCGTAGAGAGTAGTTTGTCCATTCTGACCAGATAAGAGGAGATCCTCAGGCAAGGAAACGTTACAGACAGAAGCATGTAAGCCTAAGAGAGCAAGCTGGTTTCAAGAACTTGCAAGCAGAAACGTGTTTTCGGAACATAAAATAGAAGGGGCAGTGTATTAGACATCTACTACTTTGTAACAAACTACCCCAAGCTTAGTGGGTTCAAGTAACACCCGTGTATCATCTCACAGTATCTATTTTTCAGGAGTCTGTCATGTTTCAAGTAAGTCCTCTACTTGGGATCTCCTGAGACTAAAATCAGGATGTTAGCTGGCTGTAATGTCACTTGGAGGCTTGGCCAGAGAAAGATCTGTTTCCATGTTCCTTCAGGTTATTGGCATCTGTTTGACTTTAGGTTGTAGGATAAGCTCCCTGCTTTCTTGCTGGCTCTTGGCTGGGGACCATTCTCAGCTCCTAGAGGCTACTCCCTGGTCCTAATCACGTGGTCCCCTCCATTTCAGCAACAGGGACCCCCACCCCATCTCCCTCACTATGGATCCCTCCCTTGCCTTGAATACTTCTGCAACTAGGAGGAAAAAACTCATTGCTCTTAAAGGACTTAGGTGATTAGGTTAGGCTAACCTGGATAATCTTACTTTCAACTGATTAGTAACCTTAATTTCAACTGCCATCTTAGAATTCTAACACAGGCAGAATTTTGGGAAACGACGTTGAACAAGCCACAGTTCTGGATGTTTTTTTAAAATTATTTCTTCATTATTTATTTTTGATTGTGCTGGGCCTTCGTTGCTGCATGCTGGCTTTTGCTAGTTGCAGCGCCAGTACTCTTGCCTGCAAAGTCCCATGGACGGAGGAGCCTGGTGGGCTGCAGTCCATGGGGTCGAGAAGAATCGGACACGACTGAGCGACTTCCCTTTCACTTTTCACTTTCATGCATTGGAGGAGGAAATGGCAACCCACTCCAGTGTTCTTGCCTGGAGAATCCCAGGGACAGGGGAGCCTGGTGGGCTGCCGTCTATGGGGTCACACAGAGTCAGACACGACTGAAGTGACTTAGCAGCAGCAGGAGCAGCAGCAGCGAGCAGGGCTGCTCTTCATTGCAATGCACAGGCTTCTCTTGCTGCAGAGCACAGGGTCTAGGTATGAGATTCAGGAGCTGAAGGTCGTGGGCTCTGGGGTTCAGGCTTAGGAGTTGTGGCACATGGGCTCGGATGCTCCTTGGCATGTGGGATCTTCCGGGACTAGGTATGAACTCATGTCATCTGTATTAGCAGGCAGATTTTCATCCACTGTACCACCAGGGAAGTCCTGGATACTTCAGTCTGAATGGATATTGACCACGCAATGGACATCTAAAGGAAAGCAAACTGGATATTAAAGCACTAGAAAACCTCATAAAATGAAGTCTCTTACTTCAACAAAGCTGAGGTGTTTTGCCTCAGAAAGAGGAGATCAAGTCAAATTTTGAAATGCTGTCAAAGAGGATGGCTTAAATATATCTATGCAGCAACTGACATTGGATTGAAGATCCAGGGAGAGCTAGTGCAAAGAATACAAAGAATACAAAGAAGAACTTGTATTCTCTGCATTCTTGGTTTTTTTTTTTTTTTTTAAGGCTTTTTAAAAATATTGACTCTGGGACTTCATCCAAATCTGTGGATTCAGAAAATTTAAGGGCAGAGCAGATGATCTTTTACCCAGAGTGAAAACTGCCTCCTTTTCACATGCCTATTCCTGTTTATTGTACACTTAGCCCACCATCCCCACTAACACTGCTTGTTCCTTTGGTTTTCTCATAAAGGGGAACTCAAACAATACCCCAGGCAAACTTTCTGAAGTCTCTTTGGAAGAAATTGATATGAAATACTATATAGATATAAAAAGAACTGGGGCTTCCCTGGTAGTTCAGATGGTAAAGAATCTGCCTGCAATGCAGGAGAGCTGGGTTCAATCCCTGGGTTGGGAAGATCCCTTGGAGGAAGGCATGGCAACCCACTCCAGTACTCATGCCTGGAGAATCCCATGGACAGAGGTGCCTGGTGGGCTACATACAGTCCATGGGGTCACAGAGAGTACAATCCCGAGGACAGAGAAGCCTGGTGAGCTACAATGGGGCCACAGAGAGTAGGACATGACTGAGCGACTAACACAGGCACACATACACATAAAAATAATAAATGACTATGGCTGCCTTGTTTTTTCAGCTACTAAAATGGGAGATTGTAGACACTTGCTCCAATATGAGTAAACTTTGAAGACAGTTTGCTAAGTGAAGTAAGCCAGTCACAAAAAGACAAATACAGCATGACTTGACTTATAGGAGGTAGCTAGAGTCATCAAATTCATAGAGACAGAAAGCAAAAATGGTGATTGCAGAGGCTGGGAAGGGGGGAATGGGAATTTGTTGGTTAATGGCTACAGTTTTAGTTTTACACAGGGGCTTCCCTGGTGGCTCAGAGGTTAAAGCATCTGCCTGCACGGCAGGAGACCTGGGTTCAATCCCTGGGTCAGGGAAGATCCCCTGGAGAAGGAAATGGCAACCCACTCCAGTATTCTTACCTGGAGAATCCCATGGACGGAGGAGCCTGGTGGGCTACAATCCACGGGGTCACAAAGAGTCGGACATGACTGAGTGACTTCACTTTCACCTTAGTTTTATAAGATGAAGTGTTCCATGGATAAATGGTGGTGGTGGTGCTGCTGCTGCTGCTAAGTCACTTCAGTTGTGTCCGACTCTGTGCGACCCCATAGACGGCAGCCCACCAGGCTCCGCCATCCCTGGGATTCTCCAGGCAAGAACACTGGAGTGGGTTGCCATTTCCTTCTCCAATGCATGAAAGTAAAAAGTGAAAGTGAAGTCACTCAGTCGTGTCCAACTCTTCTCGACCCCATGGACTGCAGCCTACCAGGCTCCTCCATCCATGGGATTTTCCAGGCAAGAGTACTGGAGTGGGGTGCCACTGCGGTTGCACAATAATGTGAATGTACTTAATGCCCCTGAACTGTACACATGGCTAAAATGGAAAGTTTTATGCTATGCATGTTTTACCACAGTGTTAAAGACATTTTTTGTTTGTTTGTTTTTTAATTTTTTTTTAATTTTAATTGGAAGCTAATTACTTTACAATATTGTATTGGTTTTGCCATACATCAACATGAATCCGCCATGGGTGTACAAGTGTTTCCAATCCTGAACCCCCCTCCCACCTGTCTCCCCATACCATCCCTCTGGGTCATCCCAATGCACCAGCCCCAAGCATCCTGTATCCTGCATCGAACCTGGACTGGCAATTCTTTTCTTATATGATATTATACATGTTTGAATGCCATTCTCCCAAATCATCCCACCCTCTCCCTCTCTCACAGAGTCCAGAAGACTCTTCTATACATCTGTGTCTCTTTTGTTGTCTCGCTTACAGGGTTATCGTTACCGTCTCTCTAAATTCCATATATATATGTTAGTATACTGTATTGGTGTTTTTCTTTCTGGCTTACTTCACTCTGTATAATCGGCTCCAGTTTCATCCACCTCATTAGAACTGATTCAAATGTATTCTTTTTAACGGCTGAGACATTTTTTTTTTAAGGGAGATTGTATCAATAAAAATGTGTGAGAGTTTCTTAGTAAGTACCTTTCCCTGGAGATTCCTACTGCATCTTCACAGAACAAAAGCATTTTCATGGAAAAATTTTTCTCAACTCAATTTAATGATTTTTAAGACGGCTGAACTTTAGCCATATGCTGGCTGCATACTGGAAAGGAGCATGGTTCTTTGAATATGGACTATTTTAGCAAATTTGTTTTATTTGGCGGGTACACATTGTTAAACAACCACTTGACTTGACTGTGATATAGAAAGAAAACACAAACCCCAGGACTTTTTTTCAATAGGCAAGTCTTCACAGAGTGACAATCTATTACTATAATAGGACTTCTTCTTCCTCTAAAATATATATCAGAGTTCTGAATTCCACCTACCTCCCTATTCATGTCTAGGTATCAAATACACCTTGTTCTAAATACCAATCAGGCAAGACCTGAATGATTAACACTTGTCTAGAAATAAATGCTATTGAACCTATAATGTTAACTATTATCTTTCCACTTCTAGGAAAGTTCCTATTTTATGGTCTATTTCTAAACTGTAGATGAATCTCTTTCTTTTACCAAAATCTTTTTTCTTAAATTTTCAATATAATATTAGAGTTTAAATTTTCTACCCGTGAAGTAGTTTTTAAGTTAGGCATTAGCATAGCATTTGAGGTTCCATTGAAGATGTCATTACATAACCGCACAACCTGAAATTCCGCTCAGCCTGTTTCCCATGCCGATCTTTATAACACTCAGAAATGCTTTGAAGTAAAGTCCTCCATCTCGTTGGGTTACATATTTTCTATAACAACCTGTGTCTGTTATAATAGTAATAAAACAGCACCAGCATTTTGTTGCAACTAATGAACAGATCTGAAAATGAAAATAAGGAGAATTTGGTACTCTTCCCTGGAGACTCAGATGTAAACTCTCCATTAAAAAGTCAGTTGCTCAGTCATCTCCAACTCTTTGCAACCTCATAGACTATACAGTCCATGGAATTCTCCAGGCCAGAATACTGGAGCAGGTAGCTTTTCCCTTCTCCAGGGGATCTTCCCAACTCAGGGATCGAACCCAGGTCTCCCACATTGCAGGCGGATTCTTTTACCCGCTGAGCCGCAAGGGAAGCCCAGACTCCCCATTAAAAGCCAGTTAAGGGAACTTCCCTGGTGGTCCTGTGGCTAAGACTGTGCTCCTAATCCTGGGGGGCCCGGGTTCAATCCCTGATCAAGGAGCTGGAACCCACATGCCACAACTAAGAGTTCTCATGCCGCAACTAAGACCTGGTGTAGCCAAATAAATACTTTTTTTTTAAAGTCAATTAAAAGTTTATATAAAATTATATATATATGTATACATAATAATTACATAAAAGTATTGTATAAATAATGATAATGCTCAACACTCATTTGTTTCTTTCTGAGGCAGAGATTCAGAGTCATGTATTTTCTAATAATCAAGAAGGAAATGGCAACACACTACAGTATTCTTGCCTAAAGCAATCCTATGGACAGAGGAGCCTGACTGTCTACAGTCCAAAGGGTAGCCAAGAGTTGGGCGCGATTGAATGACTGAGCACGCGCCTGTTTTCTAATTAATCATTTAGGCTAATGCTCTAACTCTGCTGTCGAAGCTACTGATTCTCCACCCTTAAGTCAGAGAAACTGGCTCCTAGGAGTTAAGTACGATAAGCAGTTGATTGCGAAATGCTTACAGCTCTACAGAAGGCATCCCCGTTTTGTGCCCAATCTGTCAACACCCACGGGGCCATGCTGCGGCTTTTGAGGCCGAGTCTCCAGCACTCGTCCAGAGTTATCGAGAGGCTAGCCATATTTGGCTCTTATCTCTATTGGGTGTTTCATCACCATGACTCTGCATGAGAATGTGTGTACATGATACAACATTAGTCTAGGCTTGAGGCGCTTGAGAATGTTCTGTTCACTGACCGCAAGTTTTAACGAAGCATATAATCTGAACTTGGGTTCTGTTCAATTATTTGACTCCTTAAAATTGTTTACATTTGTGGAAAACCATCAGCAAATACAAGTCAATCGTTTTTTCTTTTTTTTTTTCCCCCCTTGGCTATAGGCCTAAACTACTGATCTCAGTTCACACTGGTGGCCACAATATCATAGTCTAGTTTTTTTTTTCTTCTTCTGATTTGGTCATGACATGCTTTTTAAAATATTCTTCTCTTTAATATAGTCTATTCAATATATACTACTAAATTTAACTTTTTTCATTATATTATTTCCTTTCCTTAAATATGTACACATTTGTATTACTTTTTTTTTTTTTTAAGAAACCAAACTGTTCTTTATTTCAAAAGCTCTCCCATGTATTGAGGGCTTCCCTAGTGGCTCAGAGGTAAAGAATCTGTCTGCAATGCAAGAGATACGGGAGACAGGAGTTTGATCTCTGAGTCAGGAAGATCCCCTGGAGGAGGGCATGGCAACCCACTCTAGTATTCTTGCCAAGAAAATCCCAAGAACAGAGGAGCCTGGTGGGCTACAGTCCGTGGGGTCACAAAGAGTCAGACACAACTGAACGCACCTTGTGGAGTATTAAAACTAAAGCATTGTTTTTCTTAATTATACTATATATGAATAAAAATTACATTATAGTCTTCTTATTAAAATGAAAAGGGTTCATATAAATAAATTTAAAAGAGAAAAGGTGAAAGGAATTACTTAGAAGCTCACCTAACTGCTAACACAGCGTTATATTGTTTACATCTCACACTTAACTCAATCTGATAGGCTTGGTTAGATAATATAGCTAGAGTTTAGCACAAGAAATAGAATAAATTAGCATTTCTCAAAGAGTCTTCCATAGAACTCTGGTTCCATAACATCTTCATAGCTGTTATGTTTCAAAGGGTTCTTTAATCCAAAAAAGAGGGGAAGCAGTGGCATAAATAAAGTTAAGCAAGCTTATTTATCATGTAACTTCTAAGTACACACCATAACCTTTGATATACCCACTCCAGTATTGTTGCCTCGAGAGTTCCATGGACAGAGGAGCCTGGTGGGCTGCAGCCCATGGGGTCGCAAAGAGTTGGATATGACTGAGCGGCTAAGCACGCACACTGTATAAGAAAATACCATTTTTGAAATCCTCCAAGATTGGGTCCCATTATGCGTGCTTTGTTCTTTCTCAGACCTCGTAACTTCAGACTGGAGTTGAGCAGAAATACTTTACCCCTCAAATCATTCTCGTGCTTCAGAGGAAGAGGGTTGTCAATAACTGGCAAGGCTATCTTTTAAGTCTGGAGGTCTCCAGGACCATACCGGAACAAGGAAAAAGCGGCTCCACTCAACTCTTTCCAGGAGTTCCACCCTGAGCAGATCGAAAGGCGTCGCGAGACAGACCCATGTTATTATTTACACAAAGACGGGTGAGGCAGGAGTGCGCGGCACATGCAGGGGCTGGGACATGACATGAACAGACCTCAGTCTGCTGGAGCAGCTGCTGCCAGGAGCATGTCTATCCACCCCACACCGTAGGTGTCCTTGTTATTTCTGATGGGAAAGCTGTTTTTTCAGTTTGGACCAAATGGAAAGTTTAAGCCACCTCCCCCACCCTCCCACCTAACCACCACAGGCACAGACACGCACATGCAGACACACACACGCCAGCAAAGGCAGGAAGCGCTGGTGGAAGGGAGCTCAGGGCAAGTCTGCAGCTCTGCCTTCTTCCCCCTTCCTCCGCACACACTGCAGACCTGTGGCTGAGAAGTACAGCAACCAAAGGTGTTCTGGGGGTGTTTTATTGGTTAGCTCAGGCGTGTCTGATTCTTTGTGACCCCATGGACTATAGCCCACCAGGCTCCTCTGTCCATGGGATTTTCCAGGCACGAAGACTGAGGGGGGTTGCCATTTCCTTCTCCATTTTGTGAGGGAAACTGAGAATAAAAGCTGGTGCCCAAAGGATGGCAGGACAAGAAGGCAGAGACCTAGCATGGCTTCCTGGGAGCCTCCTAGAGCCACTGCCCAGGCCCTGGACTGCCAGGCCTGAGTGTTTTGTCTCGAGACACAAATGAAATCCCACTTGTTTAAGCTACCGTGAGTCAGGCTGCATGTCATCTGCAGCTGGGACACCTTCGTAACGGAACCAGTATTCTTCCTTGTCTGGGAAAGGACCGCTGGGGCAATAATACATCTGGAGAGAGGTGAACTGAAGGTCAGGTGAGGCTGAGCAGATCTGACAAGACAGTGGGACGAGCCTTCTGGAAGCACAGTCTCCTGAGCTCCGAATGGTCTCTTGGGAGGAACTCATCTGTAGTTCCTCTGTAGAAAGTAGATGCTAGATGTTGTAAAAGACTGACTCGGTAAGAAAGCCTTGGTTGTTGGAGGAGCAGGGAGTATTATAAACAGCACTGATATTCAGTTATCAACCTTAAATATCAAACACTGATGTTTCAATTCATTTCCTGACCCAGAACTCACTGGACTTATATTAGGTGATTAGGAGGAGGGTGTCCATAAAAGAAAATCTAAAGGAGATTCTTACTTGCATGTAACCTCCAATACTTTGGCCACCTGATGCGAAGAGCCCACTCATTGGAAAAGACCCTGATGTTGGGAAAGATTGAGGGCAGGGGAAGAGGGCGACAGAGAATGAGATGGTTGGGTTGCATCACTGATTCAATGGACATGAATTTGGGCGAACTGTGGGAGATGGTGAGGGATCTCACCTAGTCCACAGGGTTGCAAAAAGCTGGACACAACTTGGCCACCGAACAATAACTGCACAGTACAAGCTTGGTTCCCCACCTCTTTAAGGGTATATCACATCAGAGACATTCTCCTCTGCTTTGGAACACAACACTGAGATGCTCCGATGCCTTAAAAGCTCTGATGCATTATCAGCTGCTTCGGGAGGTATTGATGCTTCAGCAAGCAGGTGATTGCCCAGATGTGCTTTGGTGGTGGTACCCAGTGAAGACAGAAAATGTGTTTGTGAGGACATATAAGATATTGTCTGGAGGGCTTCCCTGGTGGCTCAGTGGTGAAGACTCTGCCTGCCGTTGCAGGAGACACAGTTTTGATCCCTGATCCGGGAAGATCCCACATGCTGAAGAACAACTAAGCCCGTGGGCCACAGCTACTGAGCCTGTTCTCTAGAGCCTGGGGGTCGCAACTACTGAGCCCGTGTGCTGGGGGACTCTTCCTCCGGGCGAGCTGGATGGGACAAAAGTCCATTCACTCAAAGGTTAATGCTAGCATTAATAACATAATCCTATCTATTAGACCCACAGGCCGTGAAGCTTAAGGCAATTTACATTATGGCAGGTGCAGAAGTTTTAAGCCACATACTTTCAGCCCCTTGGGGAGGGCTTCCTCAGGGCCAAGCTCCACGACACTTAGCTGGAGGAATGCCAGGATTACACACCCATCATCCCGTCTCCTTTCTCTATGCTGTCTCCCTCGCAGAAGCAGGCTTGGGCTGTGTGTGTTATCTTAGGCCACATCTTTGATTCTGGCCTTTTATGAGGAAACCAGGTAAGGCCAAAGAGAGTAGAATGTAGAAGTCGGCTGCTTAGCACTATTTATAATAGCCAGAACATGGAAGCAACCTAGATGTCCATCAGCAGATGAATGGATAAGAAAGCTGTGGTACATATACACAATGGAGTATTACCCAGCTATTAAAAAGAATATATTTGAATCAGTTCTACAGAGGTGGATGAAACTGAAACCTATTATACAGAGTGAAGTAAGTCAGAATGAAAAACACCAATACAGTATATTAACATATATATATATGGAATTTAGAGATGGTAACAATGACTGTATATGCGAGACAACAAAAGAGATACAGATATAAAGAACAAACTTTTGGACTCTGTGAGAGAAGGCGAGGGTGGGATGATTTGAAAGAATAGCATTTAAACATGTATATTATCATATGTGAAACAGATGACCAGTCCAGGTTCGATGCATGAGACAGGGTGCTCGGGGCTGGTGCACTGGGATGACCCAGAGGAATGGGATGGGGAGGGAGGTGGGAGGGGGGTTCAGGATGGGGAACACATGTACACCCGTGGCTGACTCATGTCAATGTATGGCAAAACCACTACAATATTGTAAAGTAATTAGCCTCCAATTAAAATAAATTAATTAATTGGAAAAAAAAAAGAAAGTCGGCTGCTTAGTGGTGGCCACAGGCTTAGGAAGAAGACACACTGAACTTTACACACTGAACACACTGGAGAACTGTGTTGTGTCTGTGTTCTCCAGCTAGTCAACAGGGCAGGAAAACAGACGAAGATGCACAGAGTGTGCATGTGGCTGGAATAATTCTCTGTGCTGTATTTCTTATAGATCATAGCACAGCTATAGGCAGTGAAAGATTCGTAAGTGGAGAAACTCAATAATACATACTTGGCGACTAAATGAGCGCAACGCTGAAATGGTTTTGTTTCTGCCTCCTTCCCAGTGAGCGTGTATACACACAGACACACAGACACACAGACAGACCCACAAACACAGACACACACACACACACACACGCACGCACGGGGCATCCCTGAATATTCCTCTGTCCTACTCAGTGGTTGAACTTCTTTAAAAAGAGGGAGTGGACAGGGACTTCCCTGGTGGTTCAGTGATTAAGAATCTGCCTTCCAATAAAGAGAGCACGGATTCCATCTCTGGTTGGGGAGGAAGCTCCCACGTGCCAAGGGCCAACTAAGCCCAGGAGCCATAACTAGAGAGAAGTCCCATGTGCCAAAGCGAAGAAATGAAGACACTGAATACCACAACTAAGATCCAGCTCAGCCAAACAAATATTTTTTAAAAAGAGAGAGGGGACAGGATTTGGGAGAAGGGCGAGGAGAGACTGAGAGAAGCCCACAGACTAGATTCGTGGCTTTGCACTTGTTAGCCATCATATTGTGGGTAAGTCACATCCTGTCTTGAATTCTAGACCATCTGCCTCATATGGGTGTCGCGAGGAAAATAAAAGGCACGTCTCATAAAGCACTTTGTGAAAAATGAAGTACTATGTGGTTGTTCCCTCCTTATCTGTGTCGGGCGTACAGAATATGGTGCCACTTGAACAGAGTGTGAGAAGCCAGAACTTGGAGGGCTGCAGGGAGATTCGAACAGGTATCCTGATCACAAAGGCCACTGAAATACACACGAGTGTAAGGATCATGTGGCTAGTGAGAATCGGGAAAGCTAAACACTGACCACACGGTGGGAACGCCCAGACATATTTCAAAGGTCTTCACTTGGCTGGAATCATTTACTCTTTCACTCCCAAAATTGTATGGCTCCAACAGAAGGAGAAATACTGTATGATTCCACTTATACAAGGTACATAGGAGCGGCAAATCCACAGAGACAGAAAGTAGAACAGGGGTTACCAGGGGCTAGGGAGACAGGGAATGAAAAGTTATTGTTTAATGGGTACAGACTTCCTGTTTGGGAAGATGAAAACGTTCTGCAACTGGATAGTAATGATGTTTGCATAACACTGTGAGTATAATTAATGACACTGAATTGTGCATTTAACAATGAATAAAATGGTAAATTTTAGGTTATGCATATTTCAACCACAACAAAAGATATTGGTTCAGTCTTCCAAATTTCAAAGCGTTATAACACAGAAGAGCTGAAACAGCATGCTAATGTCAAGCCAAGGCTGTGGAGAAACACACACTGGAGTTGAAAACAGGCTTTTTCACCAACAGCTATGCTGCTGCTACTGTTCTATCGCCAAGCCGTGTCCGACTCTGCATGACCCCGTGGACTGCGCCAGGCTTCTGTTCATGGGGTTCTCTTGGCAATTATACTGAGGTGGTTTGCCATTCCTTCCTCCAGTTGATCACATTTTGCCAGAACTCTCCACTATGACCTATCTGTCTTGGGTGGCCCTGCACCACACGGCTTGTGGCTTCATTGAGTTACACAAGCCGCTTTGCCACTAAAAGGCAGTGATACGTGAAGAGGCTAGCCGTGTGAAGGCACTTATCTGTAAAATGGGAATACTGCCCGATCCTGCCCCCCAAGGTCCACTCGTGGAGGCAGTGGTAGTGAACAGGAGGCCCTGTCCACACTCGTGTGCTAGGTGTGAGCACACAAGGCTCTCGGGTTCAGTCTCACCCCAGATGAACAGGGAGAGTTGAAAATACACAGCTTTATTCTCACCGCAGACGTGCGAGCAGACTTTTTAAGAGGCTTTTGGAGAAGGAAATGGAAAGTAGAGGATGGTTGAGGATTGGGCTGGGAGTCAGGATAATCAGAGATTCACTCCTAAGCAAGGAGGGCATTTCTTCTGGTCTTGTGTGTTCCTGTTCTGTTCAGTTGAAAAGTCGTGTCCAACTCTTTTGCAACCCCGTGGACTGAAGCCCAACAGGCTTCCTTGTACTCCACTGTCTCCCGAAGTTTGCTCAGACTCATGTCCATTGAATTGATGGTGCCATTGTACTTTGCTGTTTAGTTGCTAAGTCATGTCCGCCTCTTTTGCAGGCCCATGGACTACCAGGTTCCTATGTCCATGGGGTTTCCCATGCAAGAATACTGGAGTGGGTTGCCATATTCTTCTTCAGGGAATCTTTGCCACCTAGGGATCGAAACTGTCTTCTGCATCTCCTGTGTTGGCAGGCAGATGCTTTACCACTGAGCCACCTGGGAAGCCCTGTTGTATGCTGGGCAATGTTAACCACCTTGTGGAAGGAAGGAAGTGAAGGAGGGAAAAAAGAAAGGAACTCAGTCATCATGAGGCTTCCGGCCTTGGTTTCTGTTCTTTGACACATATGCTTATACATTTGACATTGTTTCCCAACTCTACTAAGACAGCAGCCTGGCCAGGAGTGTAGGTTCCACTGTTTGATTTTAATTTCTCTGAAAACACCTATAGTGTTTTTCTGCTACAGGAGCAAAACTGGGGCTAATATGGAGAACTTAGAATGGGAAGTGAAAGTCACTCAGTCACGTCTAGCTCTTTGAAACTTCATGGAATTCTCCAGGCCAGAATACTGGAGTGGGTAGCCTTTCCCTTCTCCAGTGGATTTTCCCAACCCAGGGATCAAACGCAGTCTCCCGCATAGCAGGCCGACTCTTTACCAGCTGGGCCACAAGGGAAGCCCAAGAATACTGGAGTGGATAGTCTATCCCTTCTCCAGGGGATCTTCCCAACTCAGGAATCAAACTGGGGTCTCCTGCATTGCAGGTGGCCTGGGAAATGGAAACTAATTTAGTATTTTTTTATTCCCCCCCTCAAAATAAAAATGAAACCTGGCTTTTTGACTTGCTTCTGGTTCACTAAAGACAAGCTTTCTTTTTCTTTTAGCTGACTTCTATCTCTAGAACTCACATATGATCCCAGGTTTTGGACGATGAACTTGACTTGCTAAATAAAAAGAATGAGAAGAGCCACACTTCTCTCTACACTCTCCTGGGAGCAGCTCAGGGTGGCCTGTCTAACTTTTGAGGCACAGCCGAACTGTTTTCCAAAGTGGTTGTACCATTTTACATCTCTATCAGCAATGCAAGAAAGTTTTAATTGTATCATATCTTTGCTGCAACTTGTTACGGCTATCTTTTTTATTATAGCCATTCATGTGTGAAGCGGTATCTCCTTCTGATTTTGATTAACATTTCCCTAAGGACTAATTATTCATATTAGTGAATATCTTTACTGTACTTTAACACGTCTTCTCTGGAGAAATGTCTATTCAATTCCTTTGTGTGTGTGTGTTAGTCACTCACTCGTGTCTGACTCTTTGTGACTCCATGGCCTGTAGCCTGCCAGGCTCCTCTGTCCAGGGAATTTTCCAGACAAGGATACTGGAGTGGGTTGCCATTTCCTTCCCCAGGGGATTTCCCAACCCAGGGATCAAACCTGGGTCTCCTGCATTGGAGGCAGATGCTTTACCGTCTGAGCTACTAGGGAAGCCCATTCAACTCCTTTGCCTATTTTTAAATTGGATTATTCATTTGGTTTTTATCATTAAGTTCTAAAGATTCTTCCTATGTTCTGGGAACAAGTCTCATGTCAGATATACAATTTGCAAATATATTCTCCTTTTCTGTGGGTTGTCTTTTCACTTTGTGGAAGATATCCTTTAAAACAAGAATTGCATATAAAAGCAAAAGAAACCATCAACAAAATGAAGAAGCAATGTGCAGAATGGGAGAAAATATTCGAAAATCATATATTTGATAAGAGATCAATATCCAAAACACATAAAGAATTCATAAAACTCAACAGCAAAAACTGTTTTAAAAATGAGTAGAGGATCTGAATAGACATTTTTCCAAAGAAGATATACAGATTGCCTACAGGTGTATGAAAAGGTGCTCAACATCATTAACCACCAGGAAAATGCAAATGAAACCAATGAGATATCGCTTCATACCTTTTAGAATGGCTATTATCAAAAGGACAAGAAATAAGAAGTGTTGGTAAGGATGTGGAGAGAGGGAACTCTTGTGCACTGTTGGTGGGAATGTAAATTGGTGCAGCCACTATGGAAAACAGTATGGGAGCTCCTCAAAAAACTAAAAATAGAGCTATGATATGATCCAGCAATTCCACTTCTGGGTATTTATCTGAAGGAAACAAAAACACTGACTTGAAAAGATACATACAGCCCCATGTCCATTGCAGTATTATTTATAAGAGTTAAGACCCTGAGACAACCCAAGTATACACTGAGATGAATGATGAAAAAGTATATATCTATATATTTATATGTATATACATACACACATGACGGAATATTATTCTACCATAAAAAGAATGAAATTTTGTACAGATAACATTAACGGATCTTGAGGACATGAGGCTAAGAGAAATGTCAGACAGAGAAAGACAAATATCATATGGTCTCACTTACATGTGGAAGCTGAAAACAAAACAAAACTGGACTCCTAGATACAGAGAACAAGCTGGTGGTTGCTAGAGGGAGGGACGGAGAAGGCAATGGCACCCCACTCCAGTACTCTTGCCTGGAAAACCCCATGGATGGAGGAGCCTGGAAGGCTGCAGTCCATGGGGTCTCGAAGAGTTGGACACGACTGAGCGACTTCACTTTCACTTTTCCCTTTCATGCATTGGGGAAGGAGATGGCAACCCACTCCAGTGTTCTTCTCTGGAGAATCCCAGGGATGGGGGAGCCTGGTGGGCTGACGACTATGGGGTTGCACAGAGTCGGACACGACTGAAGCGACTTAGCAGCAGCAGAGGGAGGGAAGGTGGGTGGGCAAAATGTGTGAAGGTGGTCAAAGGTACAAACTTTCCATTATGAAGTAAGTGAGTCGTGGGGGCGTAAAGCCCAACATGGCATCTATAGTTAATAATACTGTACAGAATATTCGAAAGTTGTTAAGAAACTAGATTACAAAAGTGATTATCATAAGAAAACAATTCGTAACTACGTGTGGTGATGGACGCTAATTAGACAGATTGTGGTGATCAGTGTGCAGCATATACATAAACTGAATCATAATGTACACCTGAAACTAAGATAAGTGTAAATATTAGTCGCTCAGTCGTGCCGAGTCTTTGCGACCCCATGGACTGCAGCCCACCAGACTCCTCTGTCCATGAGATTTTCCAGGCAAGGATACTGGAGTGAGTTGCCATTTCCTTCTCCAGGGGATCTTCCCAACCCAGGGATCGAACCCAGGTCTCCCATAATGCAGGCGGATTCTTTACCAACTGAGCTACAAGGGAAACTAATGTATGTCAGTTATATCTTAGTAAAAATAAATTTTTTTTAAATAGAAAAAGTATTGAGTATAACTTTGCATATCACTTACAAGAGTATCATTCAAGAATTAGGTAAGGGGGAGAAAGAATTGAACACCAAGTACAACTGAAGAAGATGTCAGCATTTAACCTGGAAAAGGGAATGAGAAGGCGATGTTGGTCTCAATTTTCAAATATATAAAGAGCTACCATGTAGAATGAAAAGCAGACCTGATATGCATTATTCCAAAAGGGAAAACTGGTACCAAAGATGGAAGGAATAGAGCAGACTGAGATCCAAATCAAATGACTTCTTTAATCTGAGAGGTATTTACCTAAAATGAGCTTTCACGGGAGCTCTTTACAATGGAAGCATTCATGCAAAACCTGAATGAGCGCATCTCAACAACGTGGTTGGAGAGAATTCAGCATTCTATGGAAAGTTACACTAGATAATCTCTTGGTTTTCTTCCAGTGTAAATTCTGTGATTCTATTGAGGTAAGCATTTTCAAATTATAAAAGATTATATTAGTTAACATGAAAGTTCCTTTTTTCACTTAAGATGTGTGAGAATTTTGAAAACTTTATATTTATAAAAAGTTATATTAAAAAGCAGCCATTAGAAAAAAAAAGTCATTCGTAAAAATGATTCTAGAAATACAGTTCAAAACTTTAAAAGTTTAGAGGTTTTAGCATCCTGGAAAAGCAATGTTTTATAATTAACAGAGAATTATTTCATAGTATGGTAGTTCTTGACCTGCCTCTTGAGAAATCTGTATGCAGGTCAGAAAGCAACAGTTAGAACTGGACATGGAACAACAGACTGGTTCCAAATAGGAAAAGGAGGACGTCAAGGCTGTATATTGTCACGCTGCTTATTTAACTTATATGCAGAGTACATCATGAGAAATGCTGGGCTGGAAGAAACACAAGCTGGAATCAAGATTGTTGGGAGAAATATCAATAACCTCAGATATGCAGATGACACCACCCTTATGGCAGAAAGTGAAAAGGAACTAAAGAGCCTCTTGATGAAAGTGAAAGTGGAGAGTGAAAAAGTTGGCTTAAAGCTCAACATTCAGAAAACGAAGATCACGGCATCTGGTCCCATCACTTCATGGGAAATAGATGGGGAAACAGTGGAAACAGTGTCAGATTTTATTTTGGGGGGCTCTAAAATCACTGCAGATGGTGACTGCAGCCATGAAATTAAAAGATGCTTACTCCTTGGAAGGAAAGTTATGACCAACCTAGATAGCATATTCAAAAGCAGAGACATTACTTTGCCAACAAAGGTCCATCTAGTCAAGGCTATGTTTTTTCCTGTGGTCATGTATGGATGTGAGAGTTGGACTATGAAGAAGGCTGAGCGCCGAAGAATTGATGCTTTTGAACTGTGGTGTTGGAGAAGACTCTTGAGAGTCCCTTGGACTGCAAGGAGATCCAACCAGTCCATCTGAAGGAGATCAGCCCTGGGATTTCTTTGGAAGGAATGATGCTAAAGCTGAAACTCCAGTACTTTGGCCACCTCATGCGAAGAGTTGACTCCTTGGAAAAGACTCTGATGCTGGGAGGGATTGGGGGCAGGAGGAGAAGGGGACGACAGAGGATGAGATGGCTGGATGGCATCAGTGACTCGATGGACATGAATCTGAGTGAACTCTGGGAGTTGGTGATGGACAGGGAGGCCTGGCGTGCTGCGATTCATGGGGTCACAAAGAGTCGGACACGACTGAGCGACTGAACTGAACTGAACTGATGGTAGTTTCTGTCATGTGTTAATAAATAACTTGGACAAAAACAAACACGATTCTTGCCCATTTAAGTTCATTTTTTTTCCTCTCAGTTGTAGAGGTCAGATCTAAATATTTTCATAGATTAATATTACTCTACTTTCCCTCTATGGTCATGACAGGTAGAAGAAAATTGCTAGATTGTTCATAGAGCATAATGGCCAGAGAATAAAGTTCTAGAAACCAGTGGTTAAAATATTTCCTGGCCCGTGGTACTGAGAATAAAAGAAAAAATTCCTTTAGACACAGAGCTTAGTATAAAGAGCTTGAAGCACAAGAAAGTTCAGTAAAATCATTGTTCATTTTCCTTGGAAAAGTTACAAAGCTCAGAAATAAAGTCCAGGAGAAAATTGAGCATGAAAAAGAAATACAAGGATAATTATTTTAACTGCTGTAAAGCAGGTTTAGCAATAACCACTCAGAAATTGCCCAAGGCAGCTGAGAATGTGTACCAGATGAAGGATTAATAATTTTTACTAGATTTCTCTTATGGGAAGGGTTGACTGGTCAAAACAGAATCAAATCTTTTAAATTTATTTTCATTTTTTGTGTAAGATGCAGGGGCAGGAAAAGTAAAAATCCCAGAGGGACCTAGGAAAGCAAAGAAGATACTTTTTAAAAAACAGGAATTCTGGACTTGCCTTGTGGTCCGGTGGTTAAGAATCTGCCTGCCAGTTGAGAGGCGTGATCTGGGTTTGATCCCTGGTCCTTGAAGATTCCACATGGCTCGGGACCACTAAGCCCCTGCACCACAAGTACTGAGCCTGTGCTCTGAAGCCTGAGAGCAACAACTACTGAGCCAAGGTGCTGCAACTCCCAAAGCCTGTGGGACTGGAGCGTGCGCTCCGCAGCGGGAGGAGGCACCACCACGAGACGCCCGTGCTCCACAGCAGGAGGAAGCCCGAGTGCAGCGACAAGGACCCGGCACAGCCAACAGTGAATGAACGAAGGCATAAATATATAAATAAATTCTTTTAATAAACAGGAATTCCTTGGTGGCCCAGTAGTTAGGGACTCTGCGCTTTCACTCCTGGGGGCATGGGTTCATCCCTGGTTGGGGAACGAAGATCCTACAAGCATGGCCAAAAAAAAAAAAACTCACACAAAAAATCATTAAAACGAA
This sequence comes from Bos mutus, assembly GCF_027580195.1. Taxonomy (NCBI): domain Eukaryota; kingdom Metazoa; phylum Chordata; class Mammalia; order Artiodactyla; family Bovidae; genus Bos; species Bos mutus. Next base: position 12,063,559 of record NC_091628.1, on the reverse strand, counting down.
AAAACACCAGAAACAATAAAATAAAAACCAAAAACAGAGCATGAGCTCCAGGAGTACAGACCATTTTCAGGGCTTAACCAAAGGAGATTCACCATAAATGTTAAGCTGCTACAACAGTAACAAAAATAGGGATGGGTAAGACAAAGAAGTTACCGAGAAAAGTAAGCGTTGTGATGCAAAAGCAATTCAAAATGCGTCAAAAGCACTGGGAACAAATTCATCAGAGGGAAAAAGATAAAGGATTATCTATATGTAAGGAAATATTTGTTGAAGGAAATACTGATTCCAAGAGGGAAGCCCACACGGCAGGAGGAGCACACACAGAAAGTTTAGAAAATTTTAACCTTAAAATTTCTTGATTTTAACCTTAAATTTCTTCTGAATAATTAAGATATTAGAAAATACTTGCTCATGGACATTTTTCAGCAAAAAGCCCTGTCATACAATGGATGAGAGTCAGAAATGAAAGCTACGGGAAAATGTATACTTTTTTTTTTTTGACTAATGCAGACCCTCATGTTCCCTCTAAAACAGTGTAGTTTTGTTTAAACAAACAAATGTGCTTCCTGGTAACACTAAAAGGCCTCTCATGGTGAAAAAGTACCGCCACGCTGCTCTTTGGAGGTCTGACTCCCAGACCTAAAGCACTGAATTATTCCAGGCCCATGAAATGCCTTTCTCCAACAGACTTAGTTATTTAATAGGAAACAGTGGTAGCTCAGCTGTAAAAAATCCCCCTGCATTAAGGGAGACCTGGGTTCGATCCCTTGGTTGGGAAGATCCCCTGGAGAAGGGAAAGGCTACCCACTCCATTATTCCGGCCTGGAGAATTCCATGGACTGTAGAGTCCATGCGGTCACAAAGAGTTGAACACGACTGAGCAACTTCCACTCACTCACAGTGACCCAATAGCTGCAGTGCCTTGAAAAGGTGGTGAGCCTGGGGCTGTTGTGGAATCCAGAAAAGAAAACCTAGTCAACTCCTAGAATTAACTTTCTAGAAAAAACATTCTAGAATTAACTCCTAGAATGGTCACTCAGTTTTTCCATCTGTAAAATGGGGACAACAAAATCTATCTGTCTTTTGGGCTCTCGTGGTACAGATTCAGTGGACTACAACCTACCACTGATGGCGTAAGTAGCCCCTGGACGTGTTACCGGGAGCCAGGGTCCTCGGGGCATCCCTAGCTGATTCTGAGGGGCTCCGAGGGCCTCCTAGGTGAGCTCAGAAATAGCTTCTCTGGTCCCGATTCCTCTTTGTCAGGCTGTCACTCTTCTGCCACAAGCATCTGCGTGCTGCCTGGAGGCTCTCCTTCTACCCTCCCGAGAGGTGGACGGCTTCCTTCCACCCTGAGCCCGCAACATGGTGAACACCAGTCTGTGACTTTTAAAGGAGATCTCCTGTCTGTTAGGCTCTTGTGGAAGCAAATGGGAGTGTGGGGTGGTGTGTGCAGACAGTTTAGTAGGGAATAAGACCTGAGGGAAGCAAAGGGGGGCCCTGGGATTGGGTACATGAGCTATCAGACAAGACACAGATCTGAGGAAGTTTCCAGGAGCCCCAGAGCAGAGCGTATGTTTGTGAAGCTGGACCTAAAAGAGTTAACAGCTGGAGGCCATCCCTGACCCTGCTCCTCACAGCTGGGCAACGAGTTTTTCTTGAAGGATTCTCTGAGAAGCCCACATTCTTGTGTCTGCCACAAAACTCAGCACCTCCAGATCACCACCACAAATCATCTGAACATGTCTCAGCCTCGCTTTGCCTCCTGTTCTAGCTAAACTGACCACCAACCCCAAGAGAGAATACTTGAGGCTTCATTTCCACATCCTCAGGTGCTACCCCAGGGCGTACCTCCCTCCCGCAGGAGTGACGGTGGGAAGGTCCATGGCACTCATAGGAAACCCTTCTGCCACCCACAAGACTGTGGCCTGGCCTATGGCCCTAATAAGATAAACACACCAAAGTCTAATATTAGTGTATTCCCCAAATATGGGTTATTCTATTTTGAAAAGTGCCATGTCAAGAGCAAATCCAAATGGCACTGTGCCAACCTCAGTAAAGATCCTTTATCAGTCTTCTCTCTTTCAGGGTGTCCTGTTCTAGGAATTCAGAGGCCATCAGGGGCACCTTATTAAAAGAACACTATTATGCAAAAGTGCTTAGAAACTTGTTTTGTATGCAAATGCAAGAAATTATCTATATAATGCCAAATATTTATGGATGTATGAAAACATTCTTGACTGAATTTCTCACTTTCCTTCTAAATATAACTATCATGCACTTTCAGATAGTGAGTAATCAGCAGAAACAAGCCAAAGTTTAAGAGGAGAGCATTTAAAGCATTTTCTAATTTTCCTCTTCATAGTATATACTGAATATGGTGAATTTTGAACTCAAATACAGAATTTTTTTTCCAAGACTTGATTACAAGACATGTGGTTGGAACTGGAAACTTACTGCCCATTGAAACAATGTGTTTCCTTTCCTGGGTGATCCCACAAAAGCAAGAGTATCTGGAACTGTAAAGACTTAGTTTTTCTTTTGTTATAAAATATACTTCTAGAGTTTAAAAAAAATCCTCCTTTACTTATTTATTTGACTTCATCAGGTCTTAGTTGCATCATAGTGAAGCAGCTTGGGGCCTTCTCTAGTGGAGGCGCATGGGCTTCATAGCTCTATAGCACGTGGGATCTTCCCAGACCAGAAATTGAACCTGCATACCCTGTATTGCTAGGTGGATTCCCACAAGACCACCAGGGAAGGCCCACTGAGAAAGATTTTTTAAGCAGACAGATTATTCACTCGCTTTACAATACAATTCAAGTGGCTACTCACGGGATAAAGAAAACTTGAAAAATGGGAGCAAAGGGAATGCCCTCATGCTCCAGTGGCTAGATTCTGTGCTCCCAGCACAGGGGGCTGAGGATACATCCCTGGTCAGGGAACTAGGTCCTATACGCCTCAATTAAGAGATCGACACCTGAGTGCATGTGTGAGCACACCCACACAGACACACACACACGCAGACACACTGCAACTGAAAGATCCCGCTGCAACTCGGACCCAGAGCAGTCAAATACATAAAGAAAGAATTTTAAAAATAAAAGAAAGATGGAGAAGGAAATGGTAACCGGCTCCAGTATTCTTGCCTGGAAAATTCCATGGACAGAGGAGCCTGCCAGGCTACAGTCCATGGGATCACAAAGAGTCAGACATGACTGAGCAAGCACACATGCATGCAGACAAATGAGGGTGCTTTTTGAAAAATGTGAATCAATAGGCTTAAGTAAATGACATTCACATTTGCTATTTACACAACTGATATCAGTGAACCTTTTGAGTTCATAGTAAATGTATCCTAAAATACCCTTTAAGTGAAAGAAAGTGAAAGTGTTAGTCGCTCAGTCGGGTCAGACTCTTTGGGATCCCGGTGGACTGTAGCCCATACCAGTCTCATCGGTCCATCGGATTCTCCAGGCAAGAATTCTGGAGGGGGTAGCCCCATTCCCTTCTCCAGGGCATCTTCCCGATCCAGGGATTGAACCGGCATCTCCTGCCTTGCAGGCAGATTCTTTATTGTCTGAGTCACCAGGGAAGCCCCCAAACTGGTACCTAGTTCCCCTAGTCTCAATTTTAAAAGAAACCCCAAGATGAGACTAAGTTACCAACCAGTCATAAACACCTTTTATGAACCTATGTCACTGCAAATTATGTGACTAAATGGTATTAAAAGCCATCAATAAAAAGAAAAGAAAGAAAAACGGGAACAGAAGCTTAAAAAGGAGGAGGGGTCAAGGGACTTGCAGGGTGAATGTGAGAAGCAAAGCTAGACAAATCCCCCTCCTCTTACCCAATTTTGATTCATCTTGGCTCTCACCATTTCTTAATTTCTCCAGTGTTTCTCATCTTCCTTGAAGACACAACCCCGTGCTTCTAGCAGGGTGGGAAGGGTGGTAATGGACATGTTCTGCCCTTTCTCTCTGCCCTGTTCTCTCTTTCCCCAGCACCATCCCTCATCTCCATTTCTCTCTCCTCCTTCTCCTCTGTTTTCTCTCTCCTCTTCTCTCAAAAGCCTTCGCCGTTCTTCTTCCCAGAGTCACATGCCCCATCCTTCCTTACAATGTACTTTTTCCACCTTCCAACTCACCTCTTACTCATCTGTTTTTGCACCCTCAGCTGTTGCCTGGCTTAAGCTCTCACCCTCTCTCCTCTGTGATTCACAAGATTCTCACTGCCTCGACTCTTCTGCTGGCCATCCACATCCCGTAGGCAGACACGTTTCACCACCAGCTCTCCTGCTGAAGGATAGGATCCTTCAGGTACCCTCAGGATCACATAAACTCCTCCCTGGCTCCTGTCTACCTCCTGTCATCTGCTTGCTACTCCTGCATCCATTTCATCTGATCATTCCTTTCTGGACCCTCCAGCAGGGCTGGACAGGGCTCCTCCCCATACCTCAGTGTACGCTTCCCACTTAGCATTTCTAGTTGCATCCTTCTGTTTCTCCTGTGAAACTGTGAGCATCTTAAGGGTAGATACTACATCCTCTACCTGCCATAGAGGGTTGCAGAATTAAGCCTGCTCCACTCCCAGTTTGGGGCACAGTGAGGCCCTGAAGAAAAAGTTGAGAAATGAGGAGAAGTGGCAAGGTCTAAGGAATAGCAGCGCGCTTGAGACATGTGTCATTCTGGTGGCAGAGGGTCTGTATTAGCCTAAGAGGAAAGGGATCCACAGTGAAAAAGGGACATTCTCAGCAGCTGATGCAAGAGAGGACCACTTTCACAGCAGCAGCACAGGCAAAGAACTGGGGCTAACTGGGCACAAGTAAGCCAGGAACTTTCTGTATTCTTAAAAAAAAAAAAAACATTATTTATGTATTTGCCTGTGCTGGGTCTCAGTTGCTGCACGAATGATCTTTAGTTGTGACACGTGGGGTTGGTTCCCTGACCAAGGATCAAACCTGTGCCCACGGCATTGGGAGCGCAGACTCTTAGCCACTGGACCACCGGTGTAATATATCACATCACGTGTGTATGCTCAGTTGCTCAGTATTGTCTGACTCTTTGTGACCCCACGGACTATAGCTCACCAGGCTCCTCTGTCCATGGGATTCTCCAGGCAAGAAAACTGGAAGGGTTGCCATACTCTCCTCCTGGGATTCTTCCTGACTCAGGGATTGAACACAAGTCTCTTATGTCTCTTGCACTGGCAGGGGGGGTTCTTTACCACTAGCGCCACCTGGGAAGCCCCATATCACATCATCAGTTCAGTTCAGTCGCTCAGTCCAATTCCAACTCTTTATAACCCCATGGACTGCAGCACTCCAGTCTTCCCTGTCCATCACCAACTTCTAGAGCTTGCTCAAACTCATGCCCACTGAGTCAGTGATGCCATCCAATCATCTCATCCTTTGTCGTCCCCATTTCCTCCTGCCTTCAATCTTTCTCAGCATCAGGGTCTTTTCCAAAAAGTCAGCATTTTGCGCCAGGTGGCCAGAGTATTGGAGCTTCAGTTTCAGCATCAGTCCTTCCAATGAATATTCAGGACTGATTTCCTTTAGGATGGACTGGTTGGATCTCCTTGCAGTCCAAGGGACTCTCAAGAGTCTTCTCCAACACTAAGCAACACTGATGCTTAGTTCAAAAGCATTAATACTTTAGTGGTCAGCCTTCTTTATGCTCCAACTCTCACATCCATACATGACTACTGAAAAACCATAGCTTTGACTAGACGGACCTTTGTCGGCAAAGTAATATCTCTGGTTTTTAATATACTTTCTAGATTTGTCATAGCTTTCCTTCTAAGGAGCAAGCATCTTTTAATTTCATGGCTGCAGTCACCATCTACAGTGATTTTGGAGTCCAAGTAAATGAAGTCTGTCACTGTTTCCATTGTTTCCCCTTCTATTTGCCATGAAGTGATGGGACCAGAAGCCATAGTCTTACCTTTATGAATGATGAGTTTTAAGCCAACCTTTTCATTCTCCTCTTTCACTTCCATCAAGAGGCTCTTTAGTTCTTCAATTTCTGCCGTAAGGGTGGTGTCATCTGCATATCTGAGGTGACTGATATTTCTCCCAGCAATCTTGATTCCAGCTTGTGCTTCATCCAGCCCTGCATTTCACATGATATACTCTGCATATAAGTTAAATAAGCAGAGTGACAATATACAGTCTTGACATTCTCCTTTCCCAATTTGGGACCAGTTCGCTGTTCCACGTCCGGTTCTAACTGTTGCTTCTTGACATGCATACAGATTTCTCAAGAGGCAGATAAGGTGGTCTGGTATTCCCATCTCTTGAAGAATTTTCCACAGTTGGTTTCAAAGGCTTCCCTCATAGCTCAGTTGGTAAAGAATCCGCCTGCAATGCAAGAGACCTTAGTTTGATTTCTGGTTCGGGAAAATTCCTACCCACTCCAGTATTCTGGCCTGGAGAATTCCATGGGCTGTATAATCCATGTGGTCACAAAGAGTCGGAGGTTTTAGCATAGTCAATGAAACATAAACAGATGTTTTTCTGGAATTCTCTTGCATTTTCTAAGATCCAATAATGTTGGCAACTTGATTTCTGGTTCCTCTGCCTTTTCTAAATCCAGCTTGAACATCTGGAATCTATCGGTTCACGTACTGTTGAAGCCTGGCTTGGAGAATTTTGAGCATTACTTTGCTAGCATGTGAGATGAGTGCAATTGTGAGGTAGTTTGAACATCTTTGGCATTGCCTTTCCTTTGGGATTGGAATGAAAACTGATATTTTCCAGTCCTGTGGCCACTGCTGAGTTTTCTAAATTTGCTGGCATATTGAGTGCAGCACTTCCACAGCATCATCTTTTAGGATCTGAAATAGCTCAACTGGAATTCCATCACCTCCACTAGCTTTTTACATAGTAATGCTTCCTAAGACCCACTTAACTTCATACTCCAGGATGTCTGGGCTCTAGGTGAGTGATGACAGCATCGTGGTTATCTGGGTCATGAAGATCTTTTTTTGTATAGTTTTTCTGTATATTCTTGAAACCTCTTAACATCTTCTGCTTCTGTTAGGTCCATGCTATTTGGGTCCTTTATTGTGCCCATCGTTGCGTGAAATGTTCCCTTGGTATTTCTAATTTTCTTGAAGAGATCTCTAGTCTTTCCCATTCTATTGTTTTCCTCTATTTCTTTGCATTGATCACTTAGGAAGGCTATCTTATCTCTGTAAACTCTGCATTCAGATGGATATGTCTTTCCTTTTCTCCTTTGTGTTTCGCTTCTCTTCTTTTCTCAGCTATTTGTAAGGCCTCCTCAGACAACCATTTTGCCTCTTTCCATTTCTTTTTCTTGGGGATGGTTTTGATCACTGCCTTCTGTACAATGTTATGAACCTCCATCCATAATTCTTCAGGCACTCTGTCTATCAGATCTAATCCCTTGAATCTGTTTGTCACTTCCACTGTATAAACATAAGGGATTTGATTTAGGTCATACCTGAATGGTCTAGTGATTTTCCCTACTTTTCTCAATTTAAGTCTGAATTTTGAAATAAGGAGTTCATGATTTGAGCCACAGTCAACTCCCGGTCTTGTTTTTGCTGACTGTTTAGAGCTTCTCCATCTTTGGCTGCAAAGAATATAATTAATCTGATTTCAGTGTTGACCATCTGGTGATGTCCATGTGTAGAGTCATCTCTTGTGTTGTTGGAGAAGGGTGTTGCTATGACCAGTGCGTTCTCTTGGCAAAACTCTTTTAGCGTTTGCCCTGCTTCAATTTGTACTCCAAGGCCAAACTTGTCTGTTACTCCAGGTATCTCTTGACTTCCTTCTTTTGCATTCCAGTCCCCTACAATGAAAAGGACATCTTTCTTTGGTGTTAGTTCTAGAACTTCTTGTAGGTCTTCACAGAACCATTCAACTTCAGCTTCTTCAGCATTACTGCTTGGGGCATAGACTTGGATTACTGTGATATTGAATAGTTTGCCTTGGAAGTGAAGAGAGATCATCCTGTTGTTTTTGAGAATTTACCCAAGTACTGCCTTTCAGACTCTTGTTGACTACGAGGGCTACTCCATTTCTTATGAGATTCTTGCCCACAATGTCAATGTTCACTCTTGCCATCTCCTGTTTGACCAATTCCAGTTTACCTTGATTCATGGACCTAACATTCCAGGTTCCTATGCAATATTGCTCTTTACAGCATCGGACTTTACTTCCATCACCAGTCACATCCACAATTGGGCAATGTTTTTGCTTTGGCTCAGCCTCTTCATTCCTCCTGGAGCTATTTCTCTGCTCTTCTCCAGTAGCATACTGGGCACTTATCCACGTAGGGAGTTCATCTTTCAGTGTCATATCTTTTTACCTTTTCATACTGTTCATGGGGTTCTCAAGGCAAGAATACCGAAGTGGTTGCCATTCCCTTCTCCATATCACATCATAACAAAAGCAAATATTAAAAGTTAGTATCACAGTACCAATGCTTAAGTCTTACATGCTCTGTTAAAAATGGATACTAAAAATTCCTTGAGATGCAATAATTCTTGTGAAAAAAAATCCTGTAATATTTTTCTAAAACAAAGGAAAGAAATACCTACATATATCTAGCCACCTGACCTGTCTATCTATCTAATGCATTCTGAAACAAACCCTACTGAATGGTGCTCAATAAGGAATATGAGTTAGGACTCCCTTTTGCGTTGTGAGATTCTCCTTCGTTTTGCAAAGCCTTTTCCTCTCAGGCAAATCTTGTCCTAAAAAAAAAACACTTTTAACAAGAGCAAAAAAACTATCCCTGGATTTCTGATAACACAAACATTTGCCTTAGAATTTTAAATTCTTAGGAGTTGGAAGAAGCCATTTATTAACTATGTAGCCCATAAGGGAAACACCACTTCATTAATTCTGCAGTAGAAATTATTTTTCTTTTTTCTATCCAAATCTGCTGACCCATAGAAACAACAACAACAATAAAAAATCAATCAAGGTCTGCATAAATATGTAATTTAATACAGGTTTTAGAAAGAGAATAGCAAGTGTTCCATTCATATTTTAGTACCATCAATATTTCATATGTACAGAGAAAAAAGAAAAACCTCTTGTTCTTTCTGTGGGTAATGGGGAAAGCAGAGAATGAGGAAGAATGAAGAAGGAAACAGAATTGGAAATTAAATGAGAGGGAAAGACTTAGAGAGCCAGAGAGAACTGAGTATACACATGGAAAGACCAGAAGCAAAGTCAGAAAGATAGAAGGATAAAGCTTTGGTGGTTGACTGAAAATGAGGTGTGAGAAGAGAAGATGTTGAAAAGGACACAAAGATTTCAAACCTCAGTAGAGGGTGGTACTACTAACCCAGATGAGGAACTAAAGGAGGAATGGTGCAGGGAAAGGAGGAATCCTGAGCTCAGTACTTTGTTTGAAAGACCTGTAGACAAACCAGGTGGAGGTTCTAATTAAAGAATTGAAAATACAAGACTTAGAGCGGGGACTTACATTTTGAATTCATCCGTTTAGAGATAGCAACTAAAATTGTGAGCGTGAAAGGAAGTGCTAGGTGGAGAGTAAAGAAAAAAGTGCAGAAGTGAATGTAAAAGAATGAATTCAGAGAAAACATCCAGATGGCCAACAGTCTATGAAAACGTGCGCAGCGTTTCCAGTCATCAGGGAAGTGCAGATCAAAATCACAGTGAGATGCCACTTCCTACCCCCTAGAATGGCTATTATCGAAAAGACGAGCGATACCAAGTGTTGGTGAGGATATGGAGGAAAGGGAAGGCCTTGTGCATTGCCAGTAGAAATGTGAACTGGGGCAACTAATACGGGAAACAGTTGGAGGTCTTTCTCTGCCTGACTTGCTTCACTTAGTATGACAATCTCTAGGTTCTTCCATGTTGCTGCAAATAGGGTTATTCCATTCTTTTTCATGGTTGAGTATATTCCATTGTATATATGTACCATGTTTTCTTTCTTTCTTTTGAATTTATTTTTACTGGAGGACAAATTGTTCCACAATGTTGTGCTGGTTTCTGCCCTACAATGTGCATCAATCAGAAGTATCCATACATCCCCTCTCTCCTGAACCTCCTTCCACCCCTTCGCCCCTCCCCTCCAGGCTGTCAGGAGCACCAGCCTGAGCTTTCTGTACTATGTATCAACTTCCCACTAGCTTTCTGTTTTACATATGGTAACGTGTACGTTTCAATGTTACTTTCTCAATTTGTCCCACCTTCTCCTTCCCCTGCTGTGTCCACAAGTCTGTTTTCTATGTGTATGTCTCTATTCCTGCCCTGCTGATAGGTTCATAGGTACCATTTTCCTGGATTCCATATATATATTTATTTATAAAAACACACACATACAGGCAATAATATATAATATTTGTTTTTCTTTTTGTGACTTTACTCTGTGTAACATGCTCTGGGTTTAGCCATCTCAGTTCAACTGACTCAAATCCATTGCTTTTTATGGCTGAGTAATATTCCACTGTGGAGAAGGCAATGGCACCCTACTCCAGTACTCTTGCCTGGAAAATCCCATGGATGGAGGAGCCTGGAAGGCTGCAGTCCATGGGCTCGCTGAGGGTTGGACACAACTGAGCGACTTCACTTTCACTTTTCACTTTCATGCATTGGAGAAGGAAATGGCAACCCAGTCCAGTGTTCTTGCCTGGAGAATCCCAGGGACGGGGGAGCCTGGTGGGCTGTCATCTATGGGGTCACACAGAGTCGGACACGACTGAAGTGACTAGTAGTAATATTCCATTGTATATTTGTACCAAACTTCTTTTTCCATTTCTCCATCAATGGACATTAAGGTTGCTTCCATGTCCTGACTATTGTAAATAGTGCTGCAATGAACATTGGGATTTATGTATCCTTTTGAATTCTAATTTTCTCCAGATAGATGCCCAGGAATGGGGTTCTGGGTCATATGGTAGCTCTATTTTTAGTTTCTTAAGGAACCTCCATACTGTTCTCCATAGTGGCTGTACCAGTTTACAATTCCACTAATAGTGTAGCAAGATCCCCTTTTCTCCAAACTCTCTCCAGAATTTACTGTTTGTAGATTTTTAAAAATTAATTAACTTATTTTAATTGGAGGCTAGTTACTTTACAATATTGTAGTGGTTTTTGCCATACATTGACATGATGTTTGTAGATTTTTTTTGATAATGGCCATTCTGACCGGTATAAGGTGATGACTCATTGTAGTTTTGATTTGCATTTCTCTAATAATTAGTAACGTTGAGCATATTTTCCTGTGCCTTTTAACTATCTGTATGTCTTCTTTGGAGAAACATCTATTTAGATCTTCCACCCATTTTTTGATTGGGTTGCTTTTTTTTATTATTATTGAGCTGCATGAGCTGTTTGTATATTCTGGAGATGAATCCCTTATCCATTGCTTTGCCTGCAAATATTTTCTCCCATTCTGTGAGTTTTCTTTGCAATAAATGTTTAAAGCAAAAGTAATGTGATAATTTTATACATATACAGCACTGTTTTGTGATATTTTGGCTTGACATTTTGTGATATATTGATCTAAATGCATATTTATAATTTGACTTATGGTTATTTTCTTTTAATGGTAAAGTATCTCACGAAGATACACAAGATCAAAGGGAAGGAGTGCATCACTGGTGGCACTTACAAAAAAAATGATACTTGTTCTTCTATTCTGTACATTAATTATGCAAAAGTTTTTATTGAAGTCCACATCATCAATTTCTATCTTCCCCCACATCAGTTGGTTGTTCTTGCACATTAATTCAAAGTGCTGTATTTTAAAATTTCTAACAAATAGGTTGGAAACCCACTGAAACTCTTCATTTGGTAGGGTTTTTAATTGGCTAGAAAATTGTGTTTCCAAGTTTTTCAGGTGTGTAGATATGAAAGCTTTAGCAGGTGTTGTGTTTGCATTCATTAAGCAACACAATAACTTTAGGATGAAAACGTTGCCAAATTTCTGTTTTCAAAATGCTCCTCTCTGTAATACAAGTTATTTTTTGAAAAGTAATTAATTTCTCACTCTTCAGCTGACTTCATTTCAGATCTGGTTAGACAATTGATGTTTCCTAATGTGGCTGACGGAAGAGCACTTACTAAAAGGTCAGTTCTGCCGTTTCCTGTACTCTGGGCTCACAAGACCGTCTTCATGTCCTAGCTTCTTTGCAGTGATTATTAAAATGATTCGCTCATGTTTTGAAGGTTAGTTTGTTTAAAATTAGCCCTTATAATCCATAAATCCATGTAAACTGCAGTTGGTGGCACTACGCTGAAAGCCAGTGAATGGATGAGATCAACAAGGGCAAGATTTATTGCCATGCCCGCCGCCCCCAGGACGTCTTGTGGACTCGACAGGACACAAATGCGGTGGAGGCAACTCCATTTTCTATATCGATGTTAGTAAAGCCTTGAAAGTGGACTTCAGAATGTTAGGAAAGCATAATTTCTTATTTACCTTTAGCTTTAAAAATACATAAATAAGGTTGTATTATTTTCCCCCCATACCCCGGGGGTTTGTCTTCCAAAACCCCGGGAATGGATATCCCTACTGTGGAGACTGCTGCTTCAGAGAAGTAGTTCTCAAACTTCAGAGTATCCGAGAATTTCTCGGACATTATTTATTCAAAGGCAGACTTATTGAGGAATAATTTGCTTCTTGTAAAATCCATCTTTTAGGTATATAGTTCTATGACTTTGGGGCACTGTGGGAACCACCACAATTACGATAAGGAAAATATCTATCATTCCCCCAAATTACCTGGTGATTCTCTGCAGTCCATTCCTTCTCCCTACCCACGTGGCAACCACTGATGTGATTTCTGCTCGTATAGTTTTTCTCAAAAACTGAGACAAAATTCATAACTTACAGTGGATCGTTTCACCCATTTTAATGTTCAGTGTTTTTAATATAGTCACACTGTTGAGCAATCATCACCACTGTCTAACTGCAGGAGATTTTCATCACCCACTAAGAAATCCCATGCCCATTCAACAGTCTGGAAATATTTATTTTAAAAGCTTAGTAAACATGCAGATTCTCAAGTCCCAGAGTTTTAGTATGAGTTGGGGTCCTAGAATCTGCATCTTTTAACAAGTCTCCCCTGATTTCTGATGCAGGTGGTCTCCAAATCACATTTTCTGTAACTCCCTTCTAAAGATAAAGCTATTTCAATGAAATGTAGCACAGTATAGTCTCATTTTAGAAGAGACACACATGCAGAAATCATACTATTTCCTTAAAAGTATAACCTAGATCTCCCTGGGACCTCACCATTTTCTTCCAACAAATTAGGTCTCTTTGTTGTTGTTCAGTCACTAAGTCATGTCCAACTCTTTGTAACTCCCTGGACTGCAGCAGGCAAGGATTACCAGTCCTTCAATATCTCCTGGAGTTAGCTCAGACTCATGTCCATTAAGTTGATGATGCAGCCAACCATCTTATGCTCTGTCACCCTCTTCTCCTACTGCCCTCAGTCTTTTCCAGCGTGAGGATCTTTTCCAATGACTCAGCTCTTCACATCAGGTGACCAAAGTATTAGAGCTTCAGCATCAGTCCTTCCAATGAATATTCAGGGTTGGTTTCCTATAGGATTGACTGGTTTGGTCTCCTTGCAGTCCAAGGGACTCTCAAGAGTATTCTCCAACACCACAGTTCAAAAGCATCGATTCTTTGGCACTTAGGCTTCCTTATGGTGCAACTCTCACATCCAGAATTCCAGAAAAATATATACTTCTATTTCAGTGACTATGCTAAAGCCTTTTTCTGTGTGGATTACAACAAACTGTGGAAAATTCTTAAAGCGATGGGAATACCAAACCACCTGACCTGCCTCCTGAGAAATCTGTATGTAGGTCAAGAAGCAACAGTTAGAACCGAACATGGAAAAACATAGACCCGAATTGGGAAAGGAGCACCACAAGGCTGTATATTGTCACCCTGCTTATTTAACTTATATGCAGAGTACATCATGCGAAATGCCAGACTGGGTGAAGCACAAGCTGGAATCAAGATTGCCGGGAGAAATATCAATAACTGCAGATATGCAGATGACACCACCCTTAGGGCAGAAAGCAAAGAGGAACTAAAGAGCCTCTTGATGAAAGTGAAAGAGGAGAGTGAAAAAGTTGGCTTAAAGCTCACCATTCAGGTGAAAATTGAAAGCATTTCCTCTAAAGTCAGGAACAAGACAAGGGTGCCCACTTTCACCATTACTATTCAACATAGTTTTGGAGTTTTGGCCACAGCAATCAAAGCAGAAAAAGAAATAAAAGAAATCAAATTGGAAAAGAAGAAGTAAAACTCTCACTATTTGCAGATGACATGATCCTCTACATAGAAAACCCTAAAGAATCCACCAGAAAATTACTAGAAATAATCAATGACTACAGTAAAGTTGCAGGATATAAAATCAACACACAGAAATCCTTGCATTCCTATACACTAATAATGAGAAAACAGAAAGAGAAATTAAGGAAACAATTCCATTCACCATTGCAACGGAAAGAATAAAATACTTAGGAATATATCTACCTAAAGAAACTAAAGACCTATATATAGAAAACTATAAAACACTGGTGAAAGAAATCAAAGAGGACACTAATAGATGGAGAAATATACCATGTTCATGGATTGGAAGAATCAATATAGTGAAAATGAGTATACTACCCAAAGCAATTTATAGATTCAACGCAATCCCTATCAAGCTACCAACAGTATTCTTCACAGAGCTAGAACAAATAATTTCACAATTTGTATGGAAATACAAAAAACCCTCGAATAGCCAAAGCGATCTTGAGAAAGAAGAATGGAACTGGAGGAATCAACCTACCTGACTTCAGGCTCTACTACAAAGCCACAGTTATCAAGACAGTATGGTACTGGCACAAAGACAGAAATATTGATCAATGGAATAAAATAGAAAGCCCAGAGATAAATCCACGCACATATGGACACCTTATCTTCGACAAAGGAGGCAAGAATATACAATGGATTAAAGACAATCTCTTTAACAAGTGGTGCTGGGAAATCTGGTCAACCACTTGTAAAAGAATGAAACTGGACCACTTTCTAACACCATACACAAAAATAAACTCAAAATGGATTAAAGATCTCAACGTAAGACCAGAAACTATAAAACTCCTAGAGGAGAACATAGGCAAAACACTCTCCGACATACATCACAGCAGGATCCTCTATGACCCACCTCCCAGAATATTGGAAATAAAAGCAAAAAATAAACAAATGGGACCTAATTAACCTTAAAAGCTTCTGCACATCAAAGGAAACTATTAGCAAGGTGAAAAAGACAGCCTTCAGAATGGGAGAAAATAATAGCAAATGAAGCAAACGACAAACAACTAGTCTCAAAAATATACAAGCAACTCCTACAGCTCAACTCCAGAAAAAATAAACGACCCAATCAAAAAATGGGCCAAAGAACTAAATAGACATTTCTCCAAAAAGACATACAGATGGCTAACAAACACATGAAAGATGCTCAACATCACCATTATCAGAGAAATGCAAATCAAAACCACTATGAGGTACCATTTCACACCAGTCAGAATGGCTGCATCCAAAAGTCTACAAATAATAAATGCTGGAGAGGGTGTGGAGAAAAGGGAACCCTTTTACACTGTTGGTGGGAATGCAAACTAGTACAGCCACTATGGAGAACAGTGTGGAGATTCCTTAAAAACTGAAATAGAACTGCCTTATGATCCAGCAATCCCACTGCTGGGCATACACACTGAGGAAACCAGAAGGAAAAGAGACACGTGTACCCCAATGTTCATCGCAGCACTGTTTATAATAGCCAGACATGGAAGCAACCTAGATGTCCATCAGCAGATGAATGGATAAGAAAGCTGTGGTACATATACACAATGGAGTATTACTCAGCCATTAAAAAGAATACATTTGAATCAGTTCTAATGAGGTGGATGAAACTGGAGCCTATTATACAGAGTGAAGTAAGCCAGAAGGAAAAACATAAATACAGTATACTAACGCATATATATGGAATTTAGAAAGATGGTAACAATAACCCGATTAAGACAGCAAAAGAGACACTGATGTATAGAACAGTCTTATGGACTCTGTGGGAGAGGGAGAGGGTGGGAAGATTTGGGAGAATGGCAATGAAACATGTAAAATATCATGTAGGAAACGAGTTGCCAGTCCAGGTTCGATGCATGACGCTGGATGCTTGGGGCTGATGCACTGGGATGGCCCAGAGGGATGGTATGGGAGGGAGGAGGGAGGAGGGTTCGGGATGGGGAACACATGTATACCTGTGGCGGATTCATTTTGATATTTGGCAAAACTAATACAATTATGTAAAGTTTAAAAATAAAATAAAATTAGAAAAAAAAAAAAAAAAAAAAAAAAAAAGCTCACCATTCAGAAAACTAAGATCATGGCATCTGGTCCCATCACTTCATGGCAAAAAGATGGGGGAACAATGGAAACAGTGACAGATTTTATTTTCTTCGGTTCCAAAAATCACTGTAGATGGTGACTGCATCCATGAAATTAAAAGACTCTTGCTTCTTGGAAGGAAAGCTATGACCAACCTAGACAAAAAAGCAGAGATGTTACTTTGCCAACAAAGGTCCGTCTAGTCCAAGCTATGGCTTTTCCAGTAGTCATGTATGGATGTGAAAGTTAGATCATAAAGAAGCCTGAGAGCCAAAGAACTGATGCTTTTGAACTAAGTATCAGTGTTGCTTAGTGTTGGAGAAGACTCTTGAGAGTCCCTTGGACTGCAAGGAGATCCAACCAGTCAATCCTAAAGGAAATCAGTCCTGAATATTCATTGGAAGGACTGATGCTGAAGTTGAAGCTCCAGTACTTTGGCCACCTGATGCAAAGTGCTGACTCGTTGGAAAAGATCCTGATGCTGGGAAAGACTGAAGGCAGGAGGAGAAGGGGATGACAGTGGATGAGATGGTTGGATGACATCACCGACTCAATGGGTATGAGTTTGAGCGAGCTCCAGGAGATAGTAAAGGACAAGGACATCTGGCCTGTTGCAGTTCATGGGGTTGCAAAGAGTCAGACAGGACTGAGTGACTGAACAGTAACAGCAACTGGGAGACCAGTAGACTGAAAAGATAAAAGATACTGATCCTGCCCTCAGGATGCCCTCAGTCTATTGCTGGAAACAGAATATTGATAGAAGCTTGTTTGTGAGATAGTAGAGCGAGACAGGGTTGGATCAGGAAGGGGCTTATGTAATTGATAAGGAATTTTGAATTATTCTTGAGGGTAAAGGGAAATCAGTCAAAGATATCCTGCAGGGACTTCCCTGGTGGTTCAGTGGCTAAGACTTCACATTCCCAATGCAGGGGGCCTGGATTCAACCCCAG
The DNA here is from genome assembly GCF_027580195.1 of Bos mutus. Lineage (NCBI taxonomy): Eukaryota > Metazoa > Chordata > Mammalia > Artiodactyla > Bovidae > Bos > Bos mutus. The sequence continues at coordinate 12,046,215 of NC_091628.1, read as the reverse complement.
GTCAGGGAGTTAGATCCTGCATGCCACAGCTAAGCATTCGCATGCTCTAAGTAAGTTTCCCTCACGCCTCAGTGAAGAGTGAAGATCCCAAATGCCACGGCTAAGACCTGGCACAGTCAGATTAATTAATAATAACAATGATGCAAAAAAAGATATCATGCAATGAAGTGACATAATTAGATTTTCATTTTAGAAGGATCATCCTGAAAAATGATGTGGAGAAGAGATTGAGAGGGGGACAAGATTGGTGAGAGAAAAGCAGGAGATTTCTGCAGCAAACCAGAAAGTTATGATTGAGATCGGGAGCAGGGCAATGACAGGGAGAGGAAGAGAGAGAATAGATGACCATGGAAGTGGTAAATCTGACAGCACTTGGTTATCATTTGGGTATAAAATGTAAAGGTGTAAGGAGGACCTGAGGTTTCTAAATTGGTTAACAGATTAAACTGGGTTCTCATTGACTAGGATAGAGGCTGAGGAGAAAGGATGGGGTCAGTGTCGAGTCTAGGACACCCGTGAGTCCGTTGTTGCTGCTGTTCAGTCACCCTGTCATGTCTGACTCTGCGACCCCATGGACTGCAACATGTCAGGCTTCCCTGTCCATCACCATCTCCTGGAGTTTGCCCAAACTCACGTCCATATGAGTCAGCCCAACAGTCTCGTCCTCTGACTCCCTCTTCTCCTTTAATTAAGACTACTGGCACTGTTGACATTTTAGGATGATAATTCTTGGTTGTAAGTGGTTGTCCTTGTAGTGTGTTTAGCAGCATCCTCGGCCTGACCCACTAGATGTTAGTACCACCCTGTCCCTGGTTCTGAGAATCAAAAATGGTTCCAGACATTGTCAAATGATCCCTGAGGGACAAAGTCACTCCCTGTGAAGAATCACAGGTTTAGATGGAAATTGTTCCCAGGCTTTCAACTGCCCCGCACATGCCAACATATTCACATTTGCATTTCAGCCCCCACCTTCTAAACTCTGCTGCTGCTGCTAAGTCGCTTCAGTTGTGTCCGACTCTGCGACCCCATACACGGCAGCCCACCAGGTTCCCTCTTCCCTGGGATTCTCCAGGCAAGAACACTGGAGTGGGTTGCCATTTCCTTCTCCAATGCATGAAAGTAAAAAATGAAAGTGAAGTCGCTCAGTCGTGTCCGACTCTTAGCGACCCCATGGATTGCAGCCTACCAGGCTCCTCCGTCCATGGGATTTTCCAGGCAAGAGTACTGGAGTGGGTTGCCATTGCCTTCTCCGAAACTCTAGACTCATGCAATAAACAGCTTACTAGACATTTCCAGATTGGCTGGACAGGATGAGGGCCCAGTGAAATTCAGGATGATATTTATGTCCTATCTGTACAAATTCTATTCAAAAAGCCCACTCAAGGTGTCAGTTCTTTAAAATGCATAAGGAGCACACAGCGTTGTCTAATTCTTGTCTGCATAGAGAGGTTTCTGTCGAGAAAAAGGGGGAAATGAGAAAGAAAAATTTTTATTTTGGGACTCTTTTCTCCTGGGAATAATGGCTCCTTAGTAACTAAGTAGACAGATCTTTTAGGACCTTAGGGAAATCTATGAATTCAAGAACAGACCGTTCAATTAGCTGACACTGGTCAGATAATAGGGTTGTCCTAAATTCTTGGATTTATATATGCCAAGGAGAATATAGCCGACATTTTCTCCTTCATTTTATTACTTTCTCCAATAATAGAATGATAATATGTTTACAATAGAAAAGCTTCCAAATATAAAAAGGATAAACATACATGTTCATGAACTGACTGCTCAGATACAGCCTAGATTTTATGTCCTTACTATATGCTTTTTAAAGATTGAAATCATGTTGGATATATAGTTTTGTTTTCTAGCCTTTCAAACATTATTGTGAAGATTTTATGACTCTAGTACAATGTAGTTAGCCATTCCTACTGAGCAATTTGGTTTCAATATTATAAGGAAAGCTGAACAAAACAGCTTTGGACCAAACCTATGATACCACCTCTGCATTTCCTCAAGCCGGAGTCCTAGTGGCGTGTAAAGTGTCTCCAGGCCCCTGATGCATGTTGCACTGTATCCCAGGATAACTGCACACGTTAACACCCACCTGATGTGTAAGGTAAGCCCCTTACTCCATTTGTAACTTTATTTTCAAGACTTTTAAAAACTCTTTGCCTGTCTATGTGCATAAGTTGTTTTGTTTTGTTTTTTTTTAATTTTCGCCTCATGATCGGCCATAAGATTTACCTTATGTCATGCTAAGTCGCTTCAGCCGTCTTTGACTCTTTTTGACCCCATGGACTGTAGACCGCCAGGCTCCTCTGTCCATGGATTTTCCAGGCAAGAATACTGGAGTGAGTTGCTGTGCCTTCCCTCAAGGGATCTCTATGGCCCAGGGATTGAACCCGCGTATCTTTCATCTCCTGTATTGGCAAGTGGATTCTTTACCACTAGTGCCAGCTGGGAAGCCCCCAGATTTGTGTTACGAGTTGTTTCTAAGGGGTCCAGTGCCCACTGTTACAGTGGAGAGGAAAAGCGTTCAGTGTGATCTGATTCTTGCGGCGTGCAGGCTGGGTCACCAAGGGAAGGGCTGTGACATGGGTTTGCAGCCTCATACTCCTGTATTCTCAGCTGCCTCCCCTGCTTTAGGGGCATCCAGTGCCTTTATAGCTTCTTTTCCCTCTCACATTTTGCTCTCTAAAGGATTTCATAGACTTTGGTAAGGCTAGATTTCTTAACCACCGAAATGTATTTACATTTGGGTTTCCTTTGTTTTACTTACAGACGTGATCATAAGTTTCTTCGACCCTGTGGGGTCCTACATGTCTTGAGGGGTTAAGAGAAGACCCGCTGTCCCGAGACACTGAGCTGGGCCTGAGGGAGGGAGAACCAGGCCCACCTGTGAGTTAACTATCTACCCCTGACACCTCCAGAACCAAAGTGTCAAAACAAAGGGACGGACGAAAGGAGCTGCCTCTGCGGCCAAGCAAACCCAGGGCCCAGAGCTCAGGCTTGTTTTGTTGGCTGGTGTGTTGGCTTTGCGATGGGGGTGTGGTGGTGTAAGATATTCTTTCTTCTCTTCCTCTTTCTCTCCCTTCCCTTCCTTCCTTCCTTCCTTTCTCAAATTACAAAAACAACACACGCTTGTTTGAACCTGCATTTGTTACAACAAGCCTGTGTTGTTTTTGTAATTTAAGATAATTCCGAAGAAAATCAAAGGTTTTTCCCTTGCCCCATTATCCACCCCTCTGAGGTAATCATGTTCACAGGCTGGAATGTGGCCTTCCACCCCTCTCTTCGTACAACATGCACCAACACGAGCTTGCGGGAAACTTGTCCCCTCTTTTCCTTTCATTCTCATGCCTAGTATTACTGCTGTTGTTGTTATGCTATTATTATTACTTTTATGCAGCTTACTTGGTTAACTGAATACATCATGTCAAGTCAGTGTACCTAGGTTAACTAATTCCTCCTCCCTTTAAAAAATAGACAGTAAAGGGATGAGATCTTAAAAAAAAAAAGAAAGTACAGTTTTTCATTAAGAGACCAATAGATGCACAGGATACAAAAGTCCAAGCAGGACAATGCATATGGTGAAATGCTTGTCTGCCTCCCACCCCAGGCCCTCAGTCCTTTTGGGGAATAGGATCCCACCTGCCTCAGAGGCCAAAAAAACCAAAACATAGAACAGGGACAATATTGGAACAACCAATAGAGACTTTTTAAAAATGGTCCACATTATTAAAAAAAAAAAACAACTTAAAAAAAAAGAGTAAAGTATCTTTCTTGAGACATTCTTCTTTCCCTACACTCCCTGTTTCACTCACATTTTGAACTTCAACTGTCTTTATTTCTCTTTTATGCAAAGAAACCATCTTTTCTCAAAGTGACGTCCCTCTTCTTTGGTCGTCCTTAATATCCCCAAACTCTGGTTTCCTTTGCATCACGTCACCACCTCGATTGGCTTTGGCTTCTTTCTCTTTTGATTTTCACAGATAATTCTTCACATGTAAGTTTTCTCCTACAATGGCTCTTGAATTTAACCCTCTTTTCATAACGGTCAACTCCTTTGACACTTCACATTTGTATACAGGTAAGTTCTTTATCTGCTCTAAGCCTAGGTTTTCCATTTGTGAAACAGAAATAACAGTGACTGCTACTTAATAAGCACTCAATACCGATGACCCAGGATGCCATGAGGAAAACATAATTTGCAGCTAGTAGGGAGTGCCACTTCCACGCCCTTCCCTAGTAGGTCCTGGGGGGCTCTATTCAGACACCAACTGATGTATTGTAATCCACATTTGTCGCTGACCCCTGGCGTGAATGCAGACCCCACAGGCTAAAGGGCTCAGTCTACAGCATGCCTCCCCTCACTTCAGATGAACTGCTTACAAATCTGGGGGTTCCCATGCACCCATCATGTGCAATAATACACTAGAACGAATTACTGAAATCAGGAAAATGGGAAACTTATGACCACAATTTTATTATTAACATAAAGGATACAAATCAGGAACAACAAATGAAGAGATACATAGGGTGAGGTCTGCAAGGGTTCCAAACACAAAGATTTCATGCCCTCTCCCCATGGAATTAGAATGCATCACCCTCCTAGCACATCCATGTGTTAACCTACCAGGAAGCTCCCCTGATTTTGTATACAGAATTTTTTATCAGAGTTTTGGCCATGTGATTAAGCCCAATCTCTAGCATCCCTTTTGTCCCCGGAAGTCTGGAAGTTGGGTTGATATCACATGATTCAAGGCTACAACCCTCTAATCAGGGTGGCTTTTCCAGCATGACTAGCCCCCACCAGCCTATCTCACCCTGTCACCTCATTAGCATAAACTCAAGGTGGTTCAAGGGGCTCAAGAATAACAAAGACACTTCCATCTGTGCCCAGATCTGAGACAAAGATCAAATGCAGTATATGAGTTTCCAAAGCACCATGTGAAAACAATTGACCTACCCAACAAACTCTAAGCTTTTAAATACATTACAGCCTAAATAGATGATAAATTCCATGAGAGGAAGGATCTGGCTTATTCACTGCTGTTTCCTTATGAGGCCTTCCCTGGTGGCTCAGATGGTTAAGAATCCGACTGCAATGTGGATTCCCCTATGAAAATAGCAGTGCCTAACATACAGTGTTTATGACAAACACACACAGTATATTAAAAAGCAGAGACATTACTTTGCCAACAATTGTCCTTCCAGTCAAAGCTACGGTTTTTCCAGTAGTCACGTATAGATGTGAGAATTGGACCATAAAGAAAGCTGAGCGCCGAAAAGTTGATGCTTTTGAACTGTGGTGTTGGAGAAGACTCTTGAGAGTCCCTTGGAGTGCAAGGAGATCCAACCAGTCCATCCTAAAGGAAATCAGTTCTGAATATTCATTGGAAGGACTGATGCTGAAGCTGAAGCTCCAATACTTTGGCCACCTGATGTGAAGAACTGACTCATTGGAAAAGACCCTGAAGCTGAGAAAGATTGAGGGCAGGAGGAGAAAGGGACAGCAGAGGATGAGATGGTTGGATGGCATCACCAACTTGATGGACATGAGTTTGAGCAAGTTCCGGGAGTTGTTGGTGATGGACAGGGAAGCCTGGTGTGCTGCAGTCCACGGGGCTGCAAAGGGTCGAACAACACTGAGTGACTGAACTGAACTGGACCGAGCACACAGTGTATGGAAGGGCTTCCTTAAACTTAGTCATACATTGTCTTAGGACTTTTTTTTTCTGGTTACTTCAAACACCAGTATGTATTTCCCTCCTGACATCTAGTGGGTAAGCTTCTGGATACTAGAGGCCACTGCATACTCTGAGGGCATGATAAATGTGATAATCCTCCTTTCTGAGCAATCCAAATGCTGGAGGCTCAAAGAATGATTTACTTCAAATGGCTATGGAGTTTAACAGAAAACAGATGTCATATATGATTTGGCCATAACACAAATATTTCACAATGGCAGTTTTAGAAAATCATTTAAGATGAAATTTTGGTGTGTCTTGTTTAATTGAGAAAAGGCTATAAAAAGTTAGGGTGTGTGAATCAGTGGTTTAGAAAAGAGGGTAAAGTATTCTGCTGCTGCTGCTGCTAAGTTGCCTGAGTCAGGCTCCTCCGTCCATGGGATTTTCCAGGCAAGAGTACTGGAGTGGGGTGCCATTGCCTTCTCCGAAAGTATTCTAAGAGATAGTATTTTTTTTTCCCTGCAGCTCTATTGAGGTATGATTGACAAAATTGTAAAATAGTTAATGTACACATCATGATGATTTGATATACATAAGTTAAGGGAAACCGGAGAAGGCAATGGCACCCCACTCCAGTACTCTTGCCTGGAAAATCGCATGGACGGAGGAGCCTGGTGGGCTGCAGTCCATGGGGTCGCTAAGAGTCGGACACGACTGAGGGACTTCACTTTCACTTTTCACTTTCATACTTTGGAGAAGGAAATGGCAACCCACTCCAGTGTTCTTGGCTGGAGAATCCCAGGGACGGGGGAGCCTGGTGGGCTGCGGTCTCAGGGGTCGCACAGATTCGGACACAAATGAAACGACTTAGCAGCAGGGCAAACACTGAAACTGTTCACCCTGGCCAGGCACCACAGTAACCATTTGCATGAGTTGTTTTAAGACAGGAAATCCTGGTAAGGAACACGAAACTAATAAGCCACCACCAACTGGAAGAACTCAGGAAGAGTCAAAAGGAGACGCCTCATGTCAGGGCTTCTGTGGTGGCTCAGACAGTAAAGAATCTGCCTGCAATGCAGGAGACCTGGGTTTGATCCCTGGGTTGGGAAGATCTCCTGGAGAAGGAAATGGCAACCTGCTCCAGTATTCTTGCCTGGAGAATCACATGGACAGAGGAGCCTGGCAGCAGTTCATGGAATCACAAAGAGTTGGACGTGACTTAGTGACTAAGCATACAAGCACAACCAGAAAAACTAGGGAAAGGTCAAAAGGAGATGCCTCATGTCCTACTAACCTCCCGGAATCCTCCCCACTGGCATCCATTTTGGCTGAGCCATGGGCGCACCACCAGGAAGGATCCTGAGTCAGCCAGGGAAACCCGGAAACTAATCCCATCAACATCAAACCCAAGACTGTGAGCCATGGGGCAGGCAGTCTGGGTCGCTCATCCTACCGCTCTTTCCCTGGGGAACCCCTTCATAATAAGGTCTCTTGCTTTTCCAGTATGTGTGTCTCCTCAAACAGTTCCTTTCTGAGTGTTAGACAAGAGCCCACTCCTGTAACATATATACATTGTGCAAAGATTCCTCCCTTCTAATTAACACATTCATTACCTCACCTTTTTTTTTTTTTCTGACAAGAACATTTAAGTTCCACTCTCTTAACAGATTGCACTTATACAATAACTGCAAAAAGTACAGTGTTATCAACTGTACTTACCATATATGTTAGATCCTCAGACCTTATTTAAGGGCTTCCCTTGTGGCTCAGCTGGTAAAGAATGCGGGAGACCTGGGTTCAATCCCTGGGTTGGGAAGATCCCCTGGAGAAGGAAAAGGCTACCCACTCCAGTATTCTGACCTGGAGAATTCCATAGACTGTATAGTCCATGGGGTCGCAAAGAGTCGGACATGACTGAGTGACTTTCACTTCACTTCACTTAAGACCTTATTTGTCTTATAATGAAAGTTTATATCCTTTTACCCAGCTCTTCCTATCCCCCTCTGCCCCAGGCTCTGGCAACCACCTTTTTTAAACTAAACTACAGTTTTTGAAGCTGTTAGTAAATTTACATTTTATTACTAGGTACATCTGCTAATGATTAGATGGTTCAGTTCAGTTCAGTTCAGTTCAGTTGCTCAGTCATGTCTGACACTTTGAGACCCCATGGACTGCAGCACACCAGGCCTCCCTGTCCATCACCAACTCCCAGAGCCTACTCAAACTCATGTCCATTGCGTCAGTGATGCCATTCAACCATCACATCCTCTGTCGTCCCCTTCTCCTCCCACCTTCAATCTTTCCCTACATCATGGTCTTTTCTAATGAGTCAGTTCTTTGAATCAGGTGGCCAAAGTATTGGAGTTTCAGCTTCAACATCAGTCCTTCCAATGAATATTCAGGACTGGTTTCCTTTAGGATTGACAGGTTGGATCTCCTTGCATTCCGAGGGACTCTCAAGAGTCTTCTCCAAAACTAGAGTTCAAAAGCATCAATTCTTCAGCGCTCAGCTTTCTTTATAGTCCAACTCTCACATCCATACATGACTACTGGAAAAACCATAGCCCTGACTAGATGGACCTTTGTTGGTAAAGTAATGTCTCTGCTTTTTAATATGCTGTCTAGGTTGGTCATAGCTTTTCCAAGGAGCAAGTCTCTTTTAATTTCATGGCTTTAGTCACCATCTGCAGTGATTTTGGAGCCCCAAAATTAAGTCTGTCACTGTTTCCATTGTTTCCCCATCTATTTGCTGTGAAGTGATGGGACTGGATGCCATGATCTTCATTTTCTGAATGTTGAGCTTTAAGCCAACTTTTTCACTCTCCTCTTTCACTTTCATCAAGAGGCTCTTTAGTTCCTCTTCACTTTCTGCCATAAAGGTTGTATCATCTGCGTATCTGAGGTTATTGATGTTTCTTCCAGCAATCTTGATTCCAGTGCTTCATCCAGTCCAGCATTTTGCATGATGTACTCTGCGTATAAGTTAAATAAGCAGGGTGACAATACACAGCCTTGATGTACTCCTTTCCCTATTTGGAAACAGTCTGTTTTTCCTTGTTTGCTTCTAACTGTGGCTTCTTGACCTGCATACAGATTTCTCAGGAGGAAGGTCAGGTGGTCTGATATTCCCATCTCTTTAAGAATTCAAGTTTGTTGTGATCCACACAAGCAAAGGCTTTGGCATAGTCAGTGAAGCAGAAATAGATGGTTTTCTGGAACTCTTGCTTTTTCAATGATTCAGCAGATGTTAGCAATTTGATCTCTGGTTCCTCTGCCTTTTCTAATTCCAGCTTGAACATCTGGAAGTTTACGGTTCATGTACTGTTGAAGCCTCGATTGGAGAATTTCGAGCATTACTTTGCTAGCATGTGAGATGAGTGTAATTATGTGGTAGTTTGAGCATTCTTTGGCATTGCCTTTCTTTGGGATTGGAGTGAAAAGTGACCTTTTCTAGTCCTGTGGCCACTGCTGAGTTTTCCAAATTTGCTGGCATATTGAGTGTAGCACTTTCACAGCAGCATCTTAGGATTTGAAATGCTCAACTGAAATTCCATCATCTCCATGAGCTTTTTACATAGTGATGCTTCCCAAGGCCCACTTGACTTCGCATTCCCGGATGTCTGGCTCTAGGTGAGTGATCACACCATCGTGGTTATCTGGGTCATGAAGACCTTTTTTTATAAAAGATGTTTTTGATTAGATGGTTAGATAGCATTATTGACTCAAAGGACATGAATTTGACCAAACTTGGGGAGACAGTGAAGCCTGGCATGAAGTCTGGCATGCTGCAGTCCATGGGGTCACAAAGAGTCAGAGATGACTTGGCAACTGAACAACAATACTTGCTAACAGGCTTCTCACTCCAGTGATGGTCAGTGTGCTCAGCGTGAAGTCATTCTGGATGATGAGGAACTAGACTCTCTTTTCTTCCCTCTTGCCTCCCACTCCACCTAAAAATAAAAATGACTGTTATAACCATTTGGTTCTGAGAAAAAGATTTTTCCATAACCTACTGCCCACATCCATGCCTATTTCCTCTTTGCTACCCATTGTAATGGTTTTGCCCTAACCTAAGCCCTTCCTCTTTATTCTCTTGCCTCTGTTTACCCTATTGTCTTTTGAAATTTACCACAAATAGTGCCATTTGTCATTTACTTTGTCTCTGAGACCTCGGCCTGCAGTCTTATAGAGGTATTGCCAAAGAATATAGTAAAATAGAAAGTGACGAAAATTTAAGTATAAAGGAAAGCAGTATCTACGTCACATCCCTTAGGAAAGCTTCTGTCAAAAAACAAAATAACAGGTGTGGGTGAGGTGTAGAAACTGCAACTTTTGAACACTGGTGGTAGGAATTTAAAGTGGTGAAGCTGCTGTGGGAAACATCTTGGTGGCTCCTCAAAAAATTAGAACTAGAACTAGCATGTGATTCTGAAATTTCACTTCTGAGTATATACACAAAGGAACAGGAAGCAGAAACCAGGAAAGGTACGTTCATGTTCATAGCAGTATTATTCACAGGAGGCAAAAGGTGAAAGTTCATGTTCATAGCAGTATTATTCACAGGAGGCAAAAGGTGAAAGTTCATGTTCATAGCAGTATTATTCACAGGAGGCAAAAGGTGAAAGCAGCCCAAGGATCTATCAGTGGAAGAGAGGGTGAGAAATGAATGTGGCGTATACATGCTGCTGCTGTGTAGGCGCTAAGTCGTGTCCAGTTCTCTGGGACCCCATGGATGGCAGCCCGCCAGTCTCCTCTGTCCATGGAATTCCCCAGGCAAGCATACTGCAGTGGGTTGCCGTTTCCTTGTCCAAGGGATCTGCCCAACCCAGGGACTGAACCCACGCGTCCTACTTGGCATGTGAATCCTTTACCACTGAGCCCCTGGGACGCCTGGTGTACACACACACAGGGATATTTTTCATCCTCAAAAAGAAAGGAAATTCTGACACAGGCTATGACACAGACAAACCTTGAGGAAATTATGCTAAGTGAATTAAGAGAGTTGCCAAAGAGCAAACTGCATGATTTCACTTATATGGTGTCTAAAGAAAAAAAAGTGTTGCTTTCCTGTTTTACAAGGATCAAGCCATTAGCCACCCCAGTTACCCACTGACAGTGCACCTGAGGGGAATTCAGAATAGAGAAAAACAGGAAGTAGTCTGAGCTTTGGACACCAGTCCCTAGTTAAGATACATATCTAAGGAAAAGTCCCAGTGACCCCGGATTTTTGCATCTCTCCATACAGAGAAAAGTCCTCATGTCTTTAACTTGAGATGTCTATTCTCTGTGCTCTCTTGGTATCCGACTACATTATTTTTTTCCCAATGAAAAAAATTCACTGGCTCCTCCTTTACTTCCTTGGAGCAATTTCTCAGAGACATCTGAGAGGCAGCCTCCCAGACTGCAGTCCTTAGTAAGACACTGAATAAGCTCATCTCACAGCTTTTATGTTGTGTGTGTGCGTGTGTAAGTTGACATATATGATGGTTAATTTTATGTGTCAACTTGACTGTGCCATGGGATGTCCAGTTACTTGTTCAAACATTCTGGGTGTGTCTGTGAGGGTGTTTTTAGATGAGATTAATATTTGACTTGGCAGACTGAATAAAACACTCTCCTCCCTAATGGGGGTGGCTCTCCTCCAATCATTAGTTGAAGGTTTGAACAGAACAAAAAGGCAGACTCTCCTGTGATTAAGAGAGAATTCTTCCCATTTGACTCCTTGAGCTGGGACATCACTATTTTCCTGCTTTTGGATTCCAACTGAAGCACCAGCTTTTCTTGGGTTGCAAGCCTTCTGGCTTTCATACTGAAACTATATCATCAACTCTCTTAAGTCTCCAGCTTGCCAACTGAAGATCTTCAGACTTCTCAGCCTCCATAATTGTGTAAGCCAATTCCTCTCTGTGTCTCTATCTTTATGTCTATAGTTATATGTTCACAGCCTGTTAGTTCTCTTCTGCTAGAGAGCCCTGACTATTACACATGCGGTACCAACAGTGGTCAAATTCATAGAGACAGAAAGTAGAATGGTGGTTGGCAGATGCTAAGAGCAGGGAGAATGGGGAGTTATTGTTCAACAAGTACAGAGTTTCAGTTTTGTAAGATGAAGAAGAGTTCTGTGGATGAATGGTGGTGATGGTAGCATAGTGATGTGAAGTACTTGATTCCCCTGAATTGGATACTTAAAAATGGTTAAGGTGGTAAATTTTACATTATATGCATTTTGCCTCTACTTTGGCCACCTGATGCAAAAAGCCAATTCATTGGAAAAGACCCTGGTGCTGGGAAAGATTGAGGGCAAGAGGAGAAGGGGGCAACAGAGGATGAGATGGCTGGATTGCATTACTGATTCAATGGACATGAGTTAGAGCAAATTCAGGGAGATAGGGAAGGACAGGGAAGCCTGGCGTGCTGTAGTTCATGGGATCACAGAGAGTTGGACACAACTTAGCAACTGAACAACAACAAATATTTTTAATTAAAAAATCTTGAATAACAGTCTTATTTATTTAAACACGCTAAAGTTAACTATGATGACAGTAACCAAATGTGATTGTGTAACTGTCGTGTTATTTACCAACCTTATTTTCCACGGTTTATGTTACGAAATCTGGTATTGATGGGAGGAATGGCAGTCATCTCCAGCCTTTGCTAATTTCTTGAGACTTGTTAAAAGGTAGAAAAAAGTACATTAACACTTACTCAAGGCATACTTAATGAGCAGCTGCCAGGTCATGTGCTACGCACTTGGGAGAAAATGCTCAACCAGACAGCCCTCCTGAAGCTTAGGGTCCAGTGAAGGAGAGAGGCAATAAAAGGCAAATAGTACTTATATATTGTGATAAGAGAAATGAGACAGAAAATAAAAAATAGAAAAAAGGGAAATAGTTTGATAAAGTGAATGGGGAAGCCTCTCTGAGAAGTAGAATATTAAGCTGAGAACTGAAACTAAGAAAGAAATGGTCATGGAAATAGAAGAGGAAGAGCATTACAGGAAGAGGGGACAGCAAGAATAACGGGTAATAATACCTGAACTACTTAAGAAAAGTGGTATTTACATGCAGTTGCTTGTTTAAATGGTGCTGAATGAAGGCAATTTCCATAAACTTACAGAGTAATTAAATAGAAGAGGAGATGTTTCGGCTCTAAGAGGGTGATGGATATTCTGTGAGAACTTGATTCTTTTAAAGGAATATTTTGAGGATAATTTTTTCTTTTACAAAAATTTAAGAATCCCTAAAATAAATGGAATAGTTATTAAAACTTTGACCATTTGTTGATTTTTATCAATTAATTATATTCACTATAAGCTGATCATTTTTAAGAAATAGATAATCTTCTTAAATAGAGAAAATTGGCCTCTAATTTAACTTCCTGATAATGGCACTCCACTCCAGTATTCTTGCCTGAAAAATTCCATGGACACAGGAGCCTGGTGGGCTACAGTCCAAAGGGTCACAAAGAGTCAGACTGAGTGACTAAGCATGCATGCAAACTCATATATGGTGAAACAGATTTGCAACTGTGGTCCTTAGACCAAACTCAGTATTAGAACAACTGATATAATAGGTGTTAAATCAAACAGTGTCTGGCAGAATGGGTTTCTAGAATCCTGGAAAATGTAGAGCAGGGACACCTGGGTTCACTCTGCTTTCCCTTGCTGGCCTGTGATGATGTAAGAGTGAAGTCAAGGCCCAAAAGAGCCTGACATCAATACTTCTTTACTTGTAAGTAGAGAGGTCGATGGAGAAGGCAAGGGCACCCCACTCCAGCACTCTTGCCTGGAAAATCCCATGGACGGAGGAGCCTGGTAGGCTGTAGTCCGTGGGGTTGCTAAGAGTCGGACACAACTGGGTGACTTCAATTTTACTTTTCACTTTCATGTATTGGAGAAGGAAATGGCACCCCACTCCAGTGTTCTTGCCTGGAGAATCCCAGGGATGGGGGAGGCTGGTGGGCTGCCGTCTCTGGGATCGCACAGAGTCGGACACGACTGAAGCGACTTAGCAGGAGCAGCAGCAGCAGAGAGGTTGATTAAGTTTTTCCTGAATAGGTCTTCAGTGTGATGGAAATCCTGGTGCTGCAAGCGTTGAGCTTTCCACAGTTGACAAACCTGACATCAAATGGACATTGTGCTGGAAGGCTGTTCCCCCACTTAGCAACTTTGAGGGCCAAGGGAAACACCATTTGTGGCCATCTTGCTTCCTCCAAGATTTTTTTCTCCTTTGCTAGTAAGTTAGGAGCTTAACATAGTTTATAATCTACAACCCACCACATTTTCACATCTAGAGGAACTATCAGTTCAGTTCAGTCCCTCAGTCATGTCTGACTCTTTGCAACCCCATGGACTGCAGCACGCCAGGCCTCCCTGTCTTTCACCAACTCCCAGAGTTTATTCAGTTCATGTCCACTGAGTCAGTGATGCCATCCAACCGTCTCATCCTCTGTTGTCCCCTTCTCCTCCTGCCTTCAATCTTTCCCAGCATCAGTGTCTTTTCAAATGAGTCAGCTCTTTGCATCAGGTGGCCAAAGTATTGGTGTTTCAGCTTCAACATCAGTCCTTCCAACGAATATTCAGGACTGATTTCCTCTAGAATGGACTGGTTGGATCTCCTTGCAGTCCAAGGGACTCTGAAGAGGCTTCTCTAACACCAAGGTTCAAAAGCATCAATTCTTCGGCACTCAGCTTTCTTTATAGTCCAACTTTCACATCCATACATGACTACTGGAAAAACCATAGCCTCGACTAGATGGACCTTTGGTGAATACCAAGGACACCATATCTCTCAGTAAAGCATCTCTGAAAAGACTCCAGGGATAAGAGATGGCATCAGTCAGAACTCTTGAAATTATGAGTGATAGAAAGCTAAGCCAAACTTCATTAAGCAAATATGTCTTTACTCACAGATATTCAAAGGGATGGTTCAAACTCGGCTGGTGTAGAGTTCAAAGAATATTGCCAGGACACTTTGTTTCTTTTGTCTTAATCATTTGTTTTGCTTTTCTCTGGTTCAGGCAAGTTCTCCATGAATTACAACAAAGATGGCTCTAAGAGTGGCTGACTGCGTGCAGCTGTGAACACCCACCATGTTAGTAAGGAAGAGTCCCTGCATCCATAGCCAACTCTGGTAAAGTTCTCTGGAGCCAAATCAAGCTGTGAGTCTGAGTCAGACACCCAACCCTCATGCCTGGTGAGGTGGGACTAGGTTATTGACAGTCTCACCAGGCCAGTGAGATGCAGGTACTGAATGGAAAAGGGGTTGCTTCCATTATAGAAAGTGGAAAGGGAACTCTGACAGAGTTTCTCTAATTTAGAGAGAAACTTAGATATTGCTGCTTTGGAGGAAAAGGGATAAAAGAATGTTGTGCCCTTTAATAAGTTTTCAAATATGACCAAAGCTGGCTCAGTGGTAAAGAATCTGCTTGCAATGCAGGAGATGCAGGTTCGATCCCTGGGTCGTGAGATCCCCTGGAGGAGGGCATGGCAATCCACTCCAGTATTCTTGCCTGGAGAATCCTATGGACAGAGGAGCCTAGTGGGCTATGGTCCAGAGGGTCGCAAAGAGTTGGCCATGACTGAAGCAACTGAGCATGCATGCATACACTTAGTAATCAAGACTTCTAGACTCTCTTTCAAATACTGAATTTATACTTAATATCCATTTAAAATCCTTTACATTATCAAGTTGCCTAATTTCTGAAGATTGGTTAACTCAAGTTGTTAACATTTCCTGAAAACCTATGGCGTGATCTGCTAGACAGTTTATATGTATTATTCAGTCCTCACAGCACCTTATTGAGCACTATTATTTCCATTTAAAACAAGGCTATTGAGGGCCTGAAAGGTTGAGTAATTTGCCCAGTGACACACGACTAGGAGTAATGAAGTGTGATTGCAGCCTAGATTCACTGAGTTCCAAAACCAACTCGTCCTATTTCGTATTACTTCCTTGGTTCAACTTATTTGCTCACAAGTGTTTGAGGATTTGAACTGCAGAAGTGTACAGGAGAGAAAAAGCAAGTGTGTTGACAACCCACTGAAAAAGTGTTAATATTCTTGATGTTAAAATTCTTAAGATTAGAACAGTATTTCAAAAAAATATATGAAGGAGAATTAGATAATTCTACTCTTGTAACAGAAATACAGTGGACTTTAAAAGTTATGAGGGCTTCCTGGGTGGTGCTAGTGGTAATGAATCTGCCTGCCAATGCAGGAGACGTAAGAGACACGTGTTCGATCTCTGGGTTGGGAAGATCCCCTGGAGGAGGAACTGGCAACTCACTCCAGTGTTCTTGCCTAGAAAATCCCTTGATCAGAGGAGCCTGGCTGGCTACAGTCCATGGGGTCACAAAGAGTCTGGCGCAACTTAGCAACTGAGCACTCCTGGTGCTGCTGCTGCTGCTAAGTCGCTTCAGTTGTGTCCAACTCTGTGCGACCCCATAGACGGCAGCCCACCAGGCTCCCCCGTCCCTGGGATTCTCCAGGCAAGAACACTGGAGTGGGTTGCCATTTCCTTCTCCAAACTGAGCACTACTACTACTTAAAAGTTATGAATAAATGTTCATCCTTACTTATTATCAAAAGATAAAAATCAAAATAGCAATGAGATGTTGGTTTTAGGGTACCAAATAGCCGATGATTTCCTTTCATTTTCTTTTATCCCTCCTTCCCTCCCTCCCTTCCTTCTTTTCTTTATGATACCTTATATAGGCAAGGGATCATGGAAGCTAAGACTCTTGTACAAATGAATGGGAGTAAACAATTCTTTTATTTTCCCCAAATTTAGCTTTTTAAGATTATTATGAGAAACCAGCAATTCCCCAAGCCCACCTTCCCATTTCTCAGGACTGTTTTCAAATATTTTAGGTGATTCTTCATATTTGTCTTAATATCTCTAATTGTATGCTTGTATTGCTACCTCTTTTTTTTTTTTTCAGAATATCATGCTAATGCAGTCATGTCATAATTTTGGCTAGCTTAATATTCAATGTTTACATCACTATGACTATGGAAATGTCAGTTACAGTTGAGCCACATACTCTACTAAACCTTTCTAGCATATTCTACTTTCCTTGAAATTAATATTTTGTTCTTTTAGCTTTTCACATATTCATCATTAACTCACTGCATTCGAGCCTACTAGTAATCTTTTCCATTTTCATAAGAATATCTAGTGACTCTGATCTTCTTGAAGAAGTCTGCTTGAACCCTGACCTCATCTCATGGAGAACGTAGTCTTTTGATCTGCACAGCTTCCTCCTTTGGTTTCGCTTCACCTTTATTCAGCAATTCTCTTTTCCTATTGTGTGTCACCATGTCCTTTCCCCGAGCTCTCTTTCCTTTCTTGCCTTACTCCCTCTTCTCCAGTGAAAAGGTGCATAGGAAATAAGTCGTTTTTGAGATCTTGCATGTCTGAAAATGTCTCTTCTTTCTTCACTCTAAATTGATAGTTTGGCTGGGTATATAATTCTTGGCAAAAATTATCTTTCAGAATTTTGAAGGCACAGCTTCATTGTCTTCTGGCTTCCACTGCTGCTATAGCAAGGGTAAATTTCTCCCTGGGGGAAATATACTCTATAGCAAATATACTTTTTGCTATAATGTACTGATAAATAAAAAAATACACAGCAAAAATCACCATCTATGCATTCAGTATTCAATAAATATCATTTATGCATTCAATAGTCAATAAATGTAAAATACTGTTTAACAATGCAAAAGTAAAATAAAAAATTATCTCATTAGCATCTTATTACATCCTATTAAGAAGGCACCTTGGGTTATATTACCTTCCTGTCTTTTAGCTATGAATTTGGAAGTCTAATATTATTCTGATTCTTTATTCTGTACATAAAGTCTGATTTTCTTTCTGAAAGCTAAAAAGCTTGTTTTTTTTTGTCCCCAACTTAATGATATTTCACAACCAGGTACTTTGGTCTGGATCTTTTTAATCTGGACACTTGTTTCCTTCATTTCTGAGACATGTTCTTGAATTTTGATGATTGAATTATTTCCTTCCCCATTAATTCTGTTTTCACCTTCAGGAATTCCTGAACACTGGAATGTGGACCTCCAGGACTAATCTCTAACTTTGAAATATTTCCTAGTCTTTTTGTTCCTTTTTTCTGGAAAATTTACTCTAACTTTATCCGCTAAACTTTCCATTGACTTCACTTTATTTCTGCCATAAAAATTAATGTTTACACATGACCAACTTTCTGTCATTTTCTTCTTTGTTTTTCACTTCATAAGTTTTTGTTTATGTCTTTATTTTTCTGTTTTTCAACCTCCTTTGGATTTAATCTATTATTTTTTAAAACTTAAGCTGACAAATTAGCCTATTAATTTTTTAAAAGGAATTTCATTTATTTATGGCTATGCTAGGACTTTGTTGCTGTGCAAGGGCTTTCTTGATGTTCAAGGGCTACTCTTTGTTGTGGTACATGGGCTTCTCACTGCTGTGGCTTCTCTTGTTTTGGAGCAGAGGTTCTAGGGCTCATGGACTCAGTAGCTGTGGTGCATGGGCTTAGTTGCCCTGTGGCGTGAAGAATCTTCCCAGACCAAGTATGAAACCAATGTCCTCTGCATTGGAAGGCAGATTGTTAACCACTGGACCACCAGGAAAGTCCTAGCCTATTACTTTTTAGACTCTCTGCATAGTTTGCCTTTAGGTCCACTTTGCACTATTTATTAGCAGGCATTTTCATTAATGTTCAGTTCCAAGTGTTTTCTAATTTTGTTTCTTTTCTTTGACTCATGAGTATATAGAAGGATATCTGTAATTTTAATTGTCCTAAAATCAATTTCTTACTTGATTGCATTAATATCAAAATAATGTCCTCTATATTTTGATTTTTGTTGACACTAACTTTGTGGCTTAAAAAAAATTAATTGGAGGATAATTGCTTAACAATGCTGTGTTTGTTTCTGCTGTACAATAATGTGAATCAGTCATAAGTATACATATATCCTCTCCCTCTTGAGCCTTCCTCTCATCTCTTTGTGGCTTTTAATAACCCCCATTTCTGATGTTGCACTTGCTCTTGTAAATAACATGCATTCTCCAACTGATGCTTTTTTATTTTTTTGTATATTCATAAAATTTGTTAATTGTGCTGCTCAAATATTCTATACATTTATTGAGTTCACTTTTAAATTATTGGCTTAAATTTTTTCTTTATAACAATAAAACACTGTATCATGCCTTAAACCCAACCGAGTTTCAAGTAGAAGTCACCATTCTTAAAGGGAAAAAAAATAGTTCTACCTAGAATCCAAGATGACAGCTGTGATTTCCTGTCTCCCTTTGCAATTTTTTTCATAGTCTGCCATCTAGCTAACTGTTTTGCCAGTCCTGGCTTTATGATGGAGTCTTCAATCTACTTCCTGCCCTGTTGACACCCCTATAGCTATGCACACCAAGAATAGTAAATATCCCCAGAGCATCTAGCCCCTTCACTGAGTCCATACCCTCTCAGTCTCTTCTTCCAGCTCAGACTTCTTCTAGTTCTCCTTCCTGTTCTTTGCTGATACCCAAAATTTTAAGAGAACTTCTCCTACTTTTACATAAACTTGCAAATTCACGTTAAGTGAAATTTTATTTTATCCAGCATTATTCGGTGTTTTGTAGTGGGAGTTTTTTTTGTTTTGTTTTGTTTTTTTGTTTTTTTTGGTCACACTTGGTTTGGGGATCCCAACCAGGGAACAAACCCGGGCCCTGGCAGTGAAACCACTGAGTCCTAACCATTGGACTGCCAGGGAATTCCCTGTGCCGGGCGAGTTTCTGCTAGTGTATCTTTCTTACTTTAATCATCTCTTCCCCCGCCTCTCTTTTCCTGCCAATGTCTCAGTCTGAAAACATTTTATGATTGTAAAAGGGCCGTGCTCTGTTCTCTTTTTCCTTCTTTGCTCTAATTCCCTGCTCAACTTTTATTCTATTTATTTTAGTTTTTATTCTAGTTGCTTGCAGATGAAGGGAGAGCACTCACAAATTGTTCTACGAAGTGTTGACAAGGATAAAGAGGTGGTAGCAAAAGAGCAACAGAAAGAACTGCTGTCCAGCTTTATAGCTGAAATATGCGGCATGTAGGTGATCTCCTGTAGTTATGACTGAATATGCATCTTCTTGAGCCCCTGCAGATCTGCTAGGTCAGAGCCTCAGGGTAGAGGTGGGGAGTGAAGCTTGAGAGTGGACATTTGAACAAACTGTCCACCTGATCGAGAGGCACACCAACATCTGGGAAACCCTGATTCCTAGACCAGATGTTGGTCTCGTCCCTTGATTTCTCAGTCAGGTATGCAGTAAGAAGAGATAAAGTGACCTTTTTCTAATTGGACACAGCATGGATGTATTATTAATTTGCACTGTCCGCCCAATTACAGTAATGTGGCAGGCAAGAAATATTCCTCCCAGACTCTGGAACATGTTTAACAGGAAATATCAGATGTTGGCAGTGTGTTTTATCAAGAGTACCAGTTATTTTAGAGAGAAGTTACCTAGAGGTTATGATGGACATCTCTTAAAATGAAACAGCTCTGGTTCATCTCTTATATATTAAACATTTCCAAGGTCTCTGCTCTCCCATTCAGCTTCACAGCCACCAGTAGGGGTTCCTCGTTTCAAGTAGAGATTTTATCCTTTCACTGCTACATAGCTGGAACTTCATGGTTCTTGTCTTATTCAATTCACGGTCCATGTCACTGCTTAAAATATGATCAAATAGGATCAGTTGGGTCATTGAGTGTTGACTCAATTTGCCTATAAGGTGAAGTCCAACTTCTTCATTTAAGATTATCTAGCCATTCAAGGTTCTTCACTCTACAATGTTTCTCTCTGACAATACCTTCCCACTCTTCAAAGACATGTGTGACTCTCTCACCTGGCTGGTCTCATTGTCTGCATCAATGAATCACGCTGGTCAGGACTCTAAGCTTCTACTCATGCTGTCTACTACTCTTCTTTGTTTACCCAAATCTAAACTAAACTTCAAATTGAAACTCAGATGCCACCTTTTCTCCGGTTCAGTTATCTCCTTCTCAGATTGCAGATCTGTCACTCCAAAAAGTCTTTACCCTTTTTCGGTTTCTCAGAGGTTAGTGTGCAAAGTCTTTGCCCTCGCATACAACATAGCCCCAGTTCTCTCTTTCTGGTCTCGTATCTACAAACTACTTTATGCACTTGATCCCTAGACACAGTGACTCACTTTCTGATTCTCAGTCATGCCACGTTATTTTTAGCTTTCTGTACCTTTGTACCTGTTCTTCCTTCTGTCAGATATGACCCGATGACCTGCCCTTTTCTCAGCTGGAAAGATTCTTGCATATCCTTTAAGAAGCACTTCCAACAATATCTTCTCTGAAATCTCCCTGACCTCTGCCAGGGGAAGCACTCTGCCCCAGAGTACTTTGAGTCTAAATATCCTAAACGTTGTGTTGTAATTCTTTATTTGTACGTTTGTCTTCTATACTTGATGTAAGCCCATTGCTACACAGAACCTGGCAGGATACTGTTTATGCAATAGTTGCTCAGTAAATGTTGCTGAATGAATGAACACTGTAACCTGTATTGATTTCCCAGTGTGATAACTTTAAGAACTCTTTCTGCTTATACCAATCAAATTGCTAAATTACCTTAGATTCTTCTTCAAGTGGTTTGAAGCATGTTTTGGATTCCAGCAAGATTAAACAGAAATGCCCCGACAAAGGTACTTAACTTTTCTAGCCTCAGTTTCTTCATCTGTAAAATGGGGGATAATAATAATAATAAAGTGTTACTGTATGAAATGAGATAATGCATTAAAATATTTAGCACAATGCCTGACATATAGGATGCACTCAAAGTGGGAGAAGTATTTCATAAACTGTTACATTCTACATCTATGTCATTCTCCCCTAGCAGTCTGAAGGGTTGTCGTTGGTATGAAGTTGGTATGAGAACATATATGTGTAACCACGTTGTAATGCACTATGCAAACATAATTACTTTCTTTTCACTGTCTCCCCGGCTACGTTGGAAGCCTGTTTCAGCCTGAACATGTTAAGTCCAGTCCTCAGCAAGGTGCACAGTCTCACCCAGCTCAACTTGTTTCCTTTTTCATTAAAAAATATTCATTTAGCTGAACCTGGTCTTCACTGTAGCATGCCGGATCTTTGGTCTTCACTGTGGCATGGGGAATCTTTAGCTGGGGCATGCAAACTCTTAGATGTGGCAAAGAGAATCCAGTTCGCTGACCAGGGACCAAATTCAGGCCCTCAGCATTGGGAGCTCAGACTCTTAGCCACTGGACCCCTAGGGAAGTTCCCTCAGCTTTTTTCTTGTTAAGTCTCCTACCCACTTTCTTCTCAGCACCCATCACAGTATCACACATAAGGTAGGTGTTCAGTATAATTTAAAGATGGTAACAGCTCTCAAATTAGCAAGGCCTTTAGCTCAAAGTGAAGTCTTCTGCATTCTTTTTGTCTGCTGTTTGTTTGGTGTGACAATGTAAATGTTTTGCCTTGCTCAATGCACTCCTGATGTTTTGGAGATGTGGTATATTAGTTATATTAGCCTGAATTTGTTTTGTGGTAGTACCACATCCCCTTTTGGCATGTATGACAGAGAGGCAGCCTTAGCCAGTGTCATACTTTCTTCTCTTACTAAAGACATAGATTATGCTTATGTAACTCTTGCACCAGTCCATCCTAAAAGAAATCAGTCCTGAATGTTCATTGGAAGGACTGATGTTGAAGCTGAAACTCCAATACTTTGGCCACTTGATGCAAAGAGCTGACTCGTTTGAAAAGATCCTGATGCTGGGAAAGATTGAAGGTGAGAGGAGAAGGGAATGACAGAGGATGAGATGGTTGGATGGCATCACCGACTCAATGAATATGAGTTTGAGTAAACTCCAGAAGTTGGTGATGGACAGGGAGGCCTGGTGTGCTGCAGTCCGTGGGGTTGCGAAGAGTTGGACATGACTGAGCAACTGAACTGAACTGAACTGAACTCTTGCATGGGAGAACAACCCAAAAAGTGTTTGATTTGGGTCCTTACTGACATTTTGGCCAGTGTATCGCCAAGATGTGAGTTTTCTGTTTACAATTTATTAAGGTGTGGTAATAAAACATGCCCACTCCAGTATCCTTGTCTGGAAAATCCCATGGACAGAGGAGCCTGGTGGGCTGCAGTCCATGGGGTCACAAAGAGTCGGGCAAGACTGAGCAACTAACACTAATAAAACATGCGGGGTGGGGGGAGGATTAGGCTTTCAGGTACTGATTGAATACACAGGTATGGTTACAACAAATCCAGATAGGTGTACCCACAATCTCCAGAAGACCTATGCAATTCTGGAAAGGTTTTGAAGCAGTGTACTGGAAAGCTATGGTTTTGCCAGTAGTCATGTATGGATGTGACAGTTGGACCATAAAGAAGGCTGAAGAATTGATGCTTTTGAAGGCGGTGCTGAAGACACTTGAGGGTCCCCTGGACTGCAAAGAGATCCGACCAGTCAATCCTAAACGAAATCAACCCTGAATACTCATTGAAAGGACTGACGCTGAAGCTGAAGCTCCAATACTTTGGCCACCTGATGCGAAGAGCAGGCTCATGAGAAAAGACCCCGATGCTAGGAAAGATTGAGGCCAGGAGGAGAGGGGACGACAGAGAATGAGATGGTTGGATGGCATCACCGACTGACTCAATGGACGTAAGTCTGAGCAAGCTCCTGGAGACGGTGAAGGACAGGGAGGCCTGGCGTGCTGCAGTCCATGGGGTCACAGGGAAAACGAAATACACGAAGACCGGGCCATTAACCAAGAAAGGGTGACACCATCAAAGGCTCCTCACACCCTTCAGCATCTCCTGAAGGCCCCGAGCACTGACGGGACAGTATGGAGCCGCCGGAGGCCTGTACGGGGAGTTCGGGGACGCGCCGCAGGTGAGTGCGAGGCGCGCCCCGGGGTCACTGCCGGCACGCGCTCCTCCCCGCCGGCCCCGGGCACGGCTCCAGGCGGCGAGGACCTGCAGCCCAGCGGGCCCAGGGCCGCCCGGGCCGCCCGGGCCGGCCGAGCCGGGCGCGCCGGGGGAAGGAGTTTCCGGCGGACTCCGCGCGCCGCCGCTTCCTGTCCCCCTCGTCGCGCCGCCTCACGCCGCCCGTCCCGGAGCGCCGCTCGCCCCGGATTCCCCGTCGTGGCGCTCGGCTACGACCCCCATGCAGTCGCGGCTCCTGCTCCTCGGGCCGCCTGGCGGCCCTCCGGCCGCGCGGCGCCTGCGGCTGCTCCTGCGGCAGGTGGTGCGGCGCCAGCCGCCACACTCGGATGCCAGGCTTGTGCACGCCGGGGCGGGGGCCGGCTCAGGTAACCCCGGGGCGCCCCGCGGCCGCGCTGTGCCCTACGCGCCTCCGCGCCCCCTCACTCCCCGCGGCTTCCTTGGGAAGGAGCGCGGCGCCGGGAGCTCTAGTCTCCGCCGCTTTCTGCTGGGTAGCGCGGGGCCAGGCGTTTGCAGTCTCTGAGCCTCCTTCTGTGATGTGAGGGGCCTGGCTTTAGGTTCCTGATGGTCTGAAATGATGCTTTTTCCTGACCCCAGTGGTTCCTTCACCATCCCACCCCGGGATTCTGACTTAGAATACTGTACACGCAGGGGTTCATGCAGCTGCCCTCAGAGGCTGCGGAAAGCTGGACCTGACCTTGCTCTCCAAGTCCCCAGGACCTGGATGGAAGTCAGTCCGTGCCACGTTCCAGCCAGGGCTGGCGGCCGCTGACAAGTGTACGTTCTCGCCAGAGATCCCCTTCGTTCTGTTTTAAACTTATCCGTGAGCCTTTCTGTCGAAGTTCTGCTTGGAAGTTTTCTTTTGTCCCAGTTCACGATGTCCTAGAACCCAAACCCCAACTTGATTTAGTTTAAACCCCTGAGGTCATGGAGACCTAGAAAGGAAAAGTGACTTCCTGCAGATCACACAGCTAACCCTTAGCAGTGAAAAGCGCGAGTCCTAATCACTGGACCACCAGCGAATTCCCTGCTCAGATTTCTAAGCAAAGTATTTCCTGGCTCTGCCGGGGCTGGTTTTAGGGACTCTGTGTTTGTGCTGGAGTTAGAGCCTTTGTGCTGGTTAAGGAAAGGGATGTATGTTGTTGCTTCACTTGAATGACAGAGTGATTCTAGGCAAGATATTCAGCGTCGTTGCTAAGAATAAGGGAGATTTTCTCTATGAAATTGCTGGTTTCTGTTTCTCTTGCACGCTACTCCCCCCACCCAGCAATAATTTTCCTTGTCAGAAATGAGGGAGATTAAGTCCTATCCATTTCATTCATTTCATTGAACAAATGCTTTTTTTTTTTCCTTTTTCCTGTACAGAGTTTTATTTCAGATTTTGCCCCTTTATCAATTATTATGTTTCTAGGGTGGTTTTTTTTTTTTTTTTTCATTCTTTGAGCTGTTTGCTTCTCCTTTGCCTTCAGTTCAGTTCAGTTCAGTTCAGTCGCTCAGTCGTGTCGGACTCTTTGTGACCCCATGAATCACAGCGCTCCAGGCCTTTGCCTTAGCAGAGGTCAAGGTACAAGTATAGCATAATCTATAACTCAAGCTTTAAAATGAATCAGCCTGGGTTGGGGCCCATTTCTGCGCTGTGTGTGTGTGTGTGTATGGGGATTTGAGAGTAGGTTTCCTAATTTTGTGTCCCAGTTTTCTTAACTGTAAAATGAGGATAAGGAAAGTATATTAGATAGGGTTGTTGTGAGGATTTAATTAGTTATTAGGATCCCTGACATATATTAATGTTCAAAGTTGGCTTCTTTATTATTTTTAACATTTTCAGCTATGTGAGATTTATTCTGTTTTCTTGGCTTTAGAAGAAGTGAAAACAGTTGCTTTTAGGTTTAAACTGTGAGAACTATCTAGGTAGGCTGTTGCCTGTGTGTGTGCTGAATTGCTAAGTCGTGTCTGACTCTTTTTGGCCCATGGACTGTAGCCCAGCAGGCTCCTCTGTCCATGGGATTTTCCAGGCAAGAATACTGGAGTGGGTTCCCATTTCGTCCTCCAGGGGGACCTTAGCAGGGTTAAATCATGTGAACTTTAAAAAATAATTGTTCTTTGTATATGAATAATTTGTGTTGATTATAAAAACATTCAGACATGTCCTCAAAATGTGTTATTATGTTGAGCAAATCAAAGTACAAGCTTTGCTGCAAATGTGAGACTCATGTACACATTACTCATGACATATTCACTACTTAGACTCAGTCACTTAGCATCATGACACAAAGAGTAAGTTATGTTAACCCCACTTGCCTTGCTACCACAAAGACTCTTAAGGTTGAACATATGAGGACTGAGGATAAATGTACCTGGAGACTCACCAGAGATCTGGACTCAAGTAAAAACAGGCAGCAAGCTCTGGGCTTCCCTAGGATGTAACACTGGCCATCAAGGTTGAAGTGTCCCCTTTTGAACCAGACATCACACATAGACAACTGTAAACCACAAATAGCAGTGTGCCGTAATGAATTACAGTTTAGATTGGCAAGATGTGCTCATCTGCACTCAGCCATGTGACTGGTAACTCATCTCTCTGCTAGTAATTGACATTGCTTCCTAGTAGTTTGGAAAAAGAACAACATGGTACATAAACAATAGATATAAATTATATACTATTTTTATCTCTCCTAGGCTGTATGTATGTCTTATTTATTTTTATATTCCTTTTTGTGCCTGTCAACTCGTTGTACCTAATAAGCATTCAGTGTCTTATTATGTTCCAGTTCATACAGAGAGGGAGCAGGAGTGACTGGAATTTGCTGTGTTGGCCTTTAAGATAGGAGCTTTATAAAGCCTCAGAAGCAGAGGGAAGAGAGGGTCATTTTGTTTAAAAAAAAAAAAAAAATCCCAAACCCACCGCTTTTTATCCTTTGTCTAAACATCCATAATTTGTAAATTCTGCATATCTCTTAACACTTCAATTAGTTGCATTGTCTCTTGGTTTTAGAACAAAGAGGTTAACAAGGAGGTTAGCTGCTGCAGAGTTCTTTTGTTGTTGTTGTTTTGGCCAGCTAAGTTGCTTGTGGTATCTTAGTTCCCTGAGCTGTGGTTGAACTTGGGCCCTCGGGAGTGAGAGAACAGAGTCTTAACCACTGGACTGCCAGGGAATTCCCTGCAGAATTCCCTAAGAATTTTCAATAAAGATTATTGTAGTGTTTCCTCAGGAGGAGACAGATTAGTAGGATTCTCATGTCAAACAGGCACAGGTCTATCATGGATCAAGTGATAATATGGAAACATAACTCTGTAAATCCACTTTGACATGTTGAGCACCGTCCTTTTATACCATTATTATTAAAGGGTTTCACTACTTTATGACTTTTGTGTATAAGTTTTTTAATAGAAGTATTTAAAAATTCTGTATAAGAAATCTGTGTTCGTTGTAAGTAAAATACAGATAAGTCCTCTAAAATGGACTCTTTCCATGCAGATTCATGATTGTCTTTTTTTGTGTTAATGTTACCAGGTTTTGTAAAGTGAAGTGAAGTCACTCAGTCGTGTCTGACTCTTTGCGACCCCATGGACTGTAGTCTACCAGGCTCCTCAGTCCATGGAATTCTCCATGAATACTGGAGTGGGTTGCCATTTCCTTCTGCAGGGGATCTTCCTGACCCAGGGATCGAATCCTGGTCTCCTGCATTGTAGGCAGACGCTTTACCATCTGAGCTACCAGGGAAGCCCAGGTTTTGTAAAATAATATGTATATTATTATGTATATGAATACAAATTTCTTTTTAAAAAATTGAATCACATATGTTTTATAATTTATTCTCAGCTATTATTGTTAACATTAATATGGTGATAAATTTTGCTCTATATGGTTATTTTAAATAAGTATTAAATTCATGTATTTATCCATATAATTTTACCAGTTTCCCATTCTTAGACATTCAGGTTATCTATTTTTAATATATAAATGGTGTAATAAACATCCATCCGTATATATCTTTGTGATTTTAAGATTATATGCTTAGTTTATAATAGAATTAATGACTTTGGGGAAGGGAAGTGTAGAACCCCTGCTTCAATTCAGAAATATAGTGTAAAGGGAAAAACCTATATGTGTGTGTGCAAGTCTTAGCTCTCTATTTACTAGGCATTGAACTTTGGAGAAATTATTAACCACTTTGCACCTGAGGACAGTGAATTTTATGTATTAAAGAATTTAGCAATAAAATCCCAGGACAATTGTAAGCTAATAAATTGCTAGGAAAACAATTTATTTGGAACACAGAGACTAACCTGGAAACTGCTGATAAATTTGGTTTTCTCTTGGGTCTAAGTTTTGTATTGAAAAAAAAAAAAATGATGACACTTACATGGTTCTTAACTGAGGTAATTCCCCTTCCCGAGGGGGCATTCGGCAATGCCTGAATGCATTTTTTAGTTGTCCTCACCAAGAGAAAGGGAATGCTACTTGTATCTAATGGGTAGAAGCCCTTGAATCTGCTAAACATTCTACCATTCTACAGGACATCCCCTCACAATAAAGAATCATCTGGCCCAATAAATTAGTCTGTTGAGAAACCTTGCTGTTGAGAAACCTAGAACTAAGCCAACTTCTTTGGTTGGTTTAGTTCAAAGTTGCAGGTCATTGAATTGTGAGTCTGTGTCAGAGTCGAATGTCCTAAGGTGTGTATATTAATTAACTTGATTCATAGTCTACAATTTGGCAGGCAAGAAGCATTGCATCTCCCATTTTAGAAGAAGGGCTGCCCATGGATGTGCCTGAAATATGTATCTAAGAAAAGCATTTTTGAGATAGATAAAGATCTTGGCACTAGAACAGCTTTGAAATATCTGAAGACAATACCCCCAATTCTCCTGGGTTGGCCAAAAATTAAATAAAAACTATCAGTCATACAAAAAATGTAAAGACTTACTAGAAACTATCAAATAAACTTCTGGCAAAGCTATATACTACAACGTTTGTTGATTAAAAATTGAAGAAAGAGCAAAATCTTTTCGATATTCAGTCCACACTGATAGACACAAAGGAAAACAGAGGACAGAGGATAGAGGATATAATTGGTGAAATTCTCTATGGACAAAAGAGTAATTGACAAATCAAATCTTTACTATAAAATAGTACTTTAAATAAAAAAATTTAAAAATGCTCTATAAAACTTGATCAAGAAGTCCTTTTTGCTTAATTTTATCAAGCTAGTCACTTGATGAAAATTTATGACTGTTAGTATTATTTTGATTGGAATGTTTGTTCTCAGAATATCCTCAGGGTCAAAATGTCCTGTATCCCTCTCTGAGTATGTATCTTCTTTGTGAAATAGGAATAGTGACACTTGCCCCACCTGCCTTTACTATATAAAATTGGTTGCATTAGTTAGCAGTCATGAGGTTTTCAGTGACAGAAATATGTACAGAAAAATGTGTCATTGGTTCACACAGATGAGCAGTCCAGTGACTTCAGCCTTGGCTAGATGCAGGATGTCAGAATATCTTTAGGGCTTGGGCTCTCTGCCTTTCCCCTTGGTTCCGCCACTCTCTACTCTTCCTTTGCTGGATCTGATTTTTTGCTGTATTGGTTTCAGTGTCTGGCAGGCTTTCCTAAGGTGGTAGCAGTGATAGCCTTACTGACAGGCCTAGATTTTGACTGTCCTTACAGCTCACAATGTGAGAAGTTCAGTTCAGTTCAGTTGCTGAGTCGTGTCCAACTCTTTGCGACCCCATGAATCACAGTACACCAGGCCTCTCTGTCCATCACCAACTCCCGGAGTTCACTCAAACTCATGTCCATCGAGTCGGTGATGCCATCCAGTCATCTCATCCTCTGCCGTTCCCTTCTCCTCCTGCCCCCAATCCCTCCCAGCATCAGGGTCTTTTCCAATGAGTCAACTCTTCGCATGAGGTGGCCAAAGTACTGGAGTTTCAGCTTCAGCATCGGCCCTTCCAAAGAACACCCAGGACTGATCTCCTTTAGAATGGACTGGTTGGATCTCCTTGCAGTCCAAGGGACTCTCAAGAGTCTTCTCCAACACCACAGTTCAAAAACATCAATTCTTCGGCACTCAGCCTTCTTCACAGTCCAACTCTCACATCCATACATGACCACAGGAAAACCATAGCCTTGACTAGATGGACCTTTGTTGGTAAAGTAATGTCTCTGCTTTTCACTATGCTATCTAGGTTGGTCATAACTTTCCTTCCAAGGAGTAAGCGTCTTTTAATTTCATGGCTGCAGTCACCATCTGCAGTGATTTTGGAGCCCAAAAACATAAAGTCTGACACTGTTTCCACTGTTTCCCCATCTATTTCCCATGAAGTGATGGGACCGGATGCCATGATCTTCGTTTTCTGAATGTTGAGCTTTAAGCCAACTTTTTCACTCTCTTCTTTCACTTTCATCAAGAGGCTTTTTAGTTCCTCTTCAATTTGTGCCATAAGGGTTGTGTCATCTGCATATCTGAGGTGATTGATATTTCTCCTGACAATCTTAATTCCAGCTTGTGCTCCTTCCAGCCCAGCGTTTCTCATGATGTACTCTGCATATAAGTTAAATAAACAGGGTGACAATATACAGCCTTGACATACTCCTTTTTCTATTTGGAACCAGTCTGTTGTTCCATGTCCAGTTCTAACTGTTACTTCCTGACCTGCATTTAGGTTTCTCAAGAGGCAGGTCAGGTGGTCTGGTATTCCCATCTCTTTCAGAATTATCCACAGTTTATTGTGATCCACACAGTCAAAGTCTTGTGAGAAGAAGAGAGGACACCTTTGCTTGTGAGCTCCAACAAAAGTCCTGGTGAGAACTTTCACAGGCCAGCCTTGGATCATAGGCCCATCTGTAAAACAACCGCTGTGGTCAGAGAGTGGCATGTTCTGACAGGGATTAGGCAGGGTGCTCATTTCTGGGCATTTGGGTGGAGGGGTAAAGGTTGGGCTGAACTCTACCCGAAACAAATGGGGCTTATTCTCCACTGGAGAGAGGGAGTCTGTTGTCAAAAGAGGGAAGAATATTGGGCATGTAAAACAAAACAGCTGTCCACTAAAAGTTGAGTGAGTAATGTCCAAACATATTTGTCCAAGAGTAAGTGTAATGGAGAAGGAAACGGCAACCCACTCCAGGGTTCTTGCCTGGAGAACCCCATGGACAGAGGAGCCTGGCGGGCTACAGTCCATGGGGTTGCAAAGAGTCGGACACGACTGAAGTGACTCAGCACAAGTGTAATGTAAAAGATACTATTAATTGTTTTTGTGAATATAGAAATTATTTTCCTGTAAACTTTTGGGAAATCCCTTTACATTAGGATCATTACAAGTGATACAATCAGGCCTTGTTACTTTAAAAATGGCCTTAAATTTGATTTAGTTTGGAAGATTTTAACTATGAGATTGTTTTCAGAGTTTTTAATTTTCAGTCCATGTTTTTTCCATGTTTAAATAAAATACATAACTTAATTTATTGGTAGCAGTAGTTATGTGACAGTTTGTGTACTGTATGGAGATTTAGGTTAATCTGTTATGAGTTATGCGTGCTTATAGTTACAGTACACTTCAGTTGCTCAGTCGTGTCTGACTCTTTGCGACCCCATGGACTGTTACACTCCAGGCTTCCCTGTCCATCACCAACTCCCGAGCTTACTCAAACTCATGCCCATCGAGTCAGTGATGCCATCCAACTATCTCATCTTCTGTCGTCCCCTTCTCCTCCTGTCTTGAGTCTTTCCCAGCATCTGGGTCTTTTCCAATGAGTCAGTTCTCACTGAAAGCTCAGTGCTTACATTTTTGCATTATTTGTAATAATAAATGTAATAAATGTTAAGCAGCGTATTCTATAACAATTTGTATTTTCTGTTAACTCATTCTTAGTTATTTTAACAATTTCCATTATGAGTATTTTATTAACTCAAATCTTTATTAACAAATAATTGCACTTAACCAAAATGTTTTTGTGGTTTGTTTGAAGAGAGGCATGCATTGGTGTCTTTTGCTTGTGTTGTATTACCTGTTGTGTAAGTATCATCAATCTCTTTTAGATTAATACTTATAGTACTTCGCGTGTATGGATCCTTTACAAATAAATGACTTGATTTTTTTTTTACATTTTTTGCTCAGTTTATTATATTTTTAATTACTTGATTTCTGAGCACGATAGAAAATGGGCTATTCTCAAAGAATGCAGAAAACAGGGGGCTTGAAACAATACCTAATTAAGAAAAACAGTATTTGACTAAAAACTATTGGGTTGGCCATAAGTCCATTTGAGTTTTTCCATAAGACATTATGGAATAACCTGAAGGAACTTCTGGTCCAACCCAATATAATCATTCATTTACATATTCATTTATTGAATACCTGCTTGGTTTGAGGTATTATTTTTGGCACTGGGGATACAAAATAATTAAAACATAGACTTTGCTGATAAAATGCTATAGTCTTATAGACTGAACAGTGATCTTCAAATGTTCTTCTCACTTAGTTCTTAGGTTTTACAAATATATATCCCTATGTACATTTTTCGGAGAGGGCAATGGCACCCCACTCCAGTACTCTTGCCTGGAAAATCCCATGGACAGAGGAGCCTGGTGGGCTGCAGTCCATGGGGTTGCTAGAGTCGGACACGACTGAGCAATTTCCCTTTCACTTTTCACTTTCATGCATTGGAGAAGGAAATGGCAACCCACTCCAGTGTTCTTGCCTGGAGAATCCCAGGGACGGGGGAGCCTGGTGGGCTGCCGTCTATGGGGTCGCACAGAGTTGGACATGACTGAAGCAACTTAGCAGCATGTACATTTTTAGGTTGATATCTAGAAATTTGCCTGATAAGTATAAATAGTTGAAGAGCATGTTGTCTCCATTGTATTGTAAATATTGACATTTAAAACCAAAAATTGTTACAACACTCTTTAAAATGTATTTTTAAAATGTGTAGTCTGAAAGAAAGAAAGCACAACCTAAAAGCTGAGAGTTTTATTTGGTGGATTTTCTGAGGACTTCAAGGCCAGGACACTGCATCGAAGATGACTTTGAGAGACTGCTCCAAAGAGTCAAGCTGGGGAGCCAGCATATGTAGGAGATTTTGCAATGAAGACCAGGTAGTTAGAACATCAAAAGAATACTGTTAATGAAGGAAGACCAGGTATCTGCAGTTAAGGAATGTAGTGCTTTTCTGTGTATGGGAGGGCGCAAAGTCAGGGCTCGCTCCTTTGAACCACGCTTCCGACAGCTGGGGCCGGTACCCTGTGCCTTCTCATCTCACGTCCCCTTAGAGTGCACTTTCAAGGGTGGCTGCAGCGGTGGGCAGCTTGCTTGCGCCCTGAGTCCCCTCAGGGCTCACTTTTGGGTGGGTGTAACGTGTGGATTGATGGCTGCAGCATTCTTTGTGTACTAATATGGCAGGCAGTATTTTAGTTCATGGTCTCTCCAGTCCAAAATATGACCAATGTTTGAGAGACACTTCACAACCAATTTTTGTCCCACATTGCTAGGAATGGTTATTCCTAGGTCAGGCAAAGGTTCTTCTTGATATACCACTCCAGGTGCTAATTTCTGGATTAGACCCCATTGATAATTTAAAATCCTCTGGATCCTCTGATTTACTAGTCTATTATGATCCAGAAAATGTTTTCTCTTGTTGCTTTTTCTCATATGTAGAATTACACTGTTACAATTATCCTATTTATTTTGAAAATTGTTAGTATGTAGAATTATAAATGTGATCTAATACCTCAAGATGTTTAGCCATTATCAATTTTTTTGCCTGGTTACACATTGGGTAATGTAAGAGATAAGAATCTTACAAAATAGGTAGGATATAAGTAATACAGCTAATAACATTGACAAATGTAGCAGGGAGACACAAAGAATGAAGAAAATGGAAACAGAGAACAAATTAAAATAATGATTAGTATGACTTGTTATTAGTATAACTAGTTATAATAGGTTGCAATAAACCATCAAGTCCACAGAAAGCTAGCCAGAGAAGCCAAATTCTGGAAGGATCAGGTAGAGAGAAAAAATGTTGTATCTTTGTTTACAAAGGTATCGTTCATCAGTTTCTTGTAGGCCATAGCATGAGAGGTAAGTTTTTTTTTCTGGGAAACAAATATTAAAAGCCAATATGTTTCTGAGAAAGTCATAAAGTTATAAATCATATTTATCTAAAGACTATCAGAAACTTGTATTTGTTAAAAAGTCCTTTTTATGAGTCTTCTTGACTCCTTTTGTTGAACTATCAGTGTGAACTAATGATTGTCTATAAAGGACAAAAGTTAGACTGGCATGGTTAGAGATTTGAGTACAATGCAGTTGGCAAGAAACGGATATTTCTGTGACATGAAGCATTTTAAGAGAACCACGTGGTGCTAGTATTACCTGCCTGCCAGTGCAAGAGACTTAAGAGACCGGGGCTTGATCCCTGGGCTGGGAAGGTCCCCTGGAGGAGGGCATGGCAACCCGCTCCAGTTCTCTTACCTGGAGAATCCCATGGACCGAGGAGCCTCATGGGCTACAGCCCATAGAGTCGCACACAGTTGGACACAACTGAAGTGACTTAGCACACACACAGAATTATGACTGATAACATTATATCAGGGCATATATCAGATTTTAGGAATTCCATATAAATTTTGGAATATCTATATTAATGAAATTCACCTATACATTATAACCTGAAGTTCATCTCCAGTCACTTGACAATGTTTCTCAAGTAATTCAACATACCAAATAAGCCTAATTAGTTTAACAGTCCTCTTTGAGGTGTTGCAGTGTTCCTTTGAAGAGTTGTTTTCAGTGCTCAGTTGTAAGTCATGTCCAACTCTTTGTGACCCCATGGATTTTAGCCCACCAGGCTCAGACTTTGTCTGTGAGATTTCCTAGGCAAGAATACTGGAGTGGGTTGCCATTGCCTTCTTCATTTGAAGAGTTAGCTGGAAGCTAAAAGAACTTGTTAGATTTTCATATTTGGGAAGTTTGTTAACAATATCAAAAAGGTTTTAAAACACAACAGGGAGGGAGGGGATATGTATACATATAGCTGGTTCATGTTGTACAGCAGAAACTAACGTAATATTATAAAGCAATTATACTCCAGTTTAAAAACAAGAACAAACACAATAGTATCATAGGTCATATGAATTGATATTTATTTAACCAAAGTCACAAATGATTTCAGAAAACAAATACAGATCACTTAAGGGCGCGGGAACTGACACAGTCTGTTATGAAAGGCAGACATACATGTATGGGGAGATGCAGAGTCTGGGCTCATTGAGCTCATTGCTTTGATATGCATCTCAGATAACTGGGGCCAGTATCCTGTGCTTTCTGATCAAAGGCAAAGAAAACTGCTTTCTTAAAAGACAGAGAAAATTAAATCTAGTCTTTTACCAGCTTACTTTTAACAACGAGATTCACTTAATTAACTTTAATCTAAATCTAGCCAATCCTGACCATCCACAAACCTTCCATCACTGTCTGTATCTGTCTTTGTCTAGTTTGTCCCTTAGTCTTTCCATCCAGAAACAACCAGCTCCAAGATAAACTTACTTTCTTTTCTCTTAATATCATGCAGTTCCATTTTTAATACCTTGTTTTCTGAAAAACACACATTCCACTTTCCTACTATATACTGAAATGTTTCCTTTATTATTTCTGTTAGCTTTAATTACATGTTTAAATTAGAATCCTCAACTCTTAAAAACCTTAATTTCTAGTGAAAACTAAGAAGTAAGCAATTATGAACTGTCTTTTACGTTAGCTTTCTGTAGATGGGTGAACATAAATACTAGGGATAATTTCTAAAAACCTTTCCTTTTTTATAGAGAACATCTCAGGGTGGCACCAAACATATTCATTAATAGTCCTAAATAACTTTAGTTTCTCTGTTAAGTAATTGATAAATCTTATTTTATTTGAGAATGACTTAGTTATTTAATAAACTTCCGTCACTTAATTTAGCATAGCTCTAAATTCAAGTTGCCAAATATCTGGAGAGATTATTCTTAAGTAGACATTCCTTAAATATAATTATTCCTTAAAAGTTCTTCCAAAAACTATCTAATTTGCATTGAATTCACTTATAAATATTTAATTATACCAAGTTATTTTTCATACTCGGAGAAGGCAATGGCAGCCCACTCCAGTACTCTTGCCTGGAATAGATATTAACAAGTTTTATTTAACTTCCATTCACCTTGGTACAATAAGTATTGTACCTAATGTTGGTCACTCTAAAGACATGTCTATATTAATTAGCTCAACAAACTTAAACTAACCTTAAGACCAGATATTAACTTAATATTAAATATTTTCAATTAACATGAACCTGAAAGTCATTTTGATCAGTTTCTTTCTGTGTAGAAATATTTAGTTTGTAAGCATTTACTTTTGAGTCAATTAAATAGAGCTCTTATAAATTTAATTTTGATATTTTCTAGAGATAGAGATATCTCATATATATAATGTGTACAGAGATATATGAATAGACAAAACTAGAGAGCTCATGGCTTCACTTAAACTTAGAAATGAATCAGGTATTACAGTATAAACTTACTAGTTTGTAAATAACACTTGAGATGAATTAAATTGGGTTGCTTAGATGACTGAGACTTTACTATTTGTGGAAAAGAGGTTTAAAGATTTGTGTTTGTCTTTGATAAAGATTCTAAGAAGTCTATGAATTAGATTTTCAGTTGAGGGAGGCTTTCCAGTGGTTTGAATTTAAAATTACCACCTTTGTAATTTTTTTCCCTTGGCTTCAGATTTTGCCTGACTGAGCTAATTAGACTCAATCTCAGGTCACTGTGGGCTGTATTTATGTTTCTAATTTGCAGAGATTTGCAGGACAAAGACAGTTGTTTTTCAATGACTCTGTGCCCAAAGAACTGTCACCTGGGATTCTCAGGCAAGCACTGGAGTGGCTAAGTTTCTTCAGTGAAAGTCCGACTCTGTCGTGTCCGACTCTTAGCGACCCCATGGACTTCAGCCCACCAGGTTCCTCCGTCCATGGGATTTTCCAGGCAAGAGTACTGGAGTGGGTGCCCTCGCCTTCTCCAGTTTGGCACCTCAGTGATGTTAAAAGATTGATTTGCCCCTATATATATATATATATTTATATTTTTATTATATAATTATATATATAATATTTGAAAGTTGCTTTTCTATATCAGAGATTTCTAACTAAAATTTAAGAGTTCTGTGTTCTAGAATTTTAGAGTTTAGTCTATCATGCCTTCAAAAACTCATATAAAGCATTCAACAAAGAGCCTCTTTCTAAGTTCATAAGTTAAACCCAGAGCAAAATCACTGTTTTTATTTTTATTAGTCCTTGAATATTAGTTCCCACTTTTTTCTCCATTGTATGGTTCAGGTAACCCTATTGATTTCCTTTAATATATTTAATTAGTATTTCTTGACGAGCAAATCTATATGTTTTGTCTTATAATACCACACAGGGAAATATTCCTCAGTGAAACATGTCTGTCTCAGAATTAAAGAAAACAGATGTAGCCATCT
This sequence comes from Bos mutus, assembly GCF_027580195.1. Classification (NCBI taxonomy): domain Eukaryota; kingdom Metazoa; phylum Chordata; class Mammalia; order Artiodactyla; family Bovidae; genus Bos; species Bos mutus. The sequence continues at coordinate 12,009,035 of NC_091628.1, read as the reverse complement.
TATATAAAACCAATGAAAATATATCAATTCTTATATACTTTATCTCAGTTCTATCTTTTATATCTTTAGCTTTCACTAGAATCCAATCAGCAAGTTTTGATCTTACAGAAGGAGTTCTAGAAGTTTTTCTTTTTATTCCCTGTCTATTTAATCTATTTTGTTTTTAAAGGCTCTGGGATCCCCATAGAGGGGGTTGAGCCATGAAACTCAGGCCCTTTTGTTAATGTTGATTAACTGGCCTAATTGTTGCCCAGGTAATTGTTGGTCAGGTATCTCAGTGGAATTTTTTTTCCAGCCCCTTAAACATAAACTTAAAAAATCTGGAGTAAATAGAGTGGACTTGTTTGGCTTTTAATGTTGGGGACCACATGGGGGTCCCTTCCGGTCCACTTAACCTTAGGTAGTGTAATATCAAAACCTTGTGTTTTAATCCCATAAGTGTCCATTTTATTTATTGCATTTTGAATAACCATTTAAAGATTTCTTTAACTATTTGGAATAAGTCTTTTTAAGATTTCTACCTGGTTGGAAAAAGTATCCAGACTTTCCTTACAGTTTTTTTTCCTGTTAACATTAATTATTCTCATGTTTTTATTAGCATCTGTAAGACCCATTGAGGGGAAGCAAAGACCACAAATAAAACTTCCCAAACTGTTTTTTTCTTACTTGTTTTAAACTAAGGAAGTTCTGAGGATAGCCATTACATATATTTCCTTTTTCCCATCTTTAATTTAATTTTTATAGATACCAGTAAAACAGCCGTTTATAATGACAGCTCTGTAAAAACTTACTAATTTAGAAGCTTCTCTAAAGGATTCATTATTTGGCTATTAATGAGATATATACTAACAGTGATTCCAACTAATAAGATGTAAGAGGCTTCCCTGTAAGAGAACGGGGAGGATGTCACCTAAATAAAATTCTTAAAGTTTACTTCCCCAATTAGTATGAGGTCAAGTTTTCAAAATACACACACATACACAAACAAAACTCCCTAAGAAGATCAGGCAGAACATTTATTGATACATCTCAAAGACACAGGAAGAGAAATGCAAGTCCCCTCTACAAAGATTTTAAGGTCAGAATTCTGAAAAGATATTTTTTATCAAGCCAAATTTTTAACCTAGCTGCATGCACGCGCGCGCGCACACACACACACACACACACACACGCACACACACACCCCAGTTTGGTCATGTAAGGTTAAGATCTTTTTTTAGTATAATTTAGGTACTTCAAGTGTGATCTGGCTGGAGTATTAGTTGGAGGCTGGTTTCCAATTATCCTTTAAATATTTCAAGTCATTCTCCTCCCCAAGCTCTCAACTCAGACCTCTGGATTTCTTTTACTGAGCTAATTCCAGACTCCCCTATCTTCCAGTTAGGGATGTCTCAGTGTTTTTCAACAGGGCTCCCCTAATACCTTTAGATTAGGGGGGGTCACTCCCTAATATCTTTAAGCTGGAGAGGCGAGTACCTGTTAGATGCTGCCAAATGAAACTCAGAGTCATCAGCCATTAACAGGAGATCCTGGAGCCAGGAGAGACCCAGATTCATCTGGACTCTGTAGAGGTGGATGGGCACAAGAGGCCTCTGTTCTGTCAGCGTTCTGGATCCCCAGAGAGTTTAGGCAAAGGAGAGAAGTATGCCCTGCTTGGTTGACAAAACTGTTGTCTAAAAAAAGTGCACAGCCTAGAAGTTGAGAGTTACGTCTTATTTAGCAGACTTTCTGAGGACTTCAAACCCAGGACATAGCATCTCAAGAGACTGCTCCAAAGAGGCAATGAGGGGGAGTCAGAGTATGTAGGAGATTTTGCAGTAAAGATCAGCTACTCAGAACACATCAAAAGATCACTGTTAATGAAAGAAAAAAAAAAAAACCAAAAAACAGATAACCCAAGTTAAGGAATTTAATGCTTTTCTATGGATCAGTTCAGTTCAGTTTAGTTGCTCAGTCATGTCCGACTCTTTGCGATCCCATGGACTGCAGCACACCAGGCTTCCCTGTCCGTCACCAACTCCCGGAGCTTGCTCAAACTCATGTCCATTGAGTAGGTGATGCCATCCAACCATCTCATCCTCTGTTGAAGGAGATTCCCGCCTTCAATCTTTCCCAGCATCAAGGTCTTAGCCAATGAGTCAGTTCTTCACATCAGGTGGCCAAAGGATTGGAGTTTCAGCTTCAGCATCAGTCCTTCCAATGAATATTCAGGACTGATTTCCTTTAGGATGGACTGGTTGGATCTCCTTGCAGTCCAAGGGACTCTCAAGAGTCTTCTCTAGCATCACAGTTCGAAGGCATTAGTTTTTCGGTGCTCAACCTTTTATATTGTCCAGCTCTCACATCCATACATGACTACTGGAAAAACCATAGCTTTGACTAGACGGACCTTTGTCAGTAAAGTAACGTCTCTGAGATGAAAAGCATCATTTTCTCAGGTAGATCTGGTAGAGCTGGTTGTAGATGGCTGGACAACACATACAGAGAACATAGAGTTCTGTTCTTCTCATGTTAAATTTGAGGTGTGTCTGGAATTTTGAAGTGTCCAAAAGGCTACTGAGAGGTGTGGAACTCAGGAGAGAGATCTCAGCCAAAGTAGACACATAAGACTTTAATTGTACAGAGGTCAAAGTGGGGCCATTGGTATGAATTAGATGATTCAGCAAAGTGTAGCATGGTAACAGCAGTTAGCCAAGAACATTGGCATTTGAGGCAGGAAGGACAAATGCCCCCACCCCGTGAGTGTCGTTTTCCTCTATGCCGCAGCAGGCATGCTAATTGATCACTGTCCTGTTTGTTTATTAGTTAATAATAATCATTATTAGTTGTTGGGCTGGCTGCGTTTTTGCCGCTGTGAGAGCTTTTCTCCAGTTGTGGTGAGCAGGGCCCCTCTCTAGTTGTGGTGCGCGGGCTTCCCATTGCAGTGGACCCACTTGTTGCGGAGCACAAGCTGTAGGGTGCTTGGGCTTCGGGAGTTGCAGTTCCCAGGCTCCAGAGCACAGGCTCAGTAGTCGTGGTGCATGGGCGTAGTTGCTCCATGGTATGTGGGGTCTTCCTGGACCGGAGAGCAAACCTGTTTCTCCTTCATTGGCAGGTGGATTCTTTACCTTTGAGCCAACCAGGGAAGCCCACTACACTGTTTCTTAATGAGTCCAGTTTCCATTGTGAATTCTTCTTTGGGGTTTTTGGAAGCCTGTTACTTGATTCCCAAATGTTATCTTTTTGTTATGAGGTTCTAGTTTAATTCCATTTTGATCAGAAAGTATACTTTGTATGATTTCAGTCCTTTGAAATTTATTAAGACTTGCATTATGGTGCAGCCAGAGATCTAGTTTGGTGACTGTTGGCGTGTGTATTTACAGAGAATTCTGCCATTGTTGGGTGTAGTGTTCTATAAGGGTGATTTAGGGTGAGTGGTTTATAATGTTTTCAGGTCTTTGCTTCTACACTTGGTCTTAGCCAAAAGGTCAGGAAGGGATCATCTCTACTTCTATATTCTTCTTTTTTTCCCCTCCTCTTCCATCACTTGTGAGAGAGACGTATTAAGATATGATTTTAAAGCTGTCTCCTGTCACCTTTCAGACCTGTCATTTTGCTTCGTGTTTACTCCCTGGTCGCCCCTTGCCGGGCACCACCTTGGATTTGCCGTGTTTGTCGTCTGACTGCGCTCGCCCCCTCCATGCGCTCGCCCCCCACTCCGTGCGCTCGCCCCCCCCCCCCCTCCGTGCGCTCGCCCCCCACTCCGTGCGCTCGCCCTTGCGCCTGCAGGCCCGGTGGCGGTAATGCCTTTCTGTTCTTGCTAGTCCCAGGGCACTGCTCCATCTTTGTTGGTTTTCCCAGACTCTGCCCACACCTTCATAAATGCTTCCTTAATTATTCTCTCCTCAGTTTGAATGAACTATCAGTTTCTTGCTGGGGCCGTGATTGATAATGGATGTATTTAGGAAAAGCACTTCAGTCAGTAGGAAAATCCAGCACAAAAGCCTAAAATGCATACATGTCTGACATGCTGAAGGAACAGTGAGAGACCTTGCGGCTGAGTAGGAGAGAGGAGGACGCTAGTAGGAGATGACTGGAGAAGGGAAGTGGGGAGCCGGATCAGAAATAGCCTTCTGGCCATTGCAGAGATGGGGGTTGAGAAGAGGACTGGCATCACTGCATTCCTGTGTTCTTGTGATCACTGTGGGTGCTCTGTTGAGCATTAACTGTAGAGTGCGAGCATTGAGACTGGAGATGTGTAAGGAGGTGAGAGAACGCTGTTTAAAGGAGAAACTGGATTGAAGTCGTAAACCCCTAACTGGCTTGGGTCGGCACTGTGGTGGTGGAGGATGGCGGGAGAAGTGGGCAGTACTACATATATATATATATTTTTTTTTTTTAATTAATTAATTAAGTTTTGGCTGCCTGGGTTCTCATTGCTGTGCGTGGGCTTTCTCTAGTTGTGGTGAGAGTGGGCTACTCTGGTTTTGGCGAGTGGGCTTCTCATTGAGGTGGCTTCTCTTGTGGCAGAGCTCACGCTCTAGAGCATAGGCTCAGTAGCTGTGGTGCTTAAGCTTAATTTCCCCTGAGGTGTGTGGCACCTTCTGAGACCAGGGATCGAACCCCTGTCCCCTGCATTGGCATGTGGATTCTTAACCACTAGATCACCAGGGAAGCCCAATACTACATGTACTGACAGAGTCAGTACTGTTTTCTGGTGGGTGTGGGAGAGAGCAGTTAAGACGGGCTGTAAGATTTCTGGTCTGAGAAACTGGAAGCATTAAGTTGCCATTAGCTGAATTGGGGGATACTGTGGGTGGAGCACGCACAGATCAGAAGTTCAGTTTTGCATATGCCAACTGGCAGGTGACTGTTAGGCATCTCAGAGACTGTTGTTGCCCATGCTTTGAGTTCTGTGGTCTAGATTACAGGTATAAATTTGGGAGCAAGCAATATATTGCACTTAAAGGCACAAGACCAGGTGAGCTCATCAAGAAGCGATTATAGATAGAAAAGAGGCCAGAATGGGGCCTCCACACCCAATAAGAAGTTGAAGAGCAGAAGAAGGAAAGGCAAAGAAAGCTTGAGTCATAATGAGGTAGGAGGAGGAGCAAGGAGGTGAGGGGGCAAGGAGGAGGGAGAGGGGAGAGGGAAAGAGAGAGAGAAGCGGCAGTTGGGGGGCGTTACGGGGGTGGGGGCTGGTGGTTGGGGGAGGCTGTCCATGCTGGGGTGGGGAGGGTGTCCCTGCCTGGCCAGCATGCTTGCAGGCAGGGTCCCGGCTCTACCCTGGAAGTCGGTGGTTCGCGCTTCCAGCTCTGTGTACACAGGCAGTCAGACTCTGACTAATGACGTAGGCTGGGTCGATTCAGTTTTCCTGCCTGTGAGGTTGAGTCATGACGGAGTTAGGAAAACTGCAAGAACAGTTTACTTAGGACAGTGTGCTTTTTATTAGAAGATGCCTCTGAAGACTTGAAAGATGAAGAGTCATGACTTTCGCTTCTTAAGATAGTGTTTTTTAAACTCTGCTACAGGTTTGAGACATATCAAAATAAAAGGGGAGAAAGTTGTCCCCTGCCCATGGTGTTCCACAGTGAAGCTGGTGGTGCTGGGGCTGGTCTCTCAGTGAGTTGCTCCTGGGATGTGTCTTGGACTGCGCATCCTGTGGCCTTTCCTGGCATACTGTGGGCTAGTTCAGAGCCTAGGTCTCTTCATGGTGTTGTGTTTTTGGTTCCTGTGAGCTACTTCACAGAACTGCAGTAACAAAACCCACAATGTCCTTGTACTGAGCTAGTTTGACATGGAGTTTCTGTTACAGCAATTCTATGAAATAGCTCACAGATGCCTTGGGTGACTTAGAGTCAAGATTAAATGAAATAGTGTAAATACACGAGTCTTTAACAGTATTTTGGCTTTCCTTGTGGCTCAGTGATAAAGAATCTGCCTGCCAATTCAGGAGAAATAAGTTTGATCCTTGATTCAGGAAGATCCCCTGGAGAAGGAAATGGCAACCCACTCTAGTATTCTTGCCTGGAAATCCCATGGACAGAAGAGCCTGGCAGGCTACAGTCCATGGCGTCACAAAGAGTTGGACACGACTGAAGCGACTTAGCACGCATGCATGTGTAACTTATACTGTAGATGCCAGTTTCACATCACAGGGCCTGACGTGGACAGGTGAGGCTGTGGTCGCCTGACACTCATATCTGTGATACACCCATCCCTGTCTGTAGTCAGGAGCATCAGGATTGCAAAAGGCATAGGGTGTTGCTTTCTTAACTTGTTTCTTATGATGATTGTGTTTCTGTATTCTCTTTTTAGGTGATACAGTTAATATTGGAGATGTATCCTACAAGTTGAAAAATCCTAAGAACCCAGAACTTGTGCCACAAAACTACAGTAAGAAATAATCATTTATTTATGAATTTTTCACTTTGTATCACTTCATCCATGAAATGTTTTAGTAGAATCTTTGTCTACATCTTGCTATTTCTGTTTGAATTGGGATAAAATTTAGACTTAATAAGATTCACAGATCTTAGGTGTTCGTTTTGATTAGTTTGACAGTTTTGTAAATGTGTGTGGGCACCAACATTGCTCTCCTCACCCTGAACAGTCTCTTGTGCCCCTTCCCTCTACCCGGCTCTGGAAGCCATTGCTCTCGCTTCTGCTGTGGCAGATTAGTTTTGCCTATTCTTCAGCTTTCTGTAAATAGAATCCTATAGTTAAGGTATAGTTTTTGTGTCTGTGTGTTTCTCTGTGTGTTTGGTTTCTTTCCGTCAAGATAATATTTGTGAGATTCATCCATATTCCTGTACCTATCAGCTTGCTTTTCATTGCTGAGTAATTTTCCATTGTATAATTATATATCATAATTTATTTGTTCTGTTGATGGACATTTGGATGGTTTCCATTTTTGGACTCTTATGAATGAGGTACTGTGAACATTTCTGTACAGGGCTTGTGGTCACAAGTTTTCACTTATCTTAAACAAATAACTAGGAGTTGATGTGTCATAGGGTAGATACCTGTTTAACTGTACTCAGCACTGCCACACAGTTCTCCAAAGCAGTTGGACTGTTTTGCCCTTTGACCAACAGCAATGTTCCCCATCCTTGCCAACACTGGTATTTCTAGTCTTTTTGGTTTTACTCATTCTACTAGGTATGAAATGGTAACTCATCATGGTTTTTGTTTTATAACAGCTTTATTGAAATGTAGTTAATAAACCACAAAATTTACCTTTTTAAAGTGTGCCACTCAGTGGTTTTAGAATATTTCCAAAATTGTGCGACCATGCCCCTATGTAAGTTGAGAACATTTTTTAAGTCAACAAGAAACCTCACATCCATTCATGGTTACCCCGTTTCCTCCTCCTCCACTTCCCCTCGCTGCCCCTCTAGCCTTTGGCAGTCATTAATACACTTTCTGTTTCTGTGGATTTGCTTGTTCTGACATTTCATATAGATGGGATCATCTGACATGTATTCTTTGTGTTTGGCTTATTTCACTTCTCGTGTTTTCAGGGTGCATCCGTGTTGTAGCATGTATCAGTGCTTCATTCCTTTTTACGGCTAGATAATGTTTCATTGTATGGATATATCACTCTGTGTTTTATTCATTCATCAGCTTGGGAATATTATGAATAATACTGCTATGAATGTTCATATACAAGTTTTGTATGGACGTATGTTTTCAGTTTTCTTGGGTATATACCTGCTCCTGCTGCTGCTGCTGCTAAGTCTCTTCAGTCGTGTCCGACTCTGTGTGACCCCATAGACAGCAGCCCACCAGGCTCCCCCGTCCCTGGGATTCTCCAGGCAAGAACACTGGAGTGGGTTGCCATTTTCTTCTCCAGTGCATGAAAGTGAAAGTGAAGTCGCTCAGTCGTGTCCGACTCTTTGTGACCCCATGGACTGCAGCCTACCAGGCTCCTCTGCCCGTGGGATTTTCCAGGCAAGAGTACTGGAGTGGGGTGCCATTGCCTTCTCTGGGTATATACCTAGGAGTAGAATTACTAGGTGATACGATAACTCTATGTTTAACATTTTCAGGAATTATCAAACTTTTTCCAAAGAGGTGGTACCATTTTACCTTCCCACCAGCAATGTATGAGGATTCTAGTTTCTTCGTATCTTCACCAATACTTGTTATTGTCTTTTTTAGGGTAGCCATTTTCATGAGTATGAAATGGTATTTTATTATTGTTTTGATTTGCATTTCTCTAATGACCTACCATCATTTCTTTGCTCAAAATCATGTCAATTCTCTTCTCAAAATCCCTTAAACGGGCTCCTTAGGAACAAAGGCCTTTACGTTTTATGATCCAGTTTTAGCCTTATTTCCTGTGACTGTCCTTCCCCTAGTCTATGTTCCAGTCATTGGGCACAATATAATTTTTTGTTCACTCTTCAGATTCTTTCAGTAGACCATGTGCTTCTTAAGGGAGAAGATCTCACTTTCATCCAATACACAGTTCCCTTGACTCTGCCTCCTAAAAGGCTCTGCGCTCCGTCCCCTCCACTCTGTTGTGCTTTTCCTTTACTGTATATATATATATATTTTTTTGAGTTATTTTCCTCAAAAAATAGTACCCTAGTGGTAACTCTAGGGATTAAAATTAGCAGTTTAACTTAAAACAAACCTGTTCAGATTAATACTAACTTAATTTCAATAGTATATAAAAACTTTGCTCCAATATAGCTGTTCCCTTCTACTTCTTTTGTATTGTTATTGTCATACAAATTATATCTTTGTATGTTAAAAGTCTTGCTGCACAATTAAAAAAACATTTATTTATTTACTTGGCTGCGTTGGGTGTTAGTTGTACCACGTGGGCTTCTCTCTAGCTGCGGCTCTTGGACTTAGTAGCCCCGCAGCAAGTGGGATCTTGTTCCCGACCAGGGTTTGAATCCGCGTCCTCTGCATTGAAAGGCAAATTCTTAACCCCTGGACCACTAGGGAAGTCCCTTTGCACAGGCTTCTCGTTGCAGTGGCTTCTCTTGTTGCGGAGCATCGGCTCTAGGCGCGCAGGCTTCGGTCGTTGCAGCACGTGGGCTCGGTAGCTACGGCTGGCAGGCTCTCGAGCACGGACTCAGTAGTGACTGTGGCGCCCGGGCTCAGTTGCTCCGCGGCAGTGGGATCTTCCCGGACCAGGGGTTGAACCTGTGTCCCCTGTGTTGACAGGTGGATTCTTATCCATTGTACCCCCAGGGAAGTTCCGCCTTTTCTTCTTTTAACAACTAAGATGCCACAGTCCCCTGTCTGGGGTCTGCTGACGTACTCTGTTGTAATCAAAGTACTTATCCATTTTGAGGATCTTCTTATTTGAGAGAATTAATAAGGTCATCTGTATCAGCTTCAGGAACTCAAGGGATCCTAGCAATAATATCAGTTTTTAAAACTTAGAAGCCTATTCTTTGAAAGTATTCTCATATTTTACAAATAACTGAAGGGCTGGCTGAGACCAAGTCCCAAAGTGTAAAAGGTATCTGTTTCTAAATATAGCAAAACTCCCATAAATTGTCACCAAAATCCCCCAGAAAAACAAAGAAAAGCCCTCCACATTTTCTGGCTTACATACTTTCAATTTTTATTATTGTTTGTATGCATCTCTTATGTAATCAAAAGTTTTCATTTCTTTTGTGTTTTGTTACTAGTAGCTTACCCTTTGAAATTTATCAGAGGAGAGTTTATACTGTAAGCAATCGGGTGGTCTATGCCTGCTACCCATTCATCATTGTTTCTCCCATATATCAAGCTGACCATATATCAAGCATATGTTTTACCTGGTAGTAAATTGCTACATCGCTCTATTAGTCTTATGAGAAACTGTGCCATTTATACAAAAAAGATGGTTGGGAGTTTGGCTGTCTTGAAATAGGAAAAGTGGCCAAGCTAATTTGACCACACTCTCATGCATTCACATAGGCATTTTGTGGTTGCTACATATTTAGATAGATATATTGTATTGTATAATATAACATGTTTTTATGCATCTATTTACTGTATTATGTTCACATATTGTATTCTTTGAAGTTTTTCTTCCTCTCTCAAGGACTATTTCCAGAATGGGAAAATTATAGTTCTTTGGCTTCATTCTTGCTATAACATGACTGATAAGTCATTATGGGTTTTGATTATGAGAGGACTTTGATGGATTTTTTTTCTCCTCTGGACTTATTTTTAAAAATATGTTAAAGTACTTTGGAGAGGATGTTTTGATGAGGTTTGGTGCTTCATTGAAGTACCAAAAGGTACTAAAGGTACCAAAAAGTGTCCCTTTCCTTCTTGTATCTATGCTTCATTTTAGCTTTTTGCCTTTTGGATATTCAGTATTTTGAAATGAAACATAAAATGATAGACTTGTTCAGGAGAGGAACTTTAGCAATTATTGTCCTCTCTGGAATTCATTTCACAGCCAGGAAAGTAGGACCTGGAAGAGGTAAGAAGACTAATTAATTAGTAGCAAAACCCAGATTTCCATACTTCTGTTTGATTTTCCTTTTAGTCTGCCATGGTGTCTCTGGCTGCTTTCTTTAGAGTAAGTCCTGGGATGCTAGAAAACTCTTTTGGAATTTAGAAGTGTGAAGGATTGTTGAAAAATATTGAAATAGTTGAAGCATGGTATCAACTATCTTAACATTATTTTTCAGAGCATTGAAAATCACTGTTGTATTCTAGTAATGAAATAAAAGTCACAGTATTGAACTATGATCCCTGATATTATTATTTAACATCTATTTAATGGAATGGTAGAAATACTGCTAATTGGGAGAAACTATAGTCTGGAGATATTCTTAAGTAGAAGTCTAAAATTCAGTTAAAAACCACACAAAAGCAATAATGTCAAAATGAAATTTCTTAATTCGTTGACCATTTGATTGAGGTAATGAGTGCTTAATATTTTGTAGTCATTGTCAGCTTCTCATTTGAACTGTTGTCTGCTTTCATAGCACTGGACACAGCAATACATCTTTTTAGCTCCAGTATCTGGCCCAGTGCCTGGCACATAATAGACAGCAGTTGGACTGTTCTTTAGTTTTTTTTATTATCTAGGTCTTGTCACCTCCTGCCTTGACCATTATAACTTCCACTTGTCATCTTAGTCCCTAGTCTCTCACCTGCAAGTGTTAAAGTGGATAATTGAAGCCTTTCTGGCCTTTCTGTATAAAAACCAAATCTCAAGGCTTAGCTGAAATTGGCCACTGCTGAAAAGGGGTTTCTTCATGTATTTGTGCTTGAAGTTAAACTATATTGTATCAAAGCTAGTATTTCTTCCAGGATTTGACTTATGAAGTAGTGCTCCAGGGTAGCAGGTTTTCAATAGATAACTTTAAACCTGACCTCAGTTATATTTCTGCTTCCTTACATAATCTTGTTGCAGTCAGTGAACCAATTATATGTGAGGTCAGTTGAGGTTTACTGGACACACTGAACTCTTATCTAAGCAATTAGGCCCATAAAGATTTACTGCAAGAATTACAATATTGTGCTTTTAAAATGGTGAGTTTGGGCCTCATTAACAGGATAAGATTTTTTAGTGTCTATGTGGGGAAACCTTTGTCTTTAGTTTGCAAGTAATTTTAAGCGGTTTGAGAGATTCACCAGTGTTACAGAATAGCATGGGGAACCTATGTCACCTTTGTGTCAGGATAGATAGTTGCAGCTACTTGTCAGTTTTAATGACTTAGTGACAGAGGTTACACGAAAGCCTCCAGGGAAGTGTTACCTAAGATTCCCTGACTTAGTAATCAGTGCTTGAGAAACAGTCTGAGAACCTAAGCCTCCAATCCTTATGATTTGCCTTATTTTTACTATTGTCCTAATTGCTTCTCGTTATATGAGAATTTACTTTGGGAAAAGGATTTCGTTTGAGATTTCTTTAGATACATTTTTAAGAATAGCACTCTCAAAAGGATGAGCCCCCTCAACTTTTAAAGCTCTTAAACATGCCCTGAAGTCTCCTCTAGAGTCTCTGAGCGCTCAAGAATTGATGCTTTTGAACTGTGGTGTTGGAGAAGACTCTTGAGAGTCCCTTGGACTGCAAGGAGATCCAACCAGTCCATTCTGAAGGAGATCAGCCCTGGGATTTCTTTGGAATGAATGATGCTAAAGCTGAAACTCCAGTACTTTGGCCACCTCATGCAAAGAGTTGACTCATTAGAAAAGACTCTGATGCTGGGAGGGATTGGGGGCAGGAGGAGAAGGGAACGACTGAGGATGAGATGGCTGGATGGCATCACTGACTTGATGGACGTGAGTCTGAGTGAACTCCGGGAGTTGGTGATGGACAGGGAGGCCTGGCGTGCTGCGATTCATGGGATCGCAAAGAGTCGGACACGACTGAGCGACTGAACTGAACTGAATTTTTCTCTAATCTTCTTTGTCCCAAGTACCATACCGATGGATGACTTAACTTTTTTTGATGTGTTTTATTGTTTTTTATTTTCTAGCTAATGACGGGTTTTTTTGCTTTCTGCAGCTCTCATTGCAGATGTACAAGAGCTGGGTAATATGTTAAATAGGCTTCTTTGGATCTACATGGCAGTTTAGTTGCCATTAATGACATTGTTTAAATGAATTCAAGTAGTAAATACCTAACTTAAAGATTATGTTTTTAATGTAAATATATTATATATGATAGATAGAAGCTTAATACCCTTAATATATAAATATATAATGATGAGACACATCATATGATCCCATAGAAAATAGTCAAAGGATTTAAAGCAGCTCACTATCGGACAGGAAATTCAGATGGCCAGTAAGTGTGTATGTACATATGTTCTAGTGCTGCTTAATAGTTAGAGAGATGTAAATTATACAATAAGATAGTAATATTCACGCATCATTTGGGCCCAAACTGAAAAGTATTATAATGTCCAGTACCTACAGGGTTGCAGGGAAATGGCATTTCATATATCGCTATGAAAGTGTGAGTTCATTTGACTTCTTTGGAATGTAATATGGTAGTTGCTATTAAAATAAAATGTCTTCTTCATGTAACAGTTTCTCTATTAGGTTCTATTCACCAAGGGAAAAATCAGCACATAAAAAGGATGTTTGTACACAACATACATAGCAGCGTTTTATTGTTTTTGATAGTGACAAAACTAAAAGCAATCTGACTATATCAATAGAGGAATGATTGATAAATTATTATATAGACATTTTATGGAAGTTTTCACAGCTATTAAAAAAGAATAAATTAGATTTATTTTTGGGAACCTAGAGGGTATCCATGTGATACTGTTAAGCAAAAATTGAAGCCTTCAGAATAGTACATAAAGTTTAATACAATTTTTGTTCAAGTATTTAAAAAAAAAAAACTTGAAATACTCTTTTCAGGTGTATTACATGTTTTCCTGTGTAAAAAGAAAAGTGTGGAAGGCCACAGTCCAGGCTCTTTGATTTTTTTTTCCTGTGGCATTGGGTTGGGAGTGGGGTGGAAATGGAAGGTGTCATTTAATATTTCTTTTACATTTTTAGATTTTTTTTCTTTGTTACAATAAGCATATATTAGATTTTATTTTTAAAAAGCTAATAAACCCTCATGTTTAAAGTGAAGCTTTATTAAGTTGGAGAATACATCTATCATAGCTGCTTTTTCTGTGATCTGACTCATAAAAATATAAACTTTATGCTTTACGTTTAAAGAATTTGACTCATTTGACAGGACCTAAAAATTCTTGGTTCTTCGGAGTTGCGTTCATAACCAATGGTCATTCCTTAATCTCATTTTATGCTTTTGGTGGTTGTCTTGTTTTGAATATGACTAGTTACATTAAGACCAAAGATGTCCTTTGTAAATTATCACAATTTAACAACACCTTATAGATAAGCGTTTCAAGAGGTTGAATTGCAAATTGAATTTAAGGTATTAAATTGTGACCTGTTGATTAGTCAGAATATTCTAATGTATGTTGGCCATCCTATTGCTGCTTCCTCTTGTCTATCACAGTTCTCTTCTTCAGTATGGCTCTGATTAGTTTGCAGTATGGTTTTTCAAAAGAAATATAATTTTTTGTTCCTATTACAAAAATAAAACATCAATACACAAAACTTGGAAAACACTAAAAAAAAAAAAATTCAAATCATCCATAAGCCTAATTATAAATACTGTTGGTGGTGCTAGTGGTAAAGAACCCACCTGGCAATGCAGGAGATGTCAGGGATGTGGGTTCATAGCTAGGTCAGGAAGATCCCATAGAGGAGGGCATGGTAACCCACTCTAGTTCTCTTACATGGAGAATCCTATGGGCAGAGGAGCCTGGCGGGGCCATAGGTTGCAAAGAGTCAGACACAACTGAAGCAACTTAGCATGAACATATAATGTCCCCTGGTTCCTCCATTTTCTGGGAATTTCTCATCAACTCTGTAGATTTAGTTTGATATTTTAGAATTTTATATAAATGTAATAATACAGCGTATATTCTGGTTTTGTCTAGCTTCTACCACTCAGCATAATTATTTTGAGATTCTTCCATGTTAGTCTGTTCCTTTTTATTGCCAAGTAGTATTCCATTATATGAAATAATTACAATTTGTTTATCCATTCATCTGTTGATGGATATCATGTCATTGTTACCATTCTGAGGCTCTTAAAATAAAGCTGCTATGAACATTTATGTTGGGAAAGATTGAAGGCAGGGGGAGAAGGGGACGACAGAGGACACAATGGTTGGGAGGCATCACCAGCTCAATGGACGTGAGTTTGAGCAAGCTCCGGGAGATGACGAAGGACAGGGAAGCCTGGCTTGCTGCAGTCCATGGGGTTGCAAAGAGTCGGACACAACTGAGCGACTGAACAACAACAACTCTGTGTGAACATAATGTTTTCTTTTTCCTGGGGCAAATACCTGGGAATGAAATTCTAACTGGAGGCTGAAAGTCTGAGGTCAGGGTGCCAGTATGGTTAGGTTCTATGAGGATGCCTCCTACTGACTTCTTGACATGGCAGAGAGAGTGGAGATACAGAGCAGGCTCTTACATCTTTTTTTAGAAGAAGACTAATCACATTTATGAGGGCTCCACCTTCATGACCAAATGGCCTGCCAAAGTCCCCACCTCTAATACTCTCATACTGGCAGTTAGTTCAGTTCAGTTCAGATCAGTCACTCAGTTGTGTCTAACTCTTTGTGACTCCATGGACTGCACCATGCCAGGCCTCCCTGTCCATCACCAACTCCCGGAGTTTGCTCAAACTCATGTCCATTGATAATCAGTGATGCCATCCAACCATCTCATCCTCTGCCATCCCCTTCTCCTCCTGCTCTCAATCCTTCCCAGCATCAGGGTCTTTTCAAATGAGTCAGTTCTTCGCATAAGGTGGCCACAGTATTGGAGTTTCAGCTTCAGCATCAGTCCTTCCAATGAATATTCAGGACTGATTTCCTTTAGGATGGACTGGTTCGATCTCCTTGCAGTCCAAGGGACTCTCAAGAGTCTTCTCCAACACGACAGTTCAAAAGCATCAATTCTTCGGTGTTCAGCTTTCTTTAGAGTCCAATTCTCACATCCATACATGACTACTGTAAAAACCATAGCTTTGACTAGATAGACCTTTGTTGGTAAAGTAATGTCTCTGCTTTTTACTGTGCTGACTAGGTTGGTCATAGCTTTTCTTCCAAGGAGCAAGCAAGCGTCTTTTAATTTCATGGCTACAGTCACCATATGCAGTGATTTTGGAGACCCCCCAAAATAAAGTCTGTCACTCTTTCCATTGTTTCCCCATTTATTTGCTGTGAAGTGATAGGAACAGATACTATGATCTTCGTTTTTTTAATGTTGAGTTTTAAGCCAACTTTTTCACTCTCCTCTTTCACTTTCATCAAGAGGGTCTTTAGTTCCTCTTCACTTTCTGTATCTGATGTTATTGATATTTATCCGGGCAATCGTGATTCCAGCTTGTGCTTCATCCAGCCCAGAATTTCGCATGATGTACTCTGTTTATAAGTTAAATAAGCAAGGTGACAGTATACAGCTTTTACATACTCCTTTCACGATTTGGAACCAGTCTGTTTTTCCATGTCTAGTTCTAACTGTTGCTTCTTGACCTGCGTACAGATTTCTCAGGAGGCAGGTAAAGTGGTCTGGTATTCCCATCTCTTTAAGAATTTTCCACAGTTTGTTGTGATCCACACAGACAAAGGCTTTGGTGTAGTTAATGAAGCAGAAGTAGATGTTTTTCTGGAACTCTCTTGCTTTTTCGATGATTCAGCAGATGTTAGCAATTTGATCTCTGGTTCCTCTGCCTTTTCTAATTCCAGCTTGAACATCTGGAAGTTCACGGTTCGTGTACTGTTGAAGCCTGGCTTGGAGCATTTTGAGCATTACTTTGCTAGCATGTGAGATGAGTGTAATTGTGTGGTAGTTTGAACATTCTTTGGCATTGCCTTTCTTAGGGATTGGAGTGAAAACTGACCTGTTCCAGCCCTGTGGCCACTGCTGAGTTTTCCAAATTTGCTGACATATTGAGTACAGCACTTTCACAGCATCATTTTTTAGGATTTGAAATAACTGGGGCCTGCGTGAGGGAGGCCGTGCGGCCGCAGCCTGCGACGGCCGGCGCGTCCCAAAGCTCGACTCCTCCGCCCGGACTAGGGCCACCCCCGGGGAGGTGGCGCCAGCGGGGACCGCAGGCTCTGGAGGCACGAGGCCCGGGCAGGGTGCCGAGTTCCCGAGGCTCCGCTGAGAAGCCGAGGGGTAGCGAGACCGCTGCTCGGGAGCCGCCACGATGGAGCTGGAACTGGAACCCTGTGGGGCCGGGGTCCCGGCTGCTGGGCAGCGGCTTCTCCAGGCCGAGGCCCCAGCGGAGAATGAGCCGGAGGCAGTGGTGGGTTCCCTAAAATTAATTAAAAAAAAAAAAAGAAATAACTGGAATTCCTTCACCTCCACTAACTTTGTTCGTAGTGATGCTTCCTAAGGCCCACCTGACTTCGCATTCCAGGATGTCTGGCTCTAGGTGGGTGATTACACCATCGTGGTTATCTGGGTCATGAAGATCTTTTTTATATAGCTCTTCTGTGTATTCTTGCCACCTCTTCTTAATATCTTCTGCTTCTGTTAGGTCCATACCATTTCTGTCCTTTATTGAGCCCATCTATGCATGAAATATTCCCTTGATTTACTTGAAGAGATCTCTAGTCTTTCCCATTCTTTTGTTTTCCTCTATTTCTTTGCACTGATCACTGAGGAGGCCTTTCTTATCTCCCTACTATTCTTTGTAACTCCCCATTCAAATGGGTATATCGTTGCTTTTCTTCTTTGCCTTTAGCTTCTCTTCTCTTCTCAGCTATTTGTAAGCCATGTATCAGACAGCCATTTTGCTTTTTTGCATTTCTTTTTCTTGGGGATTATCTTGATCACTGCCTCCTGTACAGTGTCACAAACCTCCATCCATAGTTCTTCAGGCACTCTATCAGATCTAATCCCTTAAATCTATTTGTCACTTCCACTGTATAATCATAAGGGATTTGATTTAGGTCATACCTGAATGGTCTCATCCTCTGTCGTCCCCTTCTCCTCCTGCCCCCAATCCCTCCCAGCATCAAGGTCTTTTCCAATGAGTCAACTCTTCGCATGAGGTGGCCAAAGTACTGGAGTTTCAGCTTCAGCATCATTCCAAAGAACACCTTCCAAAGAACACTCAGGGCTGATCTCCTCTAGAATGGACTGGTTGGATCTCCTTGCAGTCCAAGGGACTCTCAAGAGTCTTCTCCAACACCACAGTTGAAAAGCATCAATTCTTCGGCGCTCAGCTTTCTTCACAGTCCAACTCTTGCATCCATACGTGACCACTGGAAAAACCATAGTGTTGACTAGACGGACCTTTGTTGGCAAAGTAATGTCTCTGCTTTTCAATATGCTATCTAGGTTGGATGGGAACACCAACTCGATGGACATGAGTTTGAGTGAACTCCGGGAGATGGTGATGGACAGGGAGGCCTGGCGTGCTGCGATTCATGGGGTCACAAAGAGTCAGACACTACTGAGCGACTGAACTGAACTGAACTGAATGGTCTAGTGGTTTTCCCTACTTTCTTCAATTCAAATTTGAATTTGGCAATAAGGAATTCATGATCTGAGCCCCATTCAGCTCCTAGTCTTGTTTTTGCTGACTGTATAGAGCTTCTCCATCTTTGGCTGCAAAGAATACAGTCAATCTGGTTTCGGTATTGACCATCTGGTGATGTCCATGTGTAGAGTCTTCTCTTGTGCTGTTGGAAAAGGGTGTTTGCCATGACCAGTGCATTCTCTTGGCAAACTCTGTTGGCCTTTGGCCTGCTTCATTTTGTACTCCAAGGCCAAATTTCCCTGTTAAGATTTCATGCTGCTGCTACTGCTGCTAAGTCACTTCAGTCGTGTCTGACTCTGTGTGACCCCATAGACGGCAGCCCACCAGGCTCCCCTGTCCCTGTGATTCTCCAGGCAAGAACACTGGAGTGGGTTGCCATTTCCATCTCCAATGCTTGAAAGTGAAAAATGAAAGTGAAGTTGATCAGTCGTGTCCGACTCTTAGCGACCCTATGGACTTCAGCCTGCCAGGCTCCTGTGTCCATGGGATTTTCCAGGCAGGAGTACTGGAGTGGGATGCCATTGCCTTAACTGGCGGTTAAGATTCCAACATATGAATTTCGGAGGCACACAAATATTCAGTCCATAACTGTGGTGGATTTTATCAATCGGTCTTTGTCAGATTTTGGTATTCGGGTAATGCTAGTCTCATGGAATGAGTTGGGAAGTGTTTCCTCCTCTTCTTGTGTGTCTCTATGCAAATACAAGAAAATGTGCATAATTAGTCTTACTCTAACACCTTTACACACAAATTTGTACAGCTTGAGGGACTTACCTAGCGATCCCATGGTTAAAATTTTGCCTCTGGTGCAGGGGGTCTACGTTTGATCCCTGGTCAGGGGGAGCTGAGAGTCAAAGTGCCTTGTAGAGCAGAAAACCCAAAACATCAAAAAAAAAGAAGCAATATTGTAACAAATTCAATAGAAACTTTAAATATGGTCCATATAAACAAATCTTAAAGAAAGTGCAGCTCAGTACTTATTGTATATGTATATGCTCTGATTTATTTGATGTGTATTGATATATTTTTCCAATTTTAAGAAAAACTGAACCCCTTCTCTGTGCTCAGTGGTACACTGGATGGTATTACACTTCTCATTTAATTTGGATTACAGCTGTCTTTATTGGGTCAGAGCCTTCAGCCCACTGTATAGATGAGTGCCTTATATAAACTGAGGCTCTCTATATATGCCTTTGTTTCCTCTGATGCCTTAGAAGGATCTTACTGTATTTATCTTTGTGTCTTGGTGCTAAGTATATAGAAGATCCTTCATAACTAACTTTTACCCTATGATGTAGCTCATAGGGTAAATAATGAAGACTTTGGTTCTAAGCACGTTGTATTATGTATGTCCGTTGCCTCCCCTTTTTCACCCTGGTGTCCACTATATCCTAGTACAGAGTGATACACAGTAGAAATGTCACAGTTTAGTAAATGAACATGCCCTTGGTTCTTTTGACTTCTCTCGTTGTGAGGTGGTAATGCGTGCACCACCATGCATGCATGCATGGTAATGGTATTTCTGCTTTATTGACTACGCCAAAGCCTTTGACTGTGTGGATCACAATAAACTGTGGAAAATTCTGAAAGAGATGGGAATCCCAGACCACCTGACCTGCCTCTTGAGAAACCTATATGCAGGTCAGGAAGCAACAGTTAGACCTGGACGTGGAACAACAGACTGGTTCCAAATGGGGAAAGAAGTGCATTAAGGCTGTATATTGTCATCCTGTTTATTTAACTTATATGTAGAGTACTTCATGTAACATGTTGGGCTGGATGAATCACAAGCTAGAATCAAGATTGCTGGGAGAAATATCAATAATCTCAGATATGCAGATGATACCACCCTTATGGCCGAAAGTGAAGAGGAACTAAAGAGCCTCTTGATGAAAATGAAAGAGGAGAGTGAGAAAGTTGGCCTAAAGCTCAACATTCAGAAAACTAAGATCATGGCATCTGGTCCCATCACTTCATGGCAATTAGATGGGGAAACAGTGGAAACAATGTCAGACTTTATTTTTCTGGACTCCAAAATCACTGCAGATGGTGACTGCAGCCATGAAATTAAAAGATGCTTACTCCTTGGAAGAAAAGTTATGACCAACCTAGATAGCATATTCAAAAGCAGAGACATTACTTTACCAACAAAGGTCCGTCTAGTCAAGGCTATGAGTTTTCCAGGGGTCATGTATGGATGTGAGAGTTGGACTGGGAAGAAAGCTGAGCACTGAAGAATTGATGCTTTTGAACTGTGGTGTTGGAGAAGACTCTTGAGAGTCCCTTGGACTGCAAGGAGATCCAACCAGTCCATTCTAAAGGAGATCAGTCCTGGGTGTTCTTTGGAAGGCATGATGCTAAAGCTGAAACTCCAGTACTTTGGCCACCTCATGTGAAGAGTTGACTCATTGGAAAAGACTGATGCTGGGAGGGATTGGGGGCAGGAGGAGAAGGGAACGACAGAGGATGAGATGGCTGGATGGCATCACCGACTCGATGGACATGAGTTTGAGTGAACTCCGGGAGTTGGTGATGGACAGGGAGGCCTGGTGTGCTGCAATTCATGGAGTTGCAAAGAGTCGGACACGACTGAGCGACTGAACTGAACTGAACTGAATGCATGTAGGGGTGTGTGGTAAGCCTGGGTTCAGATTCTTCCTGAGCAATATGAAATGCTTTGGGAAAGTAACTCACACAAGCTGCACCAGCTAGGTGTCAGCGTGGGCTCTGTATGTTCAGAAGGTAAGTTTGAGTGTAAATGCAGAAGCTTATACATGAACCCCCAGTCCATACCATGCGGGCTGCTATCTAGGACACACGCCAGGTAGAGGACCGTGCAGGTGAGAACGGGCCTTTAATATCCTCTCACACCTGGTTCTCCCTGGCTGAGGGGCTGGACAAGGCGCTTTCCCCATAATCCTCATGATCACTGTGCTTAGGAAGTGTTACTGCCCCCCTTTTGACAATAAGGAAATGTAGGCCCAGGAGATCCAGGGACGCTGAGAAAGGACAGCTTGAGAAATCCCCAGGAGCTCTGTGTGGCTTCAAAGGCTTCTTCTTTCCATTATAGTGTGTTGACCCTTGGGATACTAAGTAACCATCACCATTTGTGAAGGGTTTTATTAAAACTGAATTTGAACTCCGATATAATTTTCTGAAATTTTTTTTTTTTTAGCTTTACAATATTGTACTGGTTTTGCCATATATCAACATGAATCCGCCACAGGTATACACATGTTCCCCATCCTGAACCCTCCTCCCCCCTCCCTCCCCATACCATCCCTCTGGGTCGTCAGTGCACCAGCCCCAAGCATCCAGTATCGTGCATCGAACCTGGACTGGCGACTCATTTCATATATGATATTATAATTTTAATCTTTACATATATGGCAGATTTGAGGCCTTGAAGGGAGAAAGTTAGGAACCAGACGTTTTAATTTTACATAGATAAAGAAATCACCGAATATAGAATCAAGCTCTCTGGCATTACTCTGACTTCAGTTTATCATTCTGTGGACTCTTGGAAGGAGGCGTCCTGTGCTTGGAAACCCTGGGTTCGGGAATTTCTCTCATGTACTGGGCGGTGTTTATGTTAGGTTATGGATGGCAGTTTGTTTTGCAGATGTTCATAATGTACAATCTCATATCTTGTTTCTATTTCTGGAACACTTTCAAGTATGACTCATGTATTGTTGAGGCCATCCTAAAAATACAGCTAGTTTCAAGCATTAATGTAAAATACACCACAGATACCACACAGCACTACCTAATGCATTCTCTCAGTAGTTTAATGTGACTTCCTAAAAAATTAAATGTTTTCTTTGACAAAATATGCTATACTAAAATATGAATAAGTGAAAATGTTTTTTTTTGAGAAGTGAGTTCTCTGACAACAAAATGTTAAGAACAAAATGAATTTGAAATTTTAATAAAAGGAGATATCATTGGTATTACCAAAACCCAAGAAATAGAATTAGTGTCCATAAAAGCAAGTCCACTAACTTTGGTGGAACCTTGGTGAGGTTCATTTCTGTGATTATGTGCTTGTGTTAGCTGTGTCTGACTGTTTGCGGCCCCAGGGGCTGTAGCCCGCCAGGCTCCTCTGTCTAGGGGGTTTCCCAGGTAAGAACCCCGGAGTGGGTTGCCACTTCTTCCTTCAGGGGACCTTCCCGACCCAGGGGTTAAAACTGAGTCTCTTGCATCTCCTCATTGGCAGGCAGGTTCTTTTCCGCTGTACCTCCTGGGTGAGGTTCATACTTGGAGGGGAAATCTTGGTCCTGAAGATAGAGCCTGTGTCAAACAGAGAGCTAGTGGGAAGCTGCTGCGTAGCACAGGGAGCCCAGCTCAGTGCTCTGTGACCACCTGGAGGGCTGGGATGCGGGGCTGGGAGGGAGGCTCCGGAGGGAGGGGAGATATGTGTGCACAGTGTATACACAGAGCAGATTCACTTTGCTGTACAGCAGAAACTAAGGCGGCATTGTAAAGCATTATATTCCAGTAATAAAGTTAAAAGAAAAAAAGATTTTGGAGGAGCGGTGGGACATAATGGCTGGAGTACAAGTTTGGACTCAAACAGTTTAGGTCTAAATCTTGGTTTAGGCATTTATCAACTATAGACAAATAGTACCACTGTAAGGGCTTTGACTTTTCTTATTCGTAAGATGAGAATAGTGAATATTTAATAAATACATGTACTGCTACTACTGGACACTCTTTAAGTGCCTAATTTAATGCTCATAACCATCTTATAAGTAAGTTCACTTCTCATATCCACTATACAGATGTAAAAACAGCACAGAGAATTTGAATAACTGATCAAAATTGCACTATAAGCAGCAGGTTGGACGTTAACAGTTTGGCCTAGTCCTTATCCTTACGTGGAGGCAGTCTGCTGTCTTGTAGAGTTGTTGTGTGATCTAACTGAGAGTATGAGAAATCAGTCATGTTTTTCCCCAGCACATGACAGGAATGCAATAAATCATGGCTATCATTATCACTATTATTGTTGTTGTTTTTCAGTCGCTAAGTTGTGTCTGACACTTTGCAACCCCATGGACTGCAGCATGCCAGGTTCCCCTGGCCTTCTCTCTCCTGGAATTTGCTCAAATTCATGTCCATTGAGTTGGTGATGCTGTCTAACCATCTCATCCTCTGTCGTCCCCTTCTCCTCCTGCCCTCAATCTTTCTCAGCATCACGTTCTTTTCCAATGAGTTGCCTCTTTGCATCAGGTGGCCAAAGTACTGTAGCTTCAGAATCAGTCTTTCCAGTGAATATTCAGGGTTGATTTTCTTTAAGATTGACTGGCTTGATCTCCTTGCTGTTCAAGGGTCTCTCAAGAGTCTCCTCCAGCACCATGATTTGGAAGTATCAATTCCTTGGTGTGTAGCCTTCTCTGTGGTCCAGCTCTGATATCTGTACATGACTACTGGAGAAATCATAACTTTGACTATATGGTCCTTTGTTGGCAAAGTGATTCTCTACTTTTTAACATGCTGTCTAGATTTGTCATTGCTTTCCTTCCAAGGAGCAAGCATCTTTTAGTTTCATGGCTGCAGTCACCATCCACAGTGATTTTGGAGCCCAAGAAAAGAAAATCTGTCACTGCTAACACTTCTTCCTCTTCTATTTGCCATGAAGTGATGGAACTGGATGCCATGATCCTAGTTTTTTTAGTGTTGAGCTTCAAGCCAGTTTTTTCACTCTCCTCTTTCACCCTCATCAAGCAGCTCTTAACTAAAGTAAGACAAAAGAAGGGAAAAGGTCTTTGTGACAGTATAGCAGACTACAGGGCCAGCCAGAGGGTTCAGAAGGTGCTTATTCATATGAAGAAACCTCTGTAGAGTTGAAGTGTAAACGGCAGACATTTCCAGATACCCTGGGACGCGTGGAAATGGGGCAGTACTGCTGCTGCTTGACAGCCAGTTTGAGTGTTAAGGGCAAAGGAGGGGATGACTGAGGACTATCAGGTATGCCTCTGGCCAGTGACTCTTCTCAACACACAAGGATCATGCTGAGTGGAAGACACTCCCATGAACATACTCAGAGTATGAAAGGGAAAGTGTCAGTCACTCAGTCATGTTCGACTCTTTGTGGCCCCGTGGACTCTAGCCCGCCAGACTTCTGTGTCCGTGGAATTTTCCAGGCAAGAATACTGGAGTGGGTTGCCATTTCCTTCTCCAGGGGATCTTCCCAACCCAGGGATCGAATCTGCGTCTCCTGCGTTGCAGGCAGATTCTTTACCATCTGAGCCACCAGAAAGCCCTGAACCTACTCAAAGCTCTATACAGTTCCTAGGATCTGGTTCTAAATAACTTCATCTCTGTGCCTTTCTCTTCCCACTTAAGAAGATACGTTGGTGTACACACTGCTCTGTTGTTATAACTGATTCTTCTTCAGTTTGCTAAGAAAAAGATAAATTATTCCTAAACCTCAGTACTTGTTGATACTGACAACTTACAGGGGGAGAAACCTCACACTGGATTAGGAAATGAAGCCTTCGATTAAAAAAAAAAGTCTTGAAAATAAATATGAGTTCTAAGATCATGGCATTGAAAATAGAGTGGAACGATATTGAGACTCTGTCATTATGAATAGTTATAAATAGTTATAAATATAAAAGGTGGGAGGAAGCTGAAGAGACCAACTTGGCTTTCCCTTACAGAACTTTGGAAATTTCATATTTTAAATAGACAAGTCCAGATAATGGAAGGTCAGGCACATTGCCAAAGGTGAATACACAGAAGCAGCATAAAACCATAAGAACAGTGTGGAGAAGGCCCGAGGCCGGAGTAAACTGAGGTTTGGAAAAATGTAAAGAAAAACCCCAAAGTGTTCAAGTTTTTAATTACATATTTAACACCAAAGTAAGGAAGGGTAGCAGATCCGCAGCATAGAGAACTTTGTGTCGTTTTACTGAGAAACGAGAGCTTCTTAGCTCTTATTTTGTTTCATCCTTACAGAGCAGGCAGATGGACCTGTCTTGGAATAAGAAAGAGTAGACCGTATATTATAATGATTTAAGCCCATAGTGGGAAAGAACAATAGTGTCCATCTGACAGCTAAGAATAAGATGTAGGTGAATTGCTTCCTAGCATCGCAGAGCTCCTTGAGATTCTCAAAGGTACAGGTCTTAGGGCAGTGTTTTTCAATGTGTTTTTCATTATTGCACACTTAAGGACATTTTCCCCCGATTGTCTCTCCCCAGTTCTGTGAAATTTTAATACACAAGTATATTGTAATAATATCTGTTAATGCAGAGCATCCCATAGTGGGTAACAGGCTATGGTATTGGGTTGGCCAAAAAGTTGGTTCAGGTTTTTCCGTAAGATGGTACGGAAAACCTGAACTAGCATTTTTTCAGTAGTTAAGAATTGTTCCCATGTCTTCCTCCAGGAGCCAAGTGTTGCCCCCATGCATGTTACACCATGCATGGTGTAGTGGCTTCATAGAGGATAGGAGGGAAGCCAAGCACGTCCACTTGGGTGACGAATCTCCTGATTTTCACACATTAGAAGCACTTGCTTTGTAGAAATTATAAATTGCTTTAGCGTGGCCTCAGTATGTGATACACCAAGCAGTCTGCCCAATACCTTTCCTTAATCGTCCCACCATGATTAAGAAAATCAGAAATTTAATTTTAATTTTTTTCTAATGATTAAATATTAACTTTTGGGGGGAGAGTAGGGGCAATCACCCAAGCAAGATTATGCTGTTGGTGGGGGGCGTGGAGGGAAACACAGCTTTAGTCCTAGGCAAATGTTCTTAGTTTGATTTTTGAATTCTTTCATGACCTTCCTGGATGATTAAACAAGGTTTAACGAGTATAGGAATGTTCAACACATACAAAAGACTATGTTTTTTATATGCATACACAGACGCTGGACTGTGCTGAATTGCTCATTTGTGTCTGACTCTTTGTGACCCCAGGGACTGTAGCCCGCTAGGCTTCTCTGTCCATGGAATTTCCTAGGCAAAGAATACTGGGGTGGGTTGCCATTGCCTCCTCAGGGGATCTTCCCATCCCAGGGATTGAACCTGCGTCTCTTGTGCCTCCTGCATTGGCAGGCGGATTCTTTACTGCTGTGCTACCTGGGAAGCCCATACACTACACATATACATATACACACATACACGTGTTGATATATATGTGTATACATGTGTGTATTGTGTGTTTATGTACAAAATGCAATGTAATAGTAAAACAAACACTGTACCCACATCTCATTTAAGAACTAGAATATTATAATTATCTTTGAAGTTATCCACAAGAATCTCTCTGATTCCTTTCCAGATATTCTGAATTTATGATTCTCTGGCTTTTTTGCTTTATCAAGCACTGTTTTGATCACATATGCATGTGTTTGTAAAAAATTCAATTTACTAGTTTTTTGAGCTTTACCAAGATAGTGGGGCTTCCATGGTGGCTCAGCGGTAAAGAATCCGCCTGCAGTGTGCAAACTGCAGAAAAAGCAGGTTCAGTCCTGGGTCAGGAAGATCCCGTGAAGGAGGACATTGCAACTCACTCCAGTATTCTTGCCTGGAGAATCCCATGAAAAGAGGAGCCTGAAGGGCTCCAGTCCATCGGGTCGCAAACAGTTGGACATGACTAAAGTGATTTAGCATTCGCTCATCAAGATAGTGATATTAATCATTAATGCATGATTTAGTTTGTGACAGTTTTTTTCTCTTTTAAGAGTTAAACATGTTGTTTGAAGTAATGGGGGTTCATTCTGTTATTTTTTTGGTCATATAATGTTCCACTGTGTGCTTTTTATCCATCTCCTATCTTCAGTTTTATGTTGAGCCACACTGCTATGAGTATTCTATATCGTATCTTGATGTGTAAAGGGGAGAGTTTTTCTTGAATTCCTAGTAGAACACATGTTTAGTCACTGGGTGACATTTAAGTGAGTAAATACAAATGAATTGTATTAATACAAACATTTAAAAAATGTTTAGTCAAAAAATGAGTGTGTTCATGGATGATTTAATAGTAGACTTAGGGACTTCCTTTGTAGCTCAGAAGGTAAGGAATCCACCTACAATGCAGGAGATCTGGGGTCGATTCCTGGGTCAGGAAGATTCGCTAGAGAAGGGAATGGCAACCCACACCAGTATTCTTGCCTGGAGAATCCTATAGACAGAGGAGCCTGGTGAGCTGTAGTCCATGGGGTCGCAAAGAGTCAGACATGGCTGAGTAACTAACACTTTCACTTTTTACTAGGGCCTTCCCTACCAGCCCAGTGGTTAAGATTCAGCACTCCCAGTGCAGGGTGCACAGGTTGAGTCCCTGGTTGGGGAACTAAGATCTCCAGATGCCATGTGCCCCAAAAATTAAATAAATAAATAAATATATATATATATATATATGTAGCAGACTTAGAATGATAATATACAGAAGAGTCTTCTATTCCCAGAAGAGTTGGTGTTGAATAGATGTAAACTTTAAAGGAGTCATTTAAATCTACCATCAGACATCCTAACTGTGAAGTTTGAGAGATCTCATAATCCAGTGCCAACGTAAGTCATAGTTTAAAGTTTTTTTCAAGGTTATGATACTCATGAATTGTCTGAGATGCTTTGGTCCTATCCCCTTTCAGGACAAAAGAGTTGGGCTGTAACATTGTGACAAAGTAATGGTAGCAGTTGTTCATATCACCCTTAAAAACACTTTTGTTCCTTTAGTAACACAAGCATTCTTATAAGCTTATTTTTTTGGCCTTACTGCGTGGCTTTGTGGGATCTTATTTTCCCGACTAGTGGTCTGAGCCAGGTCCATGGCAGTGAAAGCCGAAGCCTTAACCACTGGACCCCCCAGGGAATTCCCATTTCTTATTAGCTTTTAAGTGTGGGATTATGTGACTCTTTGTGATGTAATAAACCCTATTATTTTAGATAATAATGTTTTTTTTGTAAAACAGTGTGAAAATTCAGCAGATGTAGGTATGAATGTATATATGTGTGTATGCATATATGCGTGTATGTATATGTGTATAGATGTGCATATATATATACATACACATGTACATTGTATATACATTTTTAACTTAATATACTGTCTGCATTGGTTGCTTAGAGGTTTATGTTCTATGTAGTAGTCTTATTTGCATTTCATTTTACCTTTTTTTCCACTTTAAAGTCTCAGACTCTCTGGCTCAATCAGTAATTCAACATCTAAGATGGATAATGCAGAAGGATCTTTTGGGGCAAGACGTCTTTCTAATAGGACCTCCTGGGCCTCTTCGACGCTCTATTGCTATGCAGTACCTGGTAAGCAATGAATTCTTGTGGATTCCTGAGGGTCTTAACTTTGATAAACTGTTTTGTGAGATAAATTAAGAATTTACAGAAGTTTCAGGTTTAGCCCTTATTGTTTATAAAGCATTTGGAATAAATTATTCGGGAAGTCAATGTACGTTTGCCTTTCATAACTTTAGCAAATGTTTGCTCCAAGTAGAAAACCCTCCACTTCTAGTAGAAAAGAGATCCATCTAAATTCAAGCAATGAGTAGTTGCAAACAGGATCAGCAACTCTGAGATTAGAAAACAAAGTGTAGTTTTGTTTTTCTCAAGAAACATTCTTTTATCTTTAGTCCACATTTTGAAAAGTCATCTTCTGACTTTTGATGTTATATGGTCTCTAAAGGGAGCCTAAGGATTACAGAAGCTCTCTTATGTATTATGTGCACTCTTTTTTTTTCTTTAAATAGATGAGAAAACAAGTTCACAGAGATTAGATAACTCACTCAGGCTTTATCCAGAAAGTCAATGATGGAGCTAGACTTCAGATCTCATATTGCTTTTCCTTTCTGATACTATATCCTCTGAAATGTTTGCAGTTCTCTAAGTTGAGTTGAAATATTCAAATATTCAAATCTCAACCGAAAAAAAAATTGCAGGACTTTTTCCTACTACTTTGTCAGTATTAATAGGCATTGCTGTAATGATTGAAAGAGGAACCCTCTCAGTTGAAGTTGGTCTGTTCCAAAGATAATTTTTAGGATGAAGAGAAAAACCTTACTTAAAGCTTCCTTTTGTTATTTGATATTAAATCATCTATTTCTAATTTATTGAAATATACTTCATGTACTCTCTTATTTTAGTGGTGAGTTTATCTTGGTACTTTCAAAATTATGTAGGGCTGTAATGATGAAAATTCCATGAATAGAACCTAACTCTGTTTAGTTCATAAATTTCATATCCCTTATTTGTTCCCTAGAATCAATCTGTGAGGTATAGTGTGCCATTGTATTATTATCCTCACTTTATTAATAAACAATACAAAAGTGTATTTGTCTTGTCTAAGAATGCAGAGTCAGCCACCAAGATTCCCAGGTCTAGAACCTCTTCAGTTTTAAATTGTGCACTCTACCTGGCTCATTTCAAAGGCAACAATATCTCACTTTGATTTTGTTTCTGACAAGTCTTTGAAGCTTGTTAGAAATGTGGAGTAGCCAGGCTAAGAGAGTATAGGAATCCTGTTGGCTAAAAAATGCAATTCAAGTTTATAAGTATAATCCTTGTATCTTAAAAAAACAACCACCACCAAACTTTCAATTGCCAGAGCTGAGGCAGCTTTAGGATTTGGAAATACATGTAAGAAAACTTACTAGCCTAAGCTGCCTTGCAAACTGCAGTGGGTACTATTGCCAGTAAATTTAAAGACCCTATGTGTAGTAACAGCCAGAGTGGTGGTGGTGTTCAGTCGCTCAGTTGTGTCCAACTCTGCAACGCCATGGACTGCAGCATGCCAGGCCTCCTTGTCCTTCACCATCTCCTGGAGCCGCTCAAACTCTTGTCCATCGAGTCAGCGATGCCGTCCAACCATCTCCTCCTCTGTTGTCCCCTTCTCCTCCTGCCTTCAGTTTTTTCCCAGCATCATGTCTTTTCTAAAGCCTTTGACTGTGTGGATCACAAAAAACTGGAAAAGTCTTGGAGAGATGGGAATACCATATCACCTTACCTGCCTCCTGCAAAACCTGGATGCAGGGCAAGAAGCAACAGTTGAAACCAGATACGGAACAATGGATTGGTTCAATAGCCAGTGTAGATGACATCTCTAAAGGCAGAAATTTCGGGGCAAGCCTGTTGAATCAATGAGAAATTAAGCAGAAATAACTGAATACTTGTGTTTATTTCATATTTCACTCATAGAGTAGGAGTTTTGTAGACAGTTTAAAATAAGTCAGCAGACCTCTGCCGCCGTCCCAGTCTGCTGCTCCAGGTGCTATTTGTGAGCTTGTCAGTGCTGCTTCCGTGGAGCAACAGCCGAGGAGACCTTGGTCTCGTCTTGGCTGACGAAAAGTCCCAGGAAACTGTCAGGACTGAGGAGAGCAACCTTGGTGTGACAGTTCAGGGTGCTACTGTGATACAGTTTATAGTAAGAGGCATACGGCATTTGGTCAACCACTGTGAATGTCAGGGATTTCCAGCGAGGGAGATCACAGGCAGTCGTCAGTGAAACAGGACAGGAAGGCGCTGCGAGGTGCTCCAGGAGCCAGAAGGAGAACCTGCTACTTGATTCAAGAATTGTGCTCTCACAGGCGGTTCATTTAGAGAAACATCCTTTGGTATCAGCACATCTTTACTACTTTGGTGTACATTTTCTCATTTTAAAACTTTCCCCTTCTTTCCACATTTTCTAAAACTTATGGGTGCACGGGAACAGGCACATTTTAAAAGACTAATGATGATGATAATGTATTTTTATCAACATCACTTGGAGATAAGGTTAATTAAAAAAAAAAATCCCCTTTCACCATTAATGGCATACTCATTCAACTTTTTTCTTTGTACTCCTCCAGTAAATTAATTTGTTCTTCCTGTTTAATAAAAACATATTACATACCTTATTGGATTGGAGAATGTCATTGTTTTTAATTCAACATTGTAAAACCAAGGATAATGTTAACAACTGTTTATACCTTGTTGTTACATATAAGGAAAAAGGAATTTAGGGATAGATTAATTATTTTAAGAGAAGTGGATTCTGGGTGGTTTCTTCTTCAAACCAAATGGTTTTTTTTTCTGTGTAAAATAATAACCTCCATTCCCCCTTCTGCCTTTTCAACTTTCCTCTCCTTTTCCCTTCCTAATTAGTTCTATATTGACTCTTTTTTGTTGAACCAGTTATTGATATTTACCTTATTTTCACACTTGTTAAATGCTTAACATATACATGGTAGGTAATCATTGGTTTATAGAGTAAATTAATTTAAAGCACCCTTAAAAAAAAGATGAACATTATTTACAGAGATAGCTGTCGTTTATGTGAAAATCAAGTAATAGCCAAATTATTACTCTTGATATTTGAAAAGAACTTTACAGGAGATACTAAGATTTGTAAGATCACATTTTGATTATTATTGCCTAAGTAGCCAGTAATAAGCTATAGATTACTGAGTACAGTAAAAGTTCTGAGAAGAGATACATGTTTTGATTAATGTTCAGTTTATTACATTTTTTCTTAAAGCTGAGGCTCACAAGGCTTTCACCTAGAATTATGTTTATTAATAAAATGCTCTTCTGTAGAGTGACATTGTCAGAATACCTGCCTCCAAAGCATATGTTGGGAACTTGATTTTATCTTGGGACCATTTCACTCTCTTCAGGAGCTGACCAAAAAGGAGGTTGAATACATTGCCTTGTCAAGAGACACCACCGAAACCGACCTCAAACAGCGGCGAGAGATCCGGGCGGGCACGGCTTTTTACATCGATCAGGCAAGTGCTTATCACACTCCAATATGTGACTTTTCACTCCCGGTCTTTAAGAAATTGATTTTTAAAGTAGAAAAAGAGTAGCTCATGTACTAGCGAAAGACAGATGTACCATGCCCTCTCTAGACAGGTTTAATTTAGGTTTTTGGTTTCCCTCTTCTTGGAAATGCCTTGTTAGTTTACTACGAAATAAGAAACCATAGTTGAAATAAGTGGTTCTAAAATGTTAACTAAAGATTCGTATGCTGATTTCTTAATTTCCAGTTGCTTCCTATTAACTGCCTATAAAAATTTGAGTTTAAAAAAAAAACGAATTGAGATTTCAATATAGCAAATTCTCTAGCACATTTACTAAAATATTCTCAATCTAAAGGTGAAGTACATACAGGTATATTAAGCATAGTAAAATTAGATTCATAATTCCAGGAACTACAGCTTTTTGAAGAGAGTTCTTAGATGCAGGTTATCAATTAAAATAATGTTTTTTGAATATTATATTGAAGCTTGTGGGTGCATGCATACTCAGTCATGTTAGACTCCTTGCGACCCCATGGACTGAAGCTGGCCAGGCTCATCTGTCCATAAAATTTTCCAGGCAAGAATTGAAGTGGGTTGCCATTTCCCTCTCCCAGGGATCTTCATGATCCAGGGATCAAACCCATGTCTCCTGTGTCTGCTACACCGGCAGGCAGATTCTTAACCACTGAACAGACTCTTTACCACTGAGCCCCTGGAAATCCCTACAAGCTTTAGCTTGTACATTTCTTCAAATATTTTACTTAAAATATTGAACATTGTTCTTTGTTAGGAATGTCTGAGAAAAAAGGTCAGACTTCAAGCATTTTGTAGAGAAAAGATTCAGACATTCAATAAATTCATGACAACGTGCTTGAACTTCTTGTTTATAAACGTGCACATTAAAGCAGTAGTGAGCTGCTTTTTTCCTCCAGCTCTCAGCATTTGCTGATGTTCATTGCTGATGAGGAAGAAGGGATGAGGGGTCAGCGTTGCTGTCAATGGGGCCGTGGATTGATGCGATTATGAAGAGAGATTTGGTGACTATCTATCGAAAGGGAAAAGTTAAACACGTTTGCATCCAGCAGTAATATTTCTAGCAATTTTTATTTCCAATGTTATTCACACAAAGCATGAAAACATATATCAGTTTAGTTTCAGTTCAGTTCAGTCACTCAGTCATGTCCGATTCTTTGTGACCCCATGAACCGCAGCACGCCAGGCCTCCCTGTCCATCACCAACTCCCAGAGTTCACTGAGACTCACATCCATCGAGTCAGTTATGCCATCCAACCATCTCATCCTCTGTCGTTCCCTTCTCCTCCTGCCCTCAATCTTTCGCAGCATCAGGATCTTTTCCAGTGAGTCAGCTCTCTGCATCAGGTGGCCAAAATACTGGAGTTTCAGCTTGAACATCAGTCCCTCCATTGAACACCCAGGACTGATCTCCTTTAGGATGGACTGGTTGGATCTTCTTGCAGTCCAAGGGACTCTCAAGAGTCTTCTCCAGCACCACAGTTCAAAAGCATCAGTTCTTCAGTGCTCAGCTTTCTTCCCAGTCCAACTCTCACATCCATACATGACTACTGGAAAAACCATAGCCTTGACTAGACAGACCTTTGTTGGCAAAGTAATGTCTCTGCTTTTTAATATGCTGTCTAGGTTGGGCATACCTTTCCTTCCAAGGAGCAAGGGTCTTTTAATTTCATGGCTGTAATCACCATCTGCAGTGATTCTGGAGCCCAGAAAAATAAAGTCAGCTGTGGTTTCCATTGTTTCCCCATCTATTTGCCATGAAGTGATGGGATCAGATGTCATGATCTTAGTTTTCTGAATGTTCAGCTTTAAGCCAACTTTTTCACTCTCTTCTTTTACTTTCATCAAGAGGATCTTTAGTTCTTCACTTTCTGCTATAAGGGTGGTGTCATCTGCATATCTGAGGTTATTGATATTTCTCCCGGCAATCTTGATTCCAGCTTGTGCTTCCTCCAGCCCAGCGTTTCTCATGATGTACTCTGCATATAAGTTACGTAACATATATACTAGGCTGTTTATTGTAGCATTGTTTGATAAATCACATGAAACTTTGTGAAAACTATAATGATGTATGTTTAAGAGACTAATTAAATAAATCATGGTAGCTAGAATTATCTGTCACCAGTAAAAAAAAAAAAGTGAGATGAATATTTATGAGTTGATAGAAGACCAGAATATATTAACTGAAAAAAAAATGAAGTTGCAGGACAGTATATATAATAAATATACTGTGATTTAAAAAACAAGAAAAAATACATAAATACATAAATGTTTGTTTACACATTGAAAATTTCCAGAAGGAAACACAAGAATCAGTTAACAGAGCTTACCTCTGTGGAGGTGTGATCAGGCATCTGGGGTAGGGCAAGGAATAAGCTTCATAGTTCTTTAAATTTGAAGCTTTCCCAGGAGTACACACTATTACTTTATAAGTAAAAGAGTGGAATTGTAAGGAGCACTGAGTGAAAGAATTTTTGGAGACCAAAATATTCACATTGTCACGTAGATCACCACCTAGTTACAGAAAGAAAGACAGAAAGAAAGCTGTACTTAAAGTGAAGTGATTTGTCAGTCATTATCTTAAACAATCAAACTTAGCATCATGTGGTGGGGGAATCTGAGTATTTTAGATTTCCAGCCATTAAAAACGTAATCCTTTGTGGATGAAGCACATGAGTATATTTAAAGAAATCCACTTTATTTATGTAATTCCAAAGACTCAGTTTATTTCTGATTATAAGTGGAAAAAAAAAAAACAGGCTTGCTTCTTCTCTGTCATATTTAAATGACAAGAAGAGAACTGACTTTGTTTGATAGAGTGTGGATTTAAAAACATTTTTGAGTGAATTTTGTATTTGGATGATTGTTGCAATGCAGATAATAAGGAACAGAAAAGGATGTTTTTGTATGCTTATTATTTTAAAGACAGTTTAAAACTGGCTATACAGAAATCTCAGAAATTGAGTTGCTTTAGGTAACCAAATTTATTGGTTAGCTAAAGATTTATTTCTTGAAGCATACTATAAATTGTTCAGATGAAACTCTGACATTGTATTCTCCCTACCATTCTAGAAAGCAAATTTTCAATTTATATCTATTTACCACTTATAAAATATTTAAAATGTTATATATATGTATGGTAGTACTCTATACTTTCATGTTTTTTCTTTTTTATTAATCCAACTGATTATGATAAGCATCAGCTGTTTACGATGCTGTACTACATTGGCACCTTCAGAGTTTGTGATGAAGATATAAGGACATTAGTCCTTTCTCTAAGTTGCTTCAGACTGTCTATTGTGATTTTATCTGAGTTTCATATTTTTTCTTCTCTCTCACTTCCTGGCAGTTAATATTCCTTATTGTTTGTTCATAACCAGATCCTATCAGTTCCTTGCTTAAAGCAGTTTGGTCCTGTCACACCCGGAATAAAATCCAGACCCGTGAACATGGCCACCACACTCTACAGGACCCAACCTTGTCAACCTCTTCTCCTTTCTTCTTTCCCTTGCTTGCAAGAGTCCAGCCACAGTGACCTTGTCCTCTTAAAAATAGACCAAGTTCTTTCCAGCCCCAGAACCTTTGTACTTGTTATTTCCTCTGCTTGGAATGACCTTCTCCCTGATCTGTATATTCCTGCCGCCTCATCATTCTGACAGAGAAGGCAATGGCACCCCACTCCAGTACTCTTGCCTGGAAAATCCCATGGATGGAGGAGCCTGGAAGGCTGCAGTCCGTGGGGTCGCTGAGGGTCGGAGACGACTCAGTGACTTCACTTTCACTTTTCACTTTCATGCATTGGAGAAGGAAACTGGCATCCTACTCCAGTGTTCTTGCCTGGAGAATCCCAGGGACGGGGGAGCCTGGTGGGCTGCTGTCTGTGGGGTCACACAGAGTCAGACATGACTGAAGCGACTTAGCAGCAGCAGCATCATTCTGATGATAAACTCTCAGAACACTCTATAATCACTCATCACACTTAAACCCTTTCCGCATGAACCCTGTTGTGATATACATAAGGTAACCTTCAGAGCACCTATCGCTCTCTGAATTTGCCTAATTAATTTCCTTGTTTTCATGTTCATTGTCTGTCTTCTCCACTAGAATGTAACTATTTTGCTTATCTCTGGCACCTAAAAACAGTTGTGGTGGTTTACTCGCCAAGTTGTGTCTGACTCTTTGCGACCCCATGGACTGTGTGTACCCTGCCATGCTCCACAGTCCATGGGATTTCCCAGGCAAGAATACTGGAGTGGGTTGCCATTTCCTTTTCCAGTAGTCTTCCTGACCCAGGATCGAACCCACGTCTCCTTTACTGCCAGGCAGATTCTTTACACTGGTAACACCTGGAAGCCCATCATGCCTATGTTCATATCTATTTAATCACGTATAGTAATTTTCACAAAGGTGGTATACCATGCATATAAAGTTTTACAGGTTGCTTTTCTTAAAACTTGATTTTTTTCAGGAGCATTTTCCTGTGACAAAAATATAACTTTTAGTGTCTGTACAGTATTTCATCAAATAGATGTGACATTATTTATTTAACATTCCCATTTTATCTACATTTCCATATTGTTGATCATTCAGGTTTTGTCTAAGTTTTCACTGTTATAAATTTCACTGTTATAATTATATAATTATTATATAACTGTTATAATTTCACTGTTATAAATAACTCTAGGTGAATATCTCTCCACTTAGATCTTATTATCTGGGATGATTTTTTAAAACTTGAATGCTGGAAGTATAATTAAAGGGTCTAGGCGTTTTCAAGAGTCTTGATATACATATGTCACAAAATTGCTTTCAGCATGTGTCCCAACTCATGCTGTCATCCGTATGCACTAATTGTCTCATGCATTCTTGTCAGTATTGAGTATTTCCATGTATGTACTTTGCCAAATCAATAGACGTTGATTTGTTTTAAGAAGTACTAACTAGGTTAAATCATTTTTATTTTTATTGGTTATTGCTTCTGTACGATGTCAATAAAGTGAGTGGATATGGAAAAGGAGAGAGATACTGATGAAATAAGTTACGATCTGCCAAGAAAATGTTGATGTTTACACCATGTTTGTTTATGTAAATACTATAACATACTCACTTGTCAATGTGAAGGTAACAAATATTTTTAACGCAAATGCTTTGCTGAATGGATTATAGGAACTTTTTGAAAACAAAATTAAGCTAAAGAACAGAAATATGAAAATTTGTATGGCTGATATTATAACACTTATGGAGAAATAAAGAGTTTAAGATTTTTTACTACCACATTAATTGTCATTTGTCTTAGAAGATAAAATAACCCAAAAAAGCTGATATTTTTGATATTCTCACCCTTCAAAAACCTATTACTCTCCTTTTTTTTTCTTACTTTACTTGACATTCTTATCATGAATTCTGCTTATTGTCCTGTGACTCCAAAGAGCTAGAGAGGAAGACTTTTAAGTCATTATACATTGCTTGCATTTCTCAAATATTATGAATAACTTGTGATTAGGTTTTTATGTCTGGCTGATGGGAGACACTCTATATAGCCATAACTGGGGGAGTAGAAAGCCAGGATGGGGAACTTCAAATGATTTTTTTTACCTTTTTCTAAACCATCAACTCATCATATTAGAATCTTGTTACTTTGACACGATAATGTCAAGTTCCTTAATATACAATATACATATTTAATGTTACATATGAAATGCACTTTAAACAATTACATAATATTTTAATGTATTCTCCTTTGTTTTGAGAGAGAAGGCAATGGCACCCCACTCCAGTACTCTTGCCTGGAAAATCCCATGGATGGAGGAGCCTGGTAGGCTGCAGTCCATGGGGTTGTGAAGAGTCAGACATGACTGAGAGACTTCACTTTCACTTTTCACTTTCATGCATTGGAGAAGGAAATGGCAACCCACTCCAGTGTTCTTGCCTGGAGAATCCCAGGGACGGGGGAGCCTGGTGGGCTGCTGTCTATGGGGTCGCACAGAGTCGGACACGACTGAAGTGACTTAACAGCAGCAGCCTCTGTTTCGAATAATTCTTGATTCTCTTTTAATAGTAGAAAAAGTAAGGATTAACTCCTTTAATACACTGCTTAAATATTACAGGTCACCAAAAGTAACTAGTAATATATTGAATAACACTGCTATTGATCAAAAAATGAGATTTTTATCTTGTATAATTACCTTTTACTTATTTTAGCAAATAGGGGGAAACAGTGGCTTGCTTTTTGAGAATGATTGAATTCTGGTACCTGCTCTAAATGCTTTGCAGATGTCTTGTTCTTGTGTCATCTCATGCTCAGTCATGTGTGACTCTTTGCAACCTCATGGACTGTAGCCCACCAGGCTTCTCTGTCCGTATGTCCTAATTGTCACTTGTACAGTTGGAGAAGAAGGTCTGTGTTTACTCTGACCTCTGTATTAGTCAGAACTCAGGCCTTGGCCTCTTATCATTTTGCCATCTTGCTCAGGCCAACTCTTATCTATGTGTATGTTAACTGTTGGACAGATTTAAGGAAAGGAGTACGTCAAGGCTGTATATTGTCACCCTGCTTATTTAACTTATATGCAGAGTACATCATGAGAAACGCTGGGCTGGAAGAAGCACAAGCTGGAATCAAGATTGCTGGGAGAAATATCAATAACCTCAGATATGCAGATGATTGGAGAAGGAAACGGCAACCCACTCCAGTATTCATGCCTGGAAAATCCCATGGACCGAGGAGCCTGGTGGGCTACAATCCATGGGGTCGCAAAGAGTCGGACACGACTGAGCGACTTCTGTGTGTGTATGTAGATGAGATCACCCTTATGGCAGAAAGTGAAGAGGAACTAAAAAGCCTCTTGATGAAAGTGAAAGAGGAAAGTGAAAAAGTTGACTTAAAACTCAACATTCAGAAAACCAAGATCATGGCATCTGGTCCCATCACTTCATGGGAAATAGAGAAACAGTGGAAACAGTGTCAGACTTTATTTTTGGGGGCTCCAAAATCACTGCAGACGGTGACTGCAGCCATGAAATTAAAAGACGCTTACTCCTTGGAAGGAAAGTTATGACCAACCTAGACAGCATATTGAAAAGCAGAGATATTACTTTGCCAACAATGGTCCATCTTGTCAAGGCTATGGTTTTTCCAGTGGTCATGTATGGATGTGAGAGTTGGACTGGGAAGAAAGCTGAGCACTGAAGAATTGATGCTTTTGAACTGTGGTGTTGGAGAAGACTCTCGAGAGTCCCTTGGACTGCAAGGAGATCCAACCAGTCCATTCTGAAGAAGATCAGCCCTGGGATTTCTTTGGAAGGAATGATGATAAAGCTGGAACTCCAGTACTTTGGCCATCTCATGCGAAGAGTTGACTCATTGGAAAAGACTCTGATGCTGGGGAGGGATTGTGGGCAGGAGGAGAAGGGGACGACAGAGGATTAGATGGCTGGATGGCATCACTGACTCGATGGACGTGAGTCTGAGTGAACTCCGGGAGTTGGTGATGGACAGGGAGGCCTGTCGTGCTGCGATTCATGGGGTTGCAAGGAGTCGGACATGACTGAGCGACTGAACTGAACTGAACTGAAGAAGAATCAAGGGAGATAAAAATAACTTTCATTGAGGAGCCTGCTGTTGTGTTAGGCACTTTTTATATGACTGCATTTAATCCTCAAAACATCCTTAGGATGGAGTTGTCTTCCACACCTTATAGGTGAAGTAAGAGTCATACCAGTTGTATGATATACAAAGCAGTGGTAGAATTTGAACCAGGATTTGTCCAGTTCTTAAGTTTAGCTTCTTTCTCTCATATGCTACTTCTCTTAAAAATGCAGTGATGA
Organism: Bos mutus; assembly: GCF_027580195.1. NCBI lineage: Eukaryota > Metazoa > Chordata > Mammalia > Artiodactyla > Bovidae > Bos > Bos mutus. The sequence continues at coordinate 11,969,383 of NC_091628.1, read as the reverse complement.
TCATGAAGATGCTGCTGCTGCTGATGTCGATAATGACAATGACAACAACTACTACAGGATGATAGTATTTGTAATAATAACAGCTAATTGGTTTTTTTTTTTTTTAAAGAAAGTAACATGAAATTTTTTAAAGGTTTATTTATTTTTTTATTTTGGCTGGGTTTTCATTGCTGCATGCACAATTTCTCTAGTTTCAGAGAGCACGGGCTGCTCTTGGTTGCAATTACATGGTCTTCTCGTTATGGTCGCTTCTTTTGTTGGGGCGCACAGGCTTCAGTAGTTGTGGCGCATGGGCTCTGTTGCTCTGTGGCATGTGGGATCTTCCCAGACCAGGGATCAAACCGGCGTCTCTTGCATGGCAAGATGGATTTTTAACCACTGGACCACCAGGGAAGCCCCATAATTTTTTTTTTTTTTCCGGTTTGCTGTGTGTTAGAGGTTATCTTCCTTAATCTTTATCATAATCTATGAGATAAGCACCATTACTAGTATAGCTTTAGAGAGAAATGGAGGCTTACAGAGGAATGTGAGTAACCTTAATTATCCACAGCAGGTGGTAGAGCAACCCAAAATCAGTCTAATCCTATTTTGATCATTTTAAATAAAGAAGTTGAAACAGACATTTTTTTTTCCCTTTGAATTCCTCAGTGACATTACACTGTAGCCATTTTGAGTGTCTGAAACTCTTTAGAATCTATTTTCATTAGATCATGGCTATATTAATGATAATTGATATTTTAATAGGCTTGACAGCTTTAAATTTTTTTCTAGTACTGCTTTGATTCATAAATAGTGACATCGTACAGCACCCCTTGAGGATATTCTCATTTAGTAAATGAGGACACAGACATCCAGATTAATTGTTTGCCTCAGGTCGTTCATCAAATCAGAAGCAAATGTAGAACAGGGCTTAGACAGTTTTTGATTTTAGGTCATGCAGCTGCTTTTATCTTGAAATACTTTGTGTCCATGTACTAGGTTGTTAAAGCTGCTATATGGGATGGTTTTGTCCAGAAGGATCTTTATGCATTTTTTCTGATTTCTATTTGAGAAATTAGGTCTCTGGAAATTCAGTAGCTTGAAGGGCAGGAAGAGATCCTTATGGGTGATCTTGATCTAATTTCTACACTGAGGAGTGATCACCAGTATTCATTCCATGTAAAATATATATATGCTGTTCCCTTCTTTATTTTTTTTAAATGATTAGAAAAGTTATACCACAATTATTTTAAAATCTGTATAGAAAAATTTTGAAATATGTAGACTAAATCTCTCATGCTGACAGTTAAACTTGTTCAGTTCTGTTTTCATATCAAGTGTAAGCATAGATAAGTATTATTCTTCATATAAAAATTCTTTCTAAATTTACATAACAACATCTTTTAACTGAATGGTTACATTTTTATCCCATAAACACTAAAAGCCTGCTGTGAGCCAGTTTTGCACCAATATGACAAAAAACAGAGTTTCACCCCTTAAAGGCCTAAGAATGCTACTCGGAAGATGAAGCAGGTACATGAGAAAGTGGAAGTTGCTCAGTTGTGTCTGACTCTTTGTGACCCCATGGACTGTACCCCGCTAGCCTCCTTTGTCCATAGGAATTCCCCACTGGAGTTGGGTAACCAACCTGGTACATATTCATAGATGGTAAATCACAGGAGTGGGTCAGAGGATTGAACTGGGGTCTCCTGCATTGCAGGCAGGTTTTTTACCATTTGATCCACCAGGGAAGCTGCCTTTTCACTTTTTTTTCCCTTCAAATCACAAGAGAGAACCAATGGAAGAAGATTGAAGGGAAGGAGAACACGATGATCGAGAAAAAGCTTGATTTGTGGCATTTTGATTTTTGGTGTTTTCAAGTGAGCAGTTTCAGTAAAGTGAGGGTGATGGAAGCTTATTAGAGGCAGTCAGTACGTGGACTGTTTTCAAGAGGCTTGAAAATAGGAAACTCCCCGGCAGTCCAGGAGTTAGGACTTGGTGCTTTTCACTGCTGAGGGCCAGGGAACAAAGATCCCACCAGCTGCCCGGGGCGGCCAAAAGCAAACAAACGAAAGAGCAGCTTGTAAATAAAGGAGAGGAAAATGAGAGTATATTAAGAGGCTCAGAAGACTGTAGATTTTCTTAAAGTACAGACGTTTGTGTAGAAGAGAAGGAATGTAAAAACGCAAAGATATGGTATAGTTGATGGAGGGCTTCCTGGGTGGCGCTAGTGGTAGAGAACCCGCCTGCCAATGCAGGAGATGCAAGAGATGCAGGTTTGATCCCTGAGTTGGGAAGATCCCCTGGAGGAGGAAATGGCAACCCACTCCAATATCCTTGCCTGAAAAATTCCATGGACAGAGGAGCCTAGTGGACTCCTTAGTCCGTGGGGTCAATAAGAGTCAGACACAACTGAGAGAGAGAGAGAGAGTTGATGGAAGATTTTGGAGGAAGGAAGAGAGAATGCCACTAAGCTCAGAGTACAGAGCTAGCCTTGCAAGAGGAGGAGGAGTGACACTTAGTCAAAGACAAAGCTGCTCCTCCTCATCATATGAACGTGCTCAAGTATTTGCATCATTAAAAAAAAGGTGACTTCTGCTGCACTATCCGCAGCTCCACCTCCCATTATAGTACCAGATCACTCCCTTGTCTTCTTCATGGCCAATTATTTTGTAGAATGTTGCTAAGTATGTTTTGTCTGACGTTTCCTCATGATTTGATCAAGATCATGCATATTTTAAAAATGTAGCAATGCAATAGAAGAGATGTGGCCTTTGGGGGAGCTTCATATAAGACGTTTAGTGCTTGAAATTGATACAGCTCATTGCAGGCGTGCTAAGTCGCTTCAGTCCTGTCCGACTCTTTGCAACTCGGTAGTAGCCTGCCAGGCTGCTCTGTCCGAGGGGATTCTCCAGGCAAGAATACTGGAGTGGGTTGCCATGCCCACCTCTAGGGGATCTTCCTGACCCAGGGATTGAACCTTCATCTCTTACGTCTCCTGCGTTGGCAGGCAGGCCTTTTACTGCTGGTGCCACCTGGGGAGCCTGACGCATCTCGTTACTGCATATTAACTGAGCACTTGGTTACAGTTGTATCTGCCAGGTTCCTTCACTGTTGTGTTATTTTTTCCCTTTGTCACTTAAAAATACCTTGTGAGGGGAAATAGTTTTGAGTTTTTGCAAATACCCTGTTTTTCATCATACTCTTACCCACTCATTTTACCATTCATTGATGATTCTGGCTTCAGCAATTATTACTACAGTGTATGCCAACTCATGACTTTGTGTTTGTATCATTTTTTCAGAGTTAGAGGTTCTTAACTTGAGGTCTCTGTTATATACAGATAGCTGTATGCATTTTACTCTAGAGAAGAGGTGCAGCACTTATCAGGTTTTCAAGAGGCCTTTTTCCATCCATTACTACTTTTTAAGTTACGATCACAGCACCTACTCCACAAAGAGTCGGGCAGCACTAAAGTGACTAGTCCACACCTCCATTAGGTGGATGGAAGGATTCCTTTGTGCTTTCCTTCCAATCTGTCTGTAGCTTATTCCACCTTTCCTCTGAAAAGGTGCACCAAAGTCTCCTGGAGTAAATAAAAGCAGATCTGCTGTGTCTATTGTTGTCCTATGTCGTCAAGACTGTCTTCCCTGACCTGCAGTTGGGAAACCACTAAATTTTGATTTACGTATTTCTAGTTTTGTCTCTGAGAACATGTGTTTTCATCTCTATGAAGTATTTAAAAGTTAAATACAGTAGTCTGTTTTACAACTAAGATTGACAAAAAGTTTATTAGCTTCTTAAATACAATATTGACACAAGTTGTGATATCTTAATTTCTTTCTTTTTTTTAGATTGAGATATAGCTGAGTTTCTTTTTATTAGGAGCTGTGTTTTCTTGGAGTAAATAGATTCTTATGAAAGAAAGCTTAATTGAGGCCTTAGCTGAAACATGAATTTTTATAAGAAGTAGTTTATGTGTTATTTTTAATGTTTTGGAAGCCATTTCTATGGATTTGCCATTTTATCAACTAGCAAAAATAAGATTCTTTTTTTTTTTTTTTTTCGGTTCTTTAGGAGCTACTAAGTCACTTCTGTCCATGCATTTAAAAAAGTAAAGCTGCTACCACAAGATGGTCAGATTTATTCATGATTTGATCTTACTTTTAAAATAGGATGAGTCTTAATTGTAGTTTTCATAGAAGTTAATTTTTTATTATAGTACATAGACATTTGAAATGAATTCTGTAATACAATGCAAAATTCAGCAACTTATTAAAAGGAGACTTGATTAAGCAGTGCCTGTTTTTGGGTCCCCGCCACCCACCGCCACTCCCCACCCCCTGCAAGTTGGGAAGTCAGTGCTTTGCTATTTGAGAAATTTTTTGGATATTTAGTCTCTTAAAAAAAACAGAGATAGTCTTTTTCCTCCCTTCATCTGAAGGATTATTTGGAGGCTAATTTTTCAGATTGGTTGAGGGCTAATTACTATAGGGAAAATTAAATTTTAAGCAAAGGGGATCAGTATAGAACACATTTTTCTAGTTAAGCAGTGTGGTATGTTTAAGCATGGGGAAATTACAGCCAGTTCAGTGTTGCAAGAATATCACATGTCAGGCAACTGTTATCAGAGTACGTATTGGAACAATAAATGCCGTATTGTGATAGATATAAACACTACATTAAGGAGCTTGGACTTAGTAAGGAGAAGATCTGAGAGGTAAGAAGGTCCCGAACTAGAGGAGTGGTAGAAGGGATGAATTCCAGAAATACTAAAGAAAGTATATCATCAGGACACAGTGATAAATTGGATGTAGGAGGTGAGATAGGAATCTAGGACCTGTCATGGGAAAACAGTGCTCGCACCATAAATAAAAAGATAAGAGAAGGAGAATATTTGGAGGAAAATCTGATGTGTTCAGTATTGTACAGTAGAGCCTGAGGTGCTTCTAGAGTCTGGTTGGAGGCATTCATATAATAGGACTGTGTGATGGAGCTTGGGGGAGCCTGAGGTTGAGAATGGTTAGCATACCAGTGGTGGTTGCAACTATGTGATTAAGTATGATGCTCAGACCAGACCCTCTAGCGTAAGAAGAGCTTGGGTTAAAGATGTAATTCTGGCAACTTACATGGGATGGGCAAGCAGAAAAGAGAGTTTTGTTTTTTTTTTAAGAAAATATAGTGCCATATAAAGATCAAAAATAGAGACTTTTAAGGAGAGAGTGATAACGTAAATTTCACGGCATTAATCCTAATCATATTGTTCAGTACACAGCAGAAATGTCACTGAGGTTTTCTTTTTTTTAAAACCAGATTTTCAAGGATTTTGAGCAAAAAATAGATTTTTCTATCTTGTTCAGCATCTATCAGTTAAAAAAGGATTCCACCCCCCCATATCTTTAGTACTTTACTTTTTTTTTAAATTATATTTTTCCTGTTTCTTTCCATTTGGAGTCTACTTTATTTTCTTTTTTTCTCTATTTCTAATTTTCTTAAACTTGGAAAACTAGGAGTATGATTATGGTCAGTCTGCTATAGCCCAGTGGAAAACCTGACTCTCTTTCTGTTTTGGTAAATCTGTGATGCTGTCGGCGTGGAACACGACACTAAATCTGAATCCATTGTGATGGTGACTCATTTAAAACCTTACAGTCTCTGCGTGTTCTCACCTAGTTTATCTGATCTCCATAAGAATCTTGATAGAGCAGATTGTAATCTTCATTTTTTGTTTCTAGTTAAGGAATCTGCTTCCTTGATTGCATTACTGATCCAAAAATAGCTCTTAGTTTTCTGTTTCATTGGGGATATATCTAAAATGTTACAGCTGAAAGGAGCCTTAGGGGCCACTGCTTCTAATCTCTTCATTTTACAAATGGGGAAACAGGCCTCTTTCATTTGGTCAAGATCCTATTGGTTGAATAAGCAAAACCAAGATCTGGAGCCCAGCTTTTCAGACTCCTGGTCCCCATAATAAGGAGGCCTAGTTTCATCTGCATTACTGAACAAGTAAAATCAGGCCACGCTGCACTGTGTTTGATGTTGCTTTTGTCTCTTGGAAATAGTGTGCAGTTCGTGCAGCCACAGAAGGTAGAACACTCATCCTGGAAGGCTTGGAAAAGGCGGAGAGGAACGTCCTGCCGGTTTTGAACAACTTGCTGGAGAACAGGGAGATGCAGCTTGAGGATGGACGCTTCCTGATGTCTGCCGAGCGTTACGACAAACTTCTCCAAGTAAGAAAAGAAACACGTCAGCGCTGCGTCTGAGCTGTGAGCCGCGGGCTGTGCCATCTGCGGTGTAAGGCACGATCGTATGAGAACAAGGACGGTTGTTCGGGGGCGGCTGTCTCGGGCAGTTGGCTGAAGCCAGTTGCGCGTTTGCAGTTTTGTATGGCTCTTCTGTTTGCAGACCATGTGAGAGGACTTCCCAGAGTTTTACTTTGTTTGTCTCTCTACTCACTATTTTTATTTCTATTTTTTTCTTCTTTTAATTCTTTCCTTTCCCCTCCGTTTCTATCTCCCTCTTTCCTTCTCTTCCTTCCCTCAACAAGCCTAATGGCTTCTAGACTGTGCTAGGCACCAGGAAGACGGAGTGAATAAAATCCACTTGTTGGTTCAAGAAGCTCGAAGTCCAGTAGATATGGACAGAAACGAATGAAATACTTAAAGATACCCTGAAGGTCCAAGCTACCGGCATCTCATGCCTGAGCTGTTGTAAGAGCTTTGTCTCTGGACCCCCTGCTTCCCTCCTGGCTCCCCCAGGGCAGTCAGTAATCTGTTTAAAACACAAGGCAGAACAGGTCATTCCTCTGCTGTAAACCTCCAACGCCTTCCTGTTCTACTCAGAATAAAATCTAAAGTCCTTACAGTGGAATACAGAATATCTGGTCATCTGAGCCATCACTGTCCCTTTGACCTTATCTCCTTCTTTCCTTCTCCCCTTTCATTCCACTCCACCTGCCAACATGCCCTTTACCATTAACTACTCAAAATGCATTCTCCTGTCTCATCGGTGCTTTGCACAGGCACCTTGTTCTTCCAGAGTAGTTTTCTCCCAGACATCTGCCAGACTCATTCCTCTACCTCTTTCAGGTCTTTGCTCAAATGTAACCCAGGCATGCCTTTTTACATTGCGCTTTGCTCTAGTGTTGCTTCACAGATATGGTGTTATTTACAAATCGAGGGTTGGGGCAACTCTGCATCAAACAAACCAATGGGCACCATTTTTCTAACAGAGGTCGCTCACTTCGTGTCTCTGTTGCATTTGGTAATTCTAACCACATTTCAAGCTTTCCATTGGCATTTGTTATGGTAATTTGTGATCACTGATCTTTGATGTGCAGTTATTTTGGGGTTCCTCAAACCAAACCCATATAAGATGGTGAACTTCATCAATAAATGTGTGTGTTCTGACTACTCCTCACATCAGCTGCTCATCTCCAATCTCTGTCCCTCTTTGCAGGCCTCCCTTTTCCCTAAGACATAACAACAGCGTTGAAATTAGGTCAGTTCCAGTTAATAATCCCACAGTGGCCTCTAAGTGTTCAAGTGAAAGGAGAAGTCATTTGTCTCTCACGTTAAGTGACAAGCTAGAAATGATTACGCTTACTGAGGAAGGCATGTTGAAACCTGAGATACTCCAAAAATTAGGCTTCTTAGGCCAAACCGTTAGCCAGGTTTTTCATGCAAAGGAAAAGTTCTTGCAGGAAAGTAAAAATGCTACTCCAGTGAACACACAAATGGTAAGAAAGAGAAACCACCCTATTTTGCTGAAGAAAGTTTTAGTAGTCTGGATAGAAGATGAAACCAGCCACAACATTCCCTTAAGTCCATGCCTAAACCAGAGCAAGGCCCTAACTCTTCAATTCAAGTCAGAGAAAGGTGAGGAAGCTGAAGTTAGCAGAGGTGGATTCCTGAGGTTTAAGGAAAGAAGCTGTGTCCATACTTAAAAGTGCAAGGTGAAGCCCAAGTGCTGATATAGAAACTGCCGTCAGTTATCTGTAAGATCTAGCTCAGATCAGTAATGAAGGTGGCTACACTGAGCATCAGAGTTGCTATGGAGATGAAACAGCCTTCTAGTGGAAGAAGATGCCATCTAGAACTTTTGTAGCTAGAGAGGAGAAGTCGATGTCTGTCTTTAGAGCTTCAAAGGACAGGCTGACTCTCTTGTTAGGGGCTGATGCAGCTGGTGACTGTAAGTGGAAGCTAGTGCTCCTTTGCCAGTTTGCAAATCGTAGGGCCTCTAAGAATTATGCTGCATCTAATCTACCTGGGCTCCACAGATGGAACAGCAAAGCCTGGATGACAGCAAATCTGTTTCCAGCATGGTTTATTGTTGAGCTCACTGTTGAGACCTACTTCTCAGAAAAAAAAAAGCTTTCAGAATATTACTGTTCATAGACAATGTGCCTGGTTGTCCAAGAGCTCCGATGGAGATGTACAATGAAATTCATGTTCACAGCATTTGGTCGGCAGCCCATGGGTCAAGGAGTAATTTCGACTTTCAAGTCTTATTTTTTAGGAAATGCATTTTGTAAGGCTCTAGCTGCCACAGTAACTCCTCTGACAGATGTGGGCAAAGTAAATTGAAAACCTTCTGGAAAGGATTTGCTGTTACAGATGCCACATTAAGGAGACACTTATGGTTCATAGTGAACCTGACATAGTGAACACAGCTGAGTGACTGAACTGACTGATGGTTCATAGGAAGAGGTCAAAATATCAAGATTAAGAGGAGATTGGAAGGGGCCTTCCCTCACAGTCCAGTGGCTGGGGCTTCGCACTCCCAGGGCAAGGAGGGTGGGTTTGATCCCTGGTCGGGGAACTGGATCCCACGTGCCATAACTGGGGATCCTGCCTGTCACAAGTAAAAGATCCCACGTGCTGCAGCTAAGACCCAGTGCAGCCAAATGAATGAATGAATGAATGATACATAAATATTTTTCAAAAGAAGAAGAAAGCGAAAAACTCCCAATAGTTTGATTAAAAAAAAAAAACAACTTAATTCCAACTCTCATGGATGACTTTGAGAGGGTCAGGTCTTCAGGGAAAGAAGTAACTGCAGACATGATAGAAAGAGCAAGAAAACCAGAATTAGAAGTGGACCCTAAAGATGTGACTGAATTGTTGCAGTCTTATGATAAAACTTTTAACAGATGAGGAGTTGCTTCTTATGGATGAGCAAAGAAAATGGTTTCTTGAGATGAAATTGAGTCCTGGTGAAGATGCTGTGAAAGTTGTTATAAAACATAGGATTTAGAATTTCAAAATAAACCTAGTTGGTAAAGCTAAAGCAGAGTTTGAGAGGACTGACTCCAAATTGGAAAGTTCTACCGTGGGTAAAATACTATCAAACAGCGTCTCATGCTATGGAGAAATTGTTCATGAAAGGGTCAGTTGATGCAGCAGACTTCATGGTGGCCTTTTGTTGTTGTTGCTCAGTTGCTTAGTTGTGTCTGACTCTGCAGCCCCATGGACTGCAGCTCGCCAGGCTTCCCTGTCCTTCACCATCTCCTGGAGCTTGCTCAAACTCATGTCCATTGTGTTGGCGTTGCCATCCAACCATCTCATCCTCTGTTGTCCCCTTCTCCTCCTGCCTTCAATCTTGCCCAGCATCAGGGTCTTTTCTAATGAGTCGGCTGTTTGCATCAGGTGGCCAAAGTATTGGAGCTTCAGCTTCAGCATCAGTCCTTTCGTTGAATATTCAGGGTTGATTTCCTTTAGGATGGACTGGTTGGATCTCCTTGCAGTCCAGGGGACTCTCAAGAGTCTTCTGCAACACCACAGTTCAAAAGCATCAGTTCTTTGGTGCTAAGCCTTCTTTATGGTTCAGCACTCACATCCATATGTAACTCCTGGAAAAAACGTAGCTTTGACTAGACAGATCTTTGTTGGCCAAGGGTTTTAGGGAATTGCCACAGCCACCCCCGCCTTCAGCAACCACTCTCCTAGTCAGTCAGCAGCCATCAACGTTTAGACAAGACCCTCTACCAGCAAAAAGGCTACTATTCACTGACGTCTCAGAGGATGGTTAGCGTTTGTTAGCAATAAAATATTTTTAAGTTAAGGTATGTGCATTTTTAGATGTAATGCTATTGCATGCTTAATAGGCTACAGTGTAGTGTAAAAGTAACTTTTGCATGAACTGGAGAACCAGGGGATTTGTGTGTCTCACTTCATTGCAATATGTACTTTATTGTGGTAGTCTGGAACTGCAGCTGCAACACCTCCGAGTTCTGCCTGTATTCCAGGGAAGGCTGCCCTCACCATTCATTAAATATTGCAACATGCCTTCTGCCCCCATACTACCTTACTCTGCTCTGTTTTTTTCCACAGAGTCATCTAATTATCCTACTTGATTTACTTACTTACGGTTTTAGTTCATTGTCTGCCTCCCTCCGTGTGTGTGTGTGTTATGTCACTTCAGTCACGTCCAACTCAGTGCAATCCCATGGACTGTAGCCTGCCAGGCTCCTCTGTCTGTGGGATTCTCCAGTCAAGAATACTGGAGTGGGTTGCCATGCCCTTCTCCTGGGGATCTTCCCGACCCAGGGGTCCAACCTGGGTCTTCTGCACTGCAGGCAGATTCTTTACCCTCTGCTTCCATCTACTAGATTATAACTTTCAGTAGGTTAGGAGTTTTGTCACTGTTATTATCTCAAACTTCAGAACATTGCCTGGCACGGGGTAGGTGCTCAATGACTTTGTTAACAGTTAAGTGGAATGAAGTCTTTAAATGTTGCCATACAAGAAGGTATAAAGAGGGCAACAGCAAGGGACCGGGGTGGTGGGGTTGGGGGGTGGCTCTTCAAAGGCTGAAGAACAGTGAAGAGCCCTGGGAGGGTCAGGCAGAGAAGGAAGATAACAGGACCAGTTACTTTTACAGGCGTGATCACATTTAACTTTCATAACAGCTGTAATAATATCGGTGGTATTGTTTCCTCTTTACAGATGAGAAAAGTGAGACTCAGGGGTATAATAACAGGCTTTTGGTCACCTAGCTAGAATGTGCCCTGGAGTCGGCATTTGTGACTCCAAAGTCACGTGTTTCCTTTTGTTTCCAGTCTCAGCCCCATCATGTCCTGGATGCAGGAATGTGGGCAAGTTATGTCACTGTTTTGAACATCAGGAATTGTGTCTGTTTGGATTCTGGTGAAAATTAAATGAGAAAAATTCATGGAAAGTGCTTACCATGTATTAAATTTTTTTAAATGTTACTTGTCACTGTTACTATAGCTTGGTAGAGATGCGTCCGTAAACACGTTTATCTGTTGAAAGCCCCCGGACAGCCTTTGCCCTGCTGGTGGTCTGTCCTTGCGGAAGTGCTCCTTGTTGACTTCTGGCTGGACTCAGTTTATTTTTCTTGCTCTCCTGATTATTCCTCTCTGTTGACCAAGTAGAACTTAGAGATCTGATCCACATTGCCTTTGTGCCTCAATGCATTCACTGCTTCTCCTTTCAAATGCCAGTCTTCATTTTGCAAGCCTTCCCTGGTACCCTCTTCCTGATTCCACTTTACTCCCATCCTTGACAATTTGGCTTCAGGAGGGTTCTCTAGTACAGTTTACTCAGCAGTCAGGGGCTAAATCCCTTAGCTCGGCTCCTGCAAGTGTGGTCTGTATTGCCATGCAGTAACTTGTGCTTTCTTACTCTTTTAGGATCATACCAAAACAGAATTGGATGCTTGGAAGATTGTCCGAGTTAATGAAAATTTCCGAGTCATTGCCTTGGGCTTGCCAGTGCCCAGGTACTCTGGGAATCCATTAGATCCCCCACTCCGGTCTCGATTTCAAGCCAGAGATATTTATTATCTTCCCTTCAAGGTAAGTAGGAACAGGGATAATTTGTTTTTAAATTTTTATTTAATTTTGATTGAAATATAATTTATTTGCAATATTATATTAGTTTCAGGTGTTCATCTTAGTGATTCAATATTTTCATAGATTATACTTCATTTAAAGTTATTATAAAATATTGGCTGTGTTCTTTGTGGGTGTCCCTGATAGCTCAGCTGGTAAAGAATCTGCCTGCAATGCAGGAGACCCCAGTTCGATTCCTGGGTCAGGAAGATCCCCTGGAGAAGGGATAGGCTACCTACTCCAGTATTCTTGGACTTCCCTGGTGGCTCAGACAGTAAAGAACCCATATTCCTTGTGCTTGTAGCTTATTTGTTTTATACATGGTAGTTTGTACCTCTTCATCCCCTCCCCTGGCTTTCCCCTCTCTCCTTAAGGGTGGTTTATTTTTAAAACGTCTCTCCTATTTATAATTAATTCAGTTACTATAAAAATGTTACTATGTTTGTAGTTGTCCCCCTCAGTAGTTACTGGAAAGTGAAATGGATACAAAGGTAAAGAAAATCTCTGAAAACTAGGAAGAAAAAGTTACTTTTCTTTTAGAAAAATGACATGTATCAGAAAACGATTTTTTGCTATTGATTGCTTAGTGTTTGCTTGATTAAAAGGTTGAATTATGTCTCTAAGTATTTGCATTTAATATGTTACAGTCCTTATTAATCAATTTGGTATGTTCCTGTGCTATTTTAGGACCAACTTAAACTGTTATATTCAGTTGGAGCCAATGTTCCTACTGAAAAGTAAGTATTTCAGATATACATATAGATAGATCTATATGTGTGTGTGTGTGTGTGTGTGTGTATATATATATATATATATGTTGCTGCTAAGTAAGTCGCTTCAGTCGTGTCCGACTCTGTGCGACCCCAGAGATGGCAGCCCACCAGGCTCCCCGTCCTGGGATTCTCCAGGCAAGAACACTGGGTGGGGTGCCATTGCCTTCTCCGAATATATATATATGCTAACTATTTATATGGAGAAGGCAATGGCACCCCACTCCAGTACTCTTGCCTGGAAAATCCCATGGACGGAGGGGCCTGGTGGGCTGCAGTCCATGGGGTTGCTGAGAGTCGGACACGACTGAGCGACTTCCCTTTCACTTTTCACTTTCATGCATTGGAGAAGGAAATGGCAACCCACTCCAGTGTTCTTGCCTGGAGAATCCCAGGGACGGGGGAGCCTGGTGGGCTGTCGTCTCTGGGGTCGTACAGAGTCGGACACGACTGAAGCGACTTAGCAGCAGCAGCAGCTATTTATATATAAATCGATATTTATAACATATTAACATAATAATTTATACCATTAACATATGCTATATGAAGCATGTTATATTAAACATAAAAATAATATGTTTATATATAAAATTTATATGTAAACACACATAAATATGTATATTTGTGTGTATAAATAGCTTATATGTATATATAAATTCTGGATTCTTAACATTGAACTTGTTTTGCCCATTCATTGATCAACTGATTCATTCATTCAGCAACCATTTGAAGAGCTTTTCAGCAGCTGTGGTACATGTGCTAATGATAAAGTTAATGCGTTAATAAGACATGAACTTTGATGACAAGAATTTCAAGATCCAGTAGTGTTTAAAGATATGTGTATAAATATTTTTCTTTAACATAGTGTGGTAAGGGCCATAATTTCAAAGTGTTGGGGCTGGAACTGTACAAGGTCTTTGCAGAGGCATTGGCATTTGATGTAGATCTTAAAGAATGAGTAGGCTTTTGACTGATAGAGAATGGAATTAAGGAATTCTAAGAAATTTTTTAAAGGCATGGGTTATGAGTGAGTGTGCTTTATTCTTGAAAACATGAAAAGCTCTCAGTGGCCAAAGTTTGGATTTGGACTGAGAAGGGTAGGAGGTAAGACTGACAGGGTAGTTTTGGGTCAGGTTGTGTAAAACCTTACATATTGTGATGGATTTAAGAGATTAGGTACAGTTACCTGTACCTAACAAGCTTCTGAATGAAATGTAATGTGGAGCTGCTGTTCTTTAAGAATTTAATAGTAGATGTCAACTTTTTAGATTAATTAAATTGGCCCAGCTATTTTGTCTTTAACAGATTTTATATACTGAAACTATTAGAATAAAATTTAATACCACTTCTTTTTTTCCCCTAGAGTTTCTCAGCTTTTGTCCTTTGCCACCACTCTCTGTTCCCAAGAATCTTCTACCCTTGGACTTCCAGATTTTCCTTTAGATAGTTTACCAGCTGCAGTTCAAATCCTGGTATGTATCAAGTAATTTAATGACTGGTATATCCAAATGTGGCAAGGAAAATTTAAAAGTTAATCCTTGGAGATTAATCATTTCTGTTTGTCTTGTCATATTCTTCTATAAATATTTCAAGGCCTGAGTTTAATTTGCTGTGCAGCCCAGCAAACTGTACTGAGACCAGTGATGTGTTCTGAGCTTTTAAAGAGCGTACAGCCTTGAGGTTGGGGAGGGCCGGGGGGAAGGTAGACTTCCAGCTCAGGTGTAAGTTGGACATAGGGAAGGAGGTGTTCCAACCGACCACATAGAGGTCAGCTGCAGAGTACCTCGGGCCTCCGACTGGCTTCACCTGAGGTAGGCGAGCTAGGGCTTTCACACTCCAGCGCCATCGGTCCCTGGTTAGTGTTGTCCCCGGGGCCACATGTTCCCAGGCACTAGCTGCTCTCCCACCCTGGGAGCCAAGCTGGCTCCAGGAACTCAAGGGCAATCTTCTTTCAAAGACCTGCAGCAGCTGGCTGCCGAAAGAGCAAGCAGGGAGACAGGAAGGAGGAACCGGATGGGGGCTTTGGTGGAGCATAGACGTCCTCCACTGCGCTTTCATGAAGGTCATGACGGTGGCGTCTGGTGTGATGGGAAGGCAGAGGGCACAGCACAGGCAGAGGTGCTGATTCACCAGAGGGCTTGGTGTGTTTGGAGAATGGTAATAAATTGTGTCACTAGAGCAAATGTGTGTGGTGAAGAGAGATGTGAGGACCTTGTTGTCACAAGTGTTTTGCATGGTGAGTGAGGTTGTCTGGATTTTATGATGTGGAAGAAGTGGCCTGTTAGACATTATTAAGTAGATGGGATGTGCGACAATCAGGTATCTGTAGGAGGAAGACACCTCTGTTGGCAGCAAGGTGGGGTGGGGGTGCATGGGATGCACAGGAACACTGAGACAAGAGACTTATTTTTAATCTCATGTTGCTTCTTATTTTTCTCATTTCCTGAAAGTCAGTGAGTTAGGTTTCCCATGAATCATTTACACCGTTCGAAATACCTGGGGTGACTTCCACGTGGCACTAGTGAAAAAGAACAACCTGCCTGCCAGTGCAGGAGACACAAGAGAAGCTGGCTGGGAAGGTCTGCTGGAGGAGGGCACGCAACCCACTCCAGTATTCTTGCCTGGAGAATTCCATGCACAGAGGAGCTTGGCAGGCTACAGTTCATAGGGTTGCAAAGAGTCAGACACGACTGAAGGGACTTTGCACATGCGTGCGTACCAACATTTGGAGCAACATTTTCCCTCCATATTTTTCATGTCTTCTAATTTTAATTCTTACTGTTTTTTCCTTGGAACTTTTTACTTTGACAATTCTCAAATCCAAAAAAAAAAAAAGTTCAAAAATAGCCAAACATAAAACTATAATCCCATTAAGTAGATTCACCAATTTTTAACATTATTACTGCTTTTGTTTACACTTTCTCTTTTTTACCTAAACAATTCTGAAAGTCAATTGCAGTCAGTATTCTTAACTACTTCAATATGCAGTTCTAAGAATTAGAACATTCTTCTATTAATACATAACCAGGACACGTACTATCACACCTCTCTGCATATCAACAATAGTTCCATAATGTCATCTAATAGGCAGCTTATATTGAAATTTCTCTCGTTGCCCTAATTAAACAGACTTTTTAAAGTAAGGTAAACCCATTTGGTTCCAAATAGGAAAAGGAGTACATCAAGGCTGTATATTGTCACCCTGCTTATTTAACTTCTATGCAGAGTACATCATGAGAAATGCTGGACTGGAAGAAACACAAGCTGGAATCAAGATTGCCGGGAGAAATATCAATAACCTCAGATATGCAGATGACACTACCCTTATGGCAGAAAGTGAAGAGGAACTAAAAAGCCTCTTGATGAAAGTGAAAGTGGAGAGTGAAAAAGTTGGCTTAAAGCTCAACATTCAGAAAACGAAGATCATGGCATCCGGTCCCACCACTTCATGGGAAATAGATGGGGAAACAGTGGAAACAGTATCAGACTTTATTTTGGGGGGCTCCAAAATCACTGCAGATGGTGACTGCAGCCATGAAATTAAAAGACACTTACTCCTTGGAAGGAAAGTTATGACCAACCTAGATAGCATAGTGAAAAGCAGAGACATTACTTTGCCAACAAAGGTCCGTCTAGTCAAGGCTGTGCTTTTTCCTGTGGTCATGTATAGATGTGAGAGTTGGACTGGGAAGAAGGCTGAGCACCGAAGAATTGATGCTTTTGAACTGTGGTGTTGGAGAAGACTCTTGAGAGTCCCTTGGACTGCAAGGAGATCCAACCAGTCCATTCTGAAGGAGATCAGCCCTGGGATTTCTTTGGAAGGCATGATGCTAAAGCTGAAACTCCAGTACTTTGGCCACCTCATGCGAAGAGTTGACTCATCAGAAAAGACTCTGATGCTGGGAGGGATTGTGGGCAGGAGGAGAAGGGGACAACAGAGGATGAGATGGCTGGATGGCATCACTGACTCGATGGACGTGAGTCTGAGTGAACTCCGGGAGTTGGTGATGGACAGGGAGGCCTGGCGTGCTGCGATTCATGGGGTCGCAAAGAGTCGGACACGACTGAGAGAGTGAACTGAACTGAACTGAAACCTATTTGGGAAAGCAGTTTGGGGTGAAGAATTTGAGGATGAAAACACTTCCTGACTTTGTAGTTACAACAGTGACTTATATGGGCTTCCCAGGTGGCGCTAGTGGTAAAGAACCTGTCTGCTGATGAGACAAAGAAGACGTAGGTTCAGTCCCTGGGTTGGGGAGATCCCCGGAGAAGGGAATGGCAAACCCACTCCAGTATTTCTGCCTGGAGAATTGCATGGACAGAGGAACGTGGTGGGCTACAGTCCTTGTGGTTGCAAAGAGTTGGACACAACTGAAGTGACTGAGCATGAACACTTTGTAACTTTGTAGTTGTAACAGTGAAGCCAGGAGTATGTGCATGAGGTCCACCAAGGTTAGGAGTAAGGGGAAAAGAGAAGGTACTTTGGGATGAGTGGGGTAGAGAAATGTGCCAAACACATAATCTTTGGACATGCTGAATGGGAGTCTGTGGGACACCCATAGAGTCACATCTCACAGACAGTTGGGAGCTTAGATCTAGAGCTGAAGAGACTTGTCAAGAGTAGGGATGGAGACACACCGTCAGTAGCTGAAAGATGAGAGTGGGCGAGTTTACCAGGGAAAGGGTGCAGGCCAGGGAGAGAAGAGGAAACTATGGATATTTGCTTTTGTGGACTTCTTGAGAATGTGAGACACTTGCTGGCTATCGTTTATGATGCAATTTCAATGTCACATGTATGTTTCAGCTACACTTTTTGTGATGGTTGTAGATGTCCTTCATTCCCATGTGTTTTCCGTCCCAAATAGGACTCCTTTCCTATGATGTCAATCCAACACGCGCTCCAGTGGCTTTACCCGTACACTGTGTTACTGGGCCATGAAGGGAAGATGGCTGTGCAAGGGGTTTTAAAAGTAAGTGTCTGCTTCACTTTCTTTCTTACCTTTCCCGTGTTCTCTTCCTGTGCCTTCTTTTCCCTTCTCATCTCTCTCTTACCCTTTTTTCCTACTTTTGTGTCTCCTCCTTTCTTTCTTTCCTGTGTCTTTTCTTCTCCTCTTTTCCAGACGTGCAGGTGCTGGCTTGACAGTAATGGGGAGTAAATATTCCTTCTGCATTTATTAGCAGGCACTCTACACTAAGGAAGAGCTTTTCTTCTCCATGACATACTTATTTATTCATTTATATCAATATGGACTTATGGATCCCTATTTCATTCAGTGGGTTATAATTTACTATCATTATTTATTTTCACACTAACATTATCTCAGGTCTTGGCCACTCTAAGCTAATTATTGGTAGAGTCATTGACTCACCCCAAATAATTCCCTTTTATGAAGGACGTTTTTGTTTTTCTTACACAGTTTGACTCAAGGCATATAGATTTCTAAGAAGCAGGTACAATGTGAACACTTGGCAGTTGTGGTCATGTGTACACGCCCCAGGATTTGACATATGGAATAGTATTTGGGGACTTCCTTAATGGTCCAGGGGTTAGGGCTTCACACCCCCAGTGCAGGGAAGTAAGATACCCACATGCTGCACTGTGCGGCCAAAAAAACAGAGATACTTGAACTGTATTTATTCTGCCTTATCCCAGAACATACACAGGGGTCTTTGGGAATATGGAAGTACTCTCTGCAGCTAGTATTAGTGAGAGGGGCTCAGAAGAGTGGAACAGTAGATTCTAATTACTTAAGTGGGATTTTATTTTGTATATCAGCTAGTCCAAGAAGTAGTGTTTTCATTGATTGGTGATGTCAATAATAATAATAGCAAAATAAAAATAACAAAAAGCTGTATCCTCATAAATGCTAGAATGTATAGTTATTAGCAGAATCTTAAGGAAAAACAAGAAGAAGCAAGGGGAAAACAATGGTCAATAAAGAGACAAAGGAAAGTGGAGGAGACAGAAGAGAGAGACGCAGGCCTGAGAGTGTGAAATAGCAGCCACTGGTGAAAGAAAGGGGTTTTCTGTGTGTGTGAGAAGGGGTGAGGGAGTGGGGGTGGGAGAGAGGGGGAAATAGAAGGAGGTTAAAGAGATAATGGAGAACCATTTGGAAATGGGGAAATTAATTCATAGGCTCAGGGAGTCGGGAAACTACCAGTTTGACTGTATAGTTCACTCTAAGATTCAGAGAGTTTTTTTCTCTTTGGCTGCGCTGGGTCCTCTTGTTTCTGCTCAGGCTCCTCTAGTTGTGGCGAGCGGGGGCTGCTCTCTGGTTGCAGTGCGTGGGCTTCTCACTGTGGCGGCTTCTCTCGTTGCCCAGCACAGGCTCTCGGGCGCGTGAGAGCCTTAGTGCACTAGAACGTCAGCGGTCGTGGTGCACAGGCTTAGTTGCTCCGCAGCGTGTGGAATCTCCCCAGACCAGGGGCCGAACCCGTGACCTCTGGAATGGCAGGCAGTTTCTTACCCACTGGGCCACCAGAGAAGTCCTAGAACTCACCTTTGGTTTAATTAACATCTGTGCTACCTTGGCATCCGTCATTGAAATAGCATACCTAATGTCTGAGAAAAAAAGCCTGTATTTACAGGTGAGCTCCCAGCTGCACATCAGCACAAAGTTCAGTGCCGTGGGAACAAGGGTACATGGAATAGAAGAAAATATCAGTTCTGATAAAATGAAGCAATATAAGCTTTTGTGACACAAGCAAGAGAGGGTATTGATAAGTGTCTAGATAAGTCTTATGAACGAAGGTCTTCATTTTTACAAAGGTATCAGTTTGATGTGTTTCTGGTCTCTAATTTCAGAATTAGTCATACAAATTCTATAAAGTTATACAATGCCTTTAAAGAGTTGAGTTTTCTAAAGAAGATAGTCAGTGTTGCTTCATTTTGTTTGGCCTTTATCTGGACCTTTATAATTAAAGGGGAACATAGAATACTGATTGAGAGTCCATATTACAAACAGAAATAATTTCAAATCTGATTGTAGAATTTAAAAAAAAATGGAAAAAGGGGAATTTTGTTACTTATGTAAGAGGAGAAAAAGTGATTGTCTTTTCTTGCCTTAATTTTGTGAAGAATTATATATCTATTTTATTCCTCTATTTCCTTTTTGATCAACAATCTTTAAATTTCCTATGCCAGCAAATGGTAACTCACCTTGCAACTTCAGTTCTTGAACTATTTTAGTGTATTCTAGCCTGCTATTTTTATTCTACCGAAATATTTTAGTTTGCATTATTTATGAGGATGTAACAAGTATAGCAAGTGTTCAAGGCATTAGTTCCTTTCTGGAATATAAATGCTCTGACATCAACCCTATGTCAAGTTAAAACTGTCATTACTATGGCTGGAATAAAAGCATGGCTTTAAGCTCATAAATGTATTGTTTTAGAATTTTATGAGTCTGAGTTCCAGATTCTAATGAATGTAATTACTTGGCTAAGGCTTTACTCCTTTTCTATTAAACTTCCTTAAAATACAATGTAACTTTTTCTTTTTCTCTTTTTGATGAAATTAAGGAGTCAATGATTGTTAATTGTCTACAACATGGAAGCTCTTCCTATCAAACTGTGTGACACCAGGGGAATTTGCATATATAAATTGTGTAAAGTATAAAACTTATGTTTTCTGTGGTAGCACAAATAAACAGTTTTTCTTAGGATGGAGAAAGGAATGATTGTCTTGGGTACTTAAGACATTGAAATGAGGACGTGAACTGGGCTGTTGTGTTTAAAATGTTGAAACTGAAGATAATTTTCTTCCCCAGACTCTATTTTCTAGAATTGAATCATTCTGTTGAATAGGCAGTGATCTGTTCTTTCATTGGGTTTCAACTCTTTTGCTATAGTGATCGTGTTCTGTAAGTATTGTAGGATTTGTGGGGAATAATTTCTGCCTGTTTAATGCTAAAAATGAGTTAAGCCTTTCATATTGAATATGCTGCTGTTAAATGGGCATAGGATTTAATTAATTCTTAATTAGTATCCTCATGTTGCATATACTTACTTGTGTTCTGTATGCGTTTTTTATATAATCAGCTGGGATTAGAGAGTTTAACCTAGTGTTAGAACCTTGATCACTGGCCTACATGGAAAAAGAATCAGTGGTCCGGGCGTTTTAGGTCCAGTCTGGCAAGATTGAGAACCTGTGTTGTGGAAGGCAGTATATCAGATACCATAGAAGATTGATTGTTATACTTTATCATAACCAGTTAAACTAACCATACAGGCAGTCAGCAGGATGGTGTCCAGGAGGTTCTATTTTTCTCAATTTCAGGCAGCTGTTAACTTCTGTTGATTTAAGAAATCAACTGATACAGCCCTTGTTATAATTTACTTTAAGCATGTTTTCAAGAGTCACATCATCCTTTTCTAGGAAGCTGGAACCTTTGATTATCAGGAATTGTAGACTGAAAACTTCTGTCAGATCATTCTATTCCTTGGTATTTAGTAAATTTTAGGGCCTATTTTCCGGAGAAGGCAGTGGCACCCCACTCCAGTACTCTTGCCTGGAAAATCCCATGGATGGAGGAGCCTGGTAGGCTGCAGTCCATGGGGTCGCTGAGGGTCGCATACGACTGAGCGACTTCACTTTCACTTTTCACTTTCATGCATTGGAGAAGGAAATGGCAACCCACTCCAGTGTTCTTGCCTGGAGAATCCCAGGGACGGGGGAGCCTGGTGGGCTGTCATCTATGGGGTTGCACAGAGTCGGACATGACTGAAGTGACTTAGCAGCAGCAGCAGCCTCAGGGACTATTTTCAGGTCATCTTTAGTAATTGGCTTAAGTAGAATGAATGGTATCTGCAAAAATAGGGGGAAAATATTCTCATTAATTTTTTTGCCTTTATTTTTATAACACTGAATGACTTTTAGTTTTAATTAAGATGGACATTTCCAGATATCCAACATTAATACTAAAATAAAAAGTAAATTATATGTTTTTCTGGTCATTTTATAGCGCTTTGAACTCGAGGATTCAAGAAGATCTGTGCTTCCTGAGAAGATTGTGAGAGTGGAAAGGACGACCGAAAACAATGTCTTCCAAGCTTCTGTGACCATCCGGATTGCAGAAAAAGAGGTGACCATCAAGGTAATGAATGAATCAAGGTTTGTACTTTCTAAGATTGCCTGTATTAACCACACAGGTTCTGGTTAGTACTGGACATTTTTTTTTAACCTAAATTGAATTTATAATCTGTTCATAAGTCTTTGGTTCCATAGTGTCACATATATATGTCTGTATCTGTGTATTTATGTATCCAGTCGTAAACTCTGTAAAAAAATTTGTAAACTGGAAAAATTTAGGAGAAACATAGGGATAGCTTTTCATCAAAAACCAGTCAGCCTCTGGGAAATCAAATACAGTGTTTATTAATGAAAGCATTTTGTGTTCTAAGTCCTTGATAAGAAATAGTTTGAAAATATGTTTTCAAAGATTTCACAGCTGAGGATTGAGACCCCAAGGACTGTAGCCCACACGGCTCCTCTGTCCCTGGAATTCTCCAGGCAAGAATACTGGAGTGGGTAGCCATGCCCTTCTCCAGGGTATCTTCCTGACCCAGGGATCGAACCCGGGTCTCCTGGATTGCAAATGGATTCTTTACTGTCTTAGGTACAGGGAATCCCAGAACTAAGGATTACCCTTTTCAAATAAAATATCTGTCAGCTATAGGAAGCGGTTGAAAGGGGAGCTATTGTAGGTGAACAGTTTTTAGAGGAGGGAATGGTATTTGGTCACAGAGCTCCATCTGCTTTCTCTGCCTGCTTTTTTCTAACCCTTTCTTTGAGGGTCCTGCGAATCCCAAGAGGTGATAGGAAGCTGACACTAGAATACACAGCTTGAAAAATACTGACTTAATGAAATTGTAAGTGAATGTAGGAAAGAGTAAACGCTTGCCTTCTTATGTTAGGACAGAGCGAATTTTCATGATAGACTTTTTTGTTTGTTTTAATGTAATAGTAATAATATTAGGTTGGCCAAAAGTTTGTCCAGGTTTTTCCATAAGATGGTACAGAAAAACCTGAGCAAACTTTTTGGCCAACCCAATACTTATTCATGTAATTGTATTTATTCAGTCATCAAACAAAATATTGAATATGTCTACCATGAGCTGGGCTCTGTTTTGGAATCTGCTGAGTGCCTGCAGTGTACTAACACTTTAATAAGGAGGAGATAGGAAATAAAACGAAGTAGGTGTGAAGGACGGGAGGAGGTTTTAAGAATAGCTGCCTGTGAGTGGTAAACTAAAAATAAAAATGGGAAAAGATTTGTGGATAGTTTGGAAATCAGATCTTTGGTGATTTTGGAGAATCCCAGTTGGCTGATTTTAAATTCTGTCCTTATAACTGAAATTTGAGCAAAAACCTTCATTCTCAAGCAGTGCATTGTTATTATGAGTTATAAATAGCATGAAAATTACTTGATTCTCATGAAAATGTCTGACAGCATGGGCTTTAATTTTAGAGGGATTATTGACTTGGAAGTTTGATGAAAATGATCATCAGATCTGTGCTTGAGAAAATTGCTACTCTCCTGAAATATCTAAAACACTATATAATTGAATTGAGCAGGAAATTATTTGAAATTTTAAATGGCAGTTGTATGCTTTCATTTACTAATATTTTTAGAAAAATATGCATATTACATTTACCTCTTTTTAATTGTAGGTACCAGCTGGGACTAGGCCATTAAGTCAGCCTTGTACATCGGACCATTTTATACAAACCTGGAGCCATAAACAACTACTTGCTGAAATGATGCAGTCTCACATGGTTAAGGACATATGCTTAATTGGAGGAAAAGTAAGACTGGCAGCCGTACTGCAAACTTCTGTTTCCTGACTTTGGGTTGTTTTGACTTATCCCTTAAATGATTGTGTCCATTTGTAGGGTTGTGGAAAAACAGTCATCGCTAAGAACTTTGCAGACACCTTGGGATACAATATAGAACCTATCATGCTGTATCAGGTATGCTGTTCATTTTTAGTACTTGGACTATAAACGTATGCTTTCGGACCATCAGTAGAATTTATGGATATCCTTATTTAAGTTGGACCTGTTAGTTTTGAAGTTGATAAATAACTGAAACAGCTATCAAACTGGAATGCAATTATAATTATTTGGAATTTTTGAAAGTGTATTCTAGGATATCTGATGTCCCCGAAATACCACGGTCTGTTTTTACATGCATGTGTACACTCAGTATAGTTAACAGTAACTTGGATATACAGTTTTCCCAGCATGATTTGTTGAAAAGACTGTCTTTTCCCCTATAGGATAGTCTTGTCATTCTTGTAAAAAAATCAAGTGACCGTATGTGTGCCGTAAATTTCTGGACTCCCTATTCTACTCCACTGGTTTATATGTCTGTCTGTATGGTGAGGGGGAGTACTTTTTTTTTTTTTTTTTGCTTAATTCATGGAAGATGAGATGAATACCTTGCCTTCTTAGAAAATCACTCCTCTTGATGGTTAGCTCAATATGAAAGTTCATTAGAAGTGATCTGAGAATGGCATTTTATCATAATCTGCCTGCAGTGCAGGAGACCTGAGTGTGATTCCTGCGTTGGCAAGATCCCCTGGAGAAGGGAATGGCAACCCACTCCAGTATTCTTGTCTGGAAAATTCCATGGACAGAGGAATCCGGCAGGCTACAGTCCATGGGGCTGCTAAGAGTTGGACACAACTGAGTAAATAACACTTTCACTTTTCACCAACCTAGTTTCAAATGAAAATACTTTTCTACCAAATGATGGGGAGGAAAAAAGCCTAAATCATCAATATATTTATAAAACAAGTTAAATTTTATTATAAACATTTTATATTCTATTTATAAGTCTAGGATAAATACAAGCATAATTTACCTTCCCAGCTGCCATTGCTTTGACATCATACAGAGAAGACCTTTTGTGAAGATAATATTTCTTTTCTCTTTGACCTCACCCCCATTTATTAGTAGTATTATTGCTAAAATTGTACACATTATTCTTTTTCTTACGTTAAAGTAAAAACTCCCATTCTAATGAAAGCTGGAAAGAATTTTTGCCTCATCTGTTTATTCCGGACAGTACCGATTCTGTATCAGATTTCTATAGTCAGTTTATGGTGATTTGTACAGTGTAGTGACAGATTACCCTATGAGCGTGTGCTTGAACTGTGAAGGTCACAGTAACCCCATCCTACTCTCTGTTAAAAGAAGAACCAAACAAGGGAGTACATGTGTATTTGTCAATATAGATCTCTCAACTACTGAAAAACTATCTAAAGAATCTTGCCATTGAGAAAGTTACCCTTATGCGAGAAAGAATTAGTTTAAGAGGCCGAGAACAGGTTTTCTTATGTATTTTTGGAGAGTGCCAGTAAGTTCACGAAAGATTTCTTTTAATTTTTTTTAACTTTCCTGTTGAATTTGTTGATTGATGAAGAAAGGTAAGAAAATTATACTATTAACGTTGATGGCAGACCATTCTATTACCTGATACTCCTCTGAGATATGAAGTCAGTCTTTTCTAGTTCCTGCCATGAGATAAGGTCATTTAGTCATATCTTGAGTGAGTGAGTGAGTGAGTGAAGTCGCTCAGTCGTGTCCGACGCTTTGCGACCCCGTGGACTATAGCCCACCAGGCTCCTCCATCCATGGAATTCGCCAGGTAACAGTACTGGAGTGGGTTGCCATTTCCTTCTCCAGGGGGTCTTCCCAACCCAGGGATCGAACCCAGGTCTCCTGCACTGCAGGCAGACGCTTTAACCTCTGAGCCTAATCTTCTATCTGAAAAATAAGGGGGGTGATGATATTCAAAAGGCACATAAGATTCCCATAAAAATATTTTGCCCAGCCTCAGCATGTACACTGTCTACATTGTAGATGGCCTGCAAGGATTGGGAAAACTGGTGCCGAGATAAAGAAACATCATATATTCTGAAAATCCCTTTTCCAACTTTGCTCTTCTGCTCATTAATCTTTAGAGCAATGACTGGGAGAAAAAATTGGTTTAGAAAGATATGAAGAAATATAATATTGACAACATGTTCTGTAGGTGATTTTGTATGTCTGTCTCTCCATATGGCTCCTTTCCATGAACTGAATCAGAGTGTATATCAGGCCCTATATTGACATTGGCAAGTTTTGTAAACTGTTAATCAGTTGGTCTCATGATAGAAAACAAGCTCTTGAGATTAAATATGACTCTGCTTACAGTTTCATATTTATTAGTAGTGTTCATTGATTTATTTGGAACAGAGGAATTAATTTAATAGAATTCAAGGTTAGATTTTGGTTTTATAATAATGTAGCCCATATTAATGCAAAATTTTCAGAAGTTTGGCCCAACATAGAGAATTTAGTGGGAATAAGTAACTCAGCATCCATTTTCCTAGAAGATATAGAGATTTCCCTGTTAATTGTACATGTATAAAGCTACGCTTAATCTGTAGGTTTTGCCTTATTTTTAGACTTGACTATTTTTAGAACTGGATTTCATATGAAGAAAAAGAAAAACAGAGCTTTAACACAGATTTGTGGCAGTACATAAAATAAGTTTTATAATAGGCTATAAAAATCTTAAATCATTTGGCTCAAGTGTTAGGTCAGATTCTTTTAACTGGTTATTCTTTTTTTAGTGTTGAAGCCAGTGATTTCATAGTATTGAAGAAATACAGGTTATTATTCTTTTCTTTCACAACCAGATAAGGGCATGCTTCCAGATGTCTTTTCACACCAATGTAAATAGCACCAGATCTGTAATCTCTTATTTTTCTTTTTAAGTATTAGTTGGATTAAAAGCCAAGTCAACTCCAATCAAAAATTAAGGTCAAATAAGTTTAGGAGACTTATAGTGAACTGTCTAAAATCACTGTCTAAAACATATTGAAGTCTTAGGATCATTTTTGACCCTCAAGTTTTTCTTTTTATTCTAAACTCAAACCAAATCCTTTTCTTCATCTTCAGTCTAATTTACAATCTCTCTTTCCTGTTTATCCAAATACGGAGTAGACATATCTTAACTTTTATTCTCTCTCATCTGTTTTTACTGCCCTGTGTCTTGGATTTATTTCCTTGCCTCTTGTCTTTGTCTGGCATTTGCACTTTTTTCATGAAGATTCCAAGACTCTGTATTAATTTAAGTGGTTGATACTCAACCTTGGAGCTGGCTTTCTGTATGATTCTGTAGATCATTTTGTTTTCTATATTTACTTTGCTACAATCTGTCATTCTTTCTGTCTCCTGAGTATTTTTTCTTTTTCCCTCAAGAATAACCTTCATAAGGCTAAGAATTTACTTGAACTCAATTCTTCAAATTTATTTTATTATAAAATTTATTATAAAAATGTATATCATCATACAAATTCTACATCCTCTGAATTTTCAAATAGAAATTATAAACTAAGGGTAGTTGTCTTTTCATAGAGCTCTCCCTCATTTTTTCATAGCTGTGTGTTATTCCATCATGTGGTAATACCCGAGTTTACTCACCCTGTCTCCTGTATCTGGACAATTGGGCTGTTTCCAGTATTTTGTAATTACAAACTAAGCTGCAATGAATAACCTTGTGCATATGTAGTTTCATATTGTTGGAAGTGTATCTTCAGGATTAATTCCTAGAAGTGAAGTTGTTAGGTCAATAGGTAAATACATGTGTGGTTTTGTGGTGTGTGTGCTTGTTAAATTGCATCAGTCGTGTCCGACTCTTTACGACCCTGTGGACTGTGGCCCGCCAGGCTCCACTGTCCATGGCGTTATCCAGGCGAGAATACTGGGGTGGGTTGCCACACCCTCCTCCAGGGGATCTTCCCAGCCCGGCTGTCAAACCCATGTCTCTTATGTCTCCTGTGCTGGCAAGCGGGTTCTTTACCACTCGTACCACCTGGGAAGCTGGTGGTTTTGTTAGATATTGCCAAATTTTCCTCTGTAAGGATATGCCATTTTGTGTTCCTACCAACAATGCCAACAGAGAGGGCTGCCAAGCTCTTCAAATTTTGCCAATTTGATAGTTAGAAATGCTATCTAATGAGTAGTTTTAATTTGCATTTTTTTATATTAGGAGAAAAATTGAAAATCTTTCCTATTTTTAAGAGCCATTATTATATCTCTCCTTAGCAAATTATCCGTTCATTTCTTTTGCCCATTTTTCTACTAGGTTTTTGATCTTTTTCCCCTTATTTTTGTGTCTAATATTAGGCATATCTGCTTTTTATCTGTGGTCTATCTGCATATATTTCTCTCTCAGTCTGTGAGTTATACTTTGATTTCATTTATGGATAAGTTAGCTTTGCCTTGTACATTTTAAATGTTTTGTAATTAAATTTATTGTTATTTTATTGCATCTAGATTTTGAGTCATAAGGATTTTCCCTATCCCCAGGTTAAGGAGGAATTCACTCATGTCTCTTTCAGCTTCTAGGCTGACCTCTCTCCAGTTCTTGCACGTAACCGTTCATATTTTAGAAGCAGCAGGATAGCACTGGATCTTTCTCTTTCATGCCACCATCTCTCTCTCTCTGACCACAGCTGGGAAACATCCTCCCACTTTATGGAGTCAGATTATAAAGTTGGGCCCACAGGGGTAACCCATAATAATCTCCCCATCTCAAGGTCATTAAGTGAATCTTGTCTGCATAGTTCCTTTTGCCATGTAAGGTTACATACTCACAGGTTCTGGGAATTAGGACACAGATATCTTTGGGGGGCATTATTCTGCCCATTACAGTGACCGTAATGGAAGATCACACCACTGAGAACATTGCCATGGGTGGTATTTGAGTTACAAATGTAGTACCTCTTTCAGTCCATATAGTTTTCATATTCATAGTGATTCAGTATGTACTGCAAGCATCCAACTTCATGATATTCTTTGGTGTAGTAGTGCCCATGTATTTGTTGAAGTATGTATTACTTTTTAACAGGTTATTTCCCCTGTACTAAAATGTAGGCATTACCCTGAATTTTTATTTGAAATTATGTGTACAGGTATAGTATATTACTTATGGGTTTTTTCAAGGCTATAAAGCAAAAATTACAAAGTGTTGTTTATAAAATGGGGATGTTTATAAAATAGAGTGGATCTAACAGGATGGAGAACCCAGTGGGTTAGACCGTAGCATAGTGCTTGGCATGAAGATATGCAGTTGAATATGCACCATCTTCGGAGAAGGCAATGGCAACCCACTCCAGTACTCTTGCCTGGAAAATCCCATGGATAGAGGACCCTGGTGGGCTGCAGTCCATAGGGTCATGAAGAGTCAGACACGACTGAGTGACTTCACTTTCACTTTTCACTTTCATGCATTGGAGAAGGAAATGGCAACCCACTCCAGTGTTCTTGCCTGGAGAATCCCAGGGACGGGGGAGCCTGGTGGGCTGCCGTCTATGGGATCACAGAGTCGGACACGACTGAAGCGACTAATGCACCGTCTTAGAGGCTTGTTCTTGTTCAGTTGCTTAGTTGTGTCTGACTGTTTACGACTCTATGGACTGCAGCACGCCAGGCTTCCCTGTCCTCCACCATCTCCTGGAGTTTGCTCAAACTCGTGTTCATTTAGTTGGTGATGCCATCCAACCATCCATCCTCTGTCATGCCCTTCTCCTTCTGCTGTCAGTCTTTCCCAGCATCAGGGTCTTTTCCAGTTCAGCTCTTCACATTAGGTGGCCAAAGCATTGACGCTTCAGCTTCAGTATCAGTCATTCCAATGAATATTCAGGGTTGATTTCCTTTAGGAACTTGGGAAATTTAAAAATATTTTTAAGTAGAATGACTTTTGTTTTTACATATGTGAGGGATAGAGGTGATTATTCAAACATTGTTGTCATTCTCCCCACAAAAAACAGTTAAGAGCTTCTCCATGTATAGTGTTCTCTAATGCAGAATAGCAATAGAATTACTTAGATCAGCTTCTGATTTCTGAGAGCTAATTAATTCTTACACCTTAAGGCAGGAGGCGATTTTGAGACAAATCCATTTCCATTCTAGAATTACAATTTTCCACATGTTTTCTATGTTTTTAAAGAATAACGTTTTGTGACAATGTAATAATCTCTTTTTGCAACCTCTTTGAAGCGTTTCATTTACTAAAATTTATAATTACTCTAAAATAGGCCAGTAAAGTGGAATTTCCTGACTTTCAAAATTAAGGATGAGAAAGGTTAAGTGCCAGAGTTTATACCTCAAGCAAAGCTTATACAACGGGAACTAGCTTATTAATTTTCAAGTCATTTTCTTGACTACCAGATTGTACATCTTTAAAAACAAAAGTAGCAGACAGTGAGGCTTACTCTGAGATAGGAGGGCGCTGGGTTGCGGCCCTAAGAGTACCACCTGTTTTTATTTGGAATGCTTTCCTTCATGTTAGGTGGGTTTGCTGTAGAATGGTGGTGTCCTCGTGAATCAGTTTGTCTTTCAGTACGGGTCTGTTTTTCTACTTTCTGGCTTTTTAAAAACCATAGAATGGAGGAGTTACCAAAAATCAGTGGTTGTTTTCAACTAATAGAAGCCCATCTCAAGAGTGTATTATTTTTATAATTGAAACTTTGTAAAACATATCTTAGACTCTCACTCTGATGGAGAAATCATCTAAAAAACGGAGTGTAATGGCACTTATAGTAATTTATATTAAGTTTGCAGCTGGAACTAATTGGATTGTTTATCTGATAGCACATAACTACAAAGTTATATATTGAAAAGTCAAGCTGTTTGCTTAACTTGATAACCTTTTAAACTTATACACTCTAAAAATACAAAGTGTATTATTTTAAAGTTTAACTGTGCAATATATGTTAATAAAGTTTCATCTTACTGTATTTGCATACATTTGCCATTTAAAAGGCCGGAAGTTTTACATTCATTTTTTTAAACAAAAGTATCCAAACATGATATTCAAATCTTTTATAATTTTAAAAGTATGTACTGAACTCCTTATTTAATTGAAACAGTGTACATTTTAAGTAACGAACAACATCTTTTGTGTTGTCTTAACAAATTTAGTTATCGTGAGGTATTTATTAGATTTATAAAAACACTCTAAGAGGCCTTTGGCCATGTGTATAAAAATAAACATTACAGTAAAACCAAATCCATTAGCCGAAGGAAGAAAACAAAAGTAACCAGAGAATCCTACCAAATAAGGAATTTCAGCCTGAAAGGTATTTCATTTACCATCCTTGGTGATCCCAAAACATAGGATCCATAAACTTGAGAGGGAAAGAATTTCAAATTTGAGGATTCTCTGTGGAATAGCTCCAAACTTAAGGACACAGTGTGATGAAGTCCCAGTACTGTTGGTAAGAACAAACTGTTATGCTTGACTGTCTCTATCAGTTAGGACATTTGTTCTAAGTCTACTTTACAGTAATCTTGATTAGGGGTCTTAGGGCAATCTTTAATCTTGATTAGGAGTCTTAGGGCAATCTTTTAAGGGTCCTCAGGATTAAAGATTGCCCTAAGACCCCCAATCAACATTAAAGATTGCCCTAAGATCCCTAATTAAGATTACTGTAAAGTGCATTTAGAACAAATGTCCTAACTGATAGAGACGGTCAAGCATAACAGTTTGTTCTTACCAGCAGTACTGGGACTTCATCAACACTGTCCTTAAGTTTGGAGCTATTTCACAGAGTAAGGAATAAGAGTTTAGAGTAAGGATTTGCTAAAGGTTAGTTAGTAAGAATGGAGAAGGCCATGGCAACCCACTCCAGTGTTCTTGCCTGGAGAATCCCAGGGATGAGGGAGCCTGGTGGGCTACCGTCTATGGGGTCGCACAGAGTCGGACACGACTGAAGCGACGCAGCAGCGGCAGTTAGTAAGAGTAAGGCTTTGCTAAAAGTTAGTAGGATTAATGGGCTTCCCTTGTGGCTCAGCTGGTAAAGAATCTGCCCAAAATGAGGGATACCTGGGTTTGATCCCTGGGTTGGGAAGATCCCCTGGAGGAGGGAAAGGCTACCCACTCCAGTATTCTGGCCTGGAGAAGTCCATGGGTCACAAAAAGTCAGACACAACTGAGCGACTTTTCTTCAGCAGAATTAATAATGAAGTTATATGTTTATATTCTTATGGGAAACATGTCAAGAAAGAAAAGAAAGAAGGATTTTGATTTGATTTTGACAATTACAAATTTCTGTAAGTACCTTTGTTGTTGTTCAGTTGCTAGGTCACGTCCGACTATCTGAGACCCCGTGGACTGCAGCACACAGGTGTTCCCTGTCCTTCACTACCTCCCGGAGTTTGCTCAAACTCATGTCCAATAAGTCAGTGATGATATCTAACCATCTCATCCTCTGCCACTCCCTTCTCCTCCGCCCTCAATCTTTCCCAGCATCAGGGTCTTTTCCAGTGAGTCAGCTTTTCATGTCAGGTGGCCAAAATATTGGACCTTCAGTTTCATCATCAGTCCTTTGATTGAATATTCAGGGTTGATTTCCTTTAGGATTGACTGGTTTGATTTCCTTGTTGTCCAAGAAACTCTCAAGAGTCTTCTCCAGCACCCCAATTTGAAAGCATATGTTTTATAAACATATTTTTATTTTTGGAAACAAAAAGTAAATACATACTTCTCAGCTTTATCATCTAGTTGCCTTTTATGATTCCTAAGTGCTTTGTTTTTCTGTTTCCCCCTTATTGAAAAAACTCCAGTTATTCAGGATCCAACCACTTTCTAAATATATTGAATTTTATTGCTGGTTTGCAAACCAAAGTTATAGAAGCAACAGCTTTCTGAGGTGTTTCAACTAAAACCATTTGGCAGAACAAGAGAGACAGCAAAGAGAAAGGCGGTTTTAACAGACAGAGTTCAACTAGTGCCGCTGGGTGCTGAGCTGAGGCAGCTTGGGATCTGAGCTGATAAAAGCTGGGAAAATCCTGATCTTATAGTCTGTTGACTACTGTTGAGAGATTAACGACCTGAAGATGGGCCTCGGCCAGCCCAGCTCCTGGGATGCTTTGTGTTCATTTCCTGTGGTTCCCTGGAGCTCCCCCAGATTTAGGTAGCTGCTGGCTGCTGCCTCTGTGCTGGTGAGGAGCAGTGCACACCATACCCTCATGTAGTGAGGAAGGTGGACAGGGCTGCCCTGATGCCTTCCACAGCCTGCTTCTTTAATCTTAGCAAACCTTCTTCTGTGCTGCTTCAAGCAGGAGACTCCACATTTATCCTGAGTGATGCTCCCTGAATCTTTTAAGTCTTCCCTAAGTCCTACATAGTGACAGGTGTTTGCAGTATCTCCCGTGGGGGAGCAATTCAGAGACATCAGTTTTAGTTTTGTGAAGATGGTTCCAAAAAGGACACATTAAACCAGTCAAAAGAGTTATTTAGTATTTTAGCCATGAAACACTTTTTAGCTTTGTCCTCATCTACCACGCACCCCACACCCAATTGCCAGTCTAACATCATTTGCTTTTTACAAGATCCACTCTAGCTATGGACATCATCAGTAGCTCTAACCCACCCTCCCTGGACTCGTGTTTAGAATTTGCTGGAAAATGCATTTGGCATATGAAATTTTACTTTATAGAGTTTTTAAGAACCCATCAATTATGTTGTTTGAATGTTAATTGATACTTATTCCTCTCTCACACACACATTAATATTCTACAGTCAAAGCAGATTTCACTTATACAATACAGAATTATCAACTATAGTCACCATGTTTTATATTATATCCTGAGATCCTAATTCATCTTATACCTTAAAGTCTGTACCCTTTTACCAACCTCTTCTTATTTCCCTTGGCTTTCCTGGTGGCTCAGATGGTAAAGAATCCGCCTACAATGCAGAAGACCCAGGTTCAATCCCTGGGTCAGGAAGATCCCCAGGAGTAAGCAAACGGTAAACCACTCCAATATTCTTGCCTGGAGAATTCCAAGGCCAGAGGAGCCTGGCAGGCTACAGTCTATTCAGTCACAAAGAGTCAAACACAACTGAGCAACTTTCGCTCATTCACTCATTCATTCTTATTTTCCTCACCTCTCAGTCCCTGCGGAGAAGGCGATGGCAACCCACTCCAGTACTCTTGCCTGCAAAATCCCATGGACGGAGGAGCCTGGTAGACTACAGTCCATGGAGTTGCTAAGAGTCAGGCACGATTGAGCGACATCACTTTCATTTTCACTTTCATGTGTTGGAGAAGGAAATGGCAACCCACTCCAGTGCTCTTGCCTGGAGAATCCCAGGGACAGGGGAGCCTAGTGGGCTGCCGTCTTATGGTGTTGCACATGTGTCTGTGACTTAGACAGCGACTTAGCAGCAGCAGCAGCAGCAGCAGCTCAGTCCCTGACAACCATTTTCATTTCTATGAGTGTGACTTTTATTTATTTATTTATTTTTAATTTAAGGATAATTGCTTTAGAGTATTGTATTGGTTTCTACCAAACATCAACGTGGGATTCACTTGTAAATGGTACCATAAAGTGTTTGGCTTTGTCTTTCTGACTTACTTCACGTAGGGTAACACCCTCAAGGTCTATCCATGTTGTTGCAGATGGGAAAAATTCCGTCTTTTTTATGGCTGAATAATACTTGTATGTATGTGTGAACCATAATTTCTTATCAGTGTTTTGTCAATGAACACTCTAGGCTATTGTGAATAATGCTGTAATGAACATAGGAGTGCAGATATCTCAATATTCTGTTTTTATTTTCTTTGGATATATAGCCAGAAGTGGGATTGCTAGATCGTATGGTAGCTCTGTTTTTATTTTTTGATGAACCTGCATACTGTTTTCCATAGAGGCTGCAAAAATCTTCATTCCCACCAACAGTGCACAGTGGTTCCCTTCTCTCCACCTCCTCACCAGCATTTGTCATCTCTTCTTGTTGTTTGTTTTGTTTTTGATAATGGCCATTCTTATAGGTATGAGATGATATCTCACTGGGGTTTTGATTTGTATTTCCTTGATGATGAGTAATGATGACACCTTTTCATGTATCTGTTGTCTATTTCTATGTCTTCTCTGGAAAAACATGGGATCAATTCCTCTGCCCATCTTTTAATCAGCTTTTTTTTTATGCTCTTGAGTTATATGAGTTCTTTATTTAGATATTAACCTTTATCAGTTATATGATTTGCAAATATCTTTTTCCATTCAGTAGTTTGCCTTTTCATTGCCTTCATGGTTTCTTTGCTGTGCGGAAACTTTTTCTTTTTAGTCTGATGTTGTCCCACTTGTTTATTTTGGCTTTTATTGCTGTTGCTTTTGGTGTCAAATCCAAAAATTATCACCAAGACCAACGTCAAGGAGCATACCACCTATATTTTCATCTAGGAGTTTTATGGTTTCAAGTCTTAAACATTCAAGTCTTTAATCCATTTTGAAGTAATTTTTATGCCTCGTATAAATAGGGTTCAGTTTCATTCTTTTGCATGTGGCTACTGTGGTGTTGGAGAAGACTCTTGAGAGTCCCTTGGACTGCAGGGAGATCCAACCAGTCCATTCTGAAGGAGATCAGCCCTGGGATTTCTTTGGAAGGAATGATGCTGAAGCTGAAACTCCAGTACTTTGGCCACCTCATGCGAAGAGTTGACTCACTGGAAAGGACTCTGATGCTGGGAGGGATTTGGGGCAAGAGGAGAAGGGGAAGACAGAGGATGAGATGGCTGGATGGCATCACTGACTCGATGGACGTGAATCTGAGTGAACTCCGGGAGTTGTTGATGGACAGGGAGGCCTGGTGTGCTGCAATTCATGGGGTCGCAAAGAGTCAGACATGACTGAGTGACTTCACTTTCACTTTTTGCTTTCATGCATTGGAGAAGGAAATGGCAACCCATTCCAGTGTTCTTGCCTGGAGAATCCCAGGGGTGGGGGAGCCTGGTGGACTGCCATCTATGGGGTCACACAGAGTTGGACATGACTGAAGCGACTTAGCAACAGCAGCAGCAGTCTTAGTTTATGACCCGTCCACCAATGCTTTTCAACCTTAGCTGCCTATTGGAACCACCCAAGAAACTTCAAAAACTTTTCCGTGTCCAGCCCCCACCTTTAGAGAATATGAAGTAATTGGTTTGATGTGGGACTCAGATGTATGCATTTTTACAAAAGTTACTCAGTGCTTCTAACAGGGAGGCAGGATTGAAAGACACTGCCCTACCTGATGTGACCCATGCCTGCATCTCCAGCCACCTCTCTCCAGGCTGGACCCTCTGCTGGTTGTGTTTATATTGGCCTCGCTGACTACTGTCAGTCCCTTAACGCCGTTTAGCTTCTTTCTGCTTCAGAACTTTTGCACAGGACGTTGCCTCACCCTGGAGAACTCTTCCCTTGATCTTCACTTGGCCTTTTATCATTCAAATAGAAACTTGAGTATACTTACTGAAAGCATTTGTGACCCATGGAGCTATTTGCTTATCACATTACCCAACATTTTCTGTGTACTACTGACCAGTATGTGAGATACATATACATACATTTTTTGGTTTTTTTTTTTTGGCATCTCCTCCCTCCCTCTCTCCTTTTTTCTCAGCCTCCGTTCCTTTTCCTTTGTCTGTTTTGTTCTTTCCCCTTCGAATGTAAGATCCATGTTTGTCTTTTTCATTACTGTCTCGTCAACACCTTGACCTGTGGCTTATGTGTACTAGGCAATCAATGTAGGAAGGACTGCATAAGTAAATTTTGAAAAATTTACATTGTTTTTAAAGGGGCAGCTCAAACCTTTGTCAAAGTTTTCTTTACCAATTTCTTATTTGTTTCCATATTTACTTTTTCTTTAAATTCTAAGATTAGAATTTCTTTTGTCATACAGTATTTTTGTATTTATTTATTTTTAATTGAAGAATAATTGCTTTACAATATTCTGTTGATTTCTGCCGTACATCAACATGAATCAGCCACAGGTATATACATGTCCTGGCCCTCCTGAACCCTCCATCTCCCATCCCATTCCACCCCTCAGGTTGTCACATAGCACCAGGCTGAGCTCCATGCACTATACGGCAACTTTTCATTAGCTACCTATGTTACACATGGTAATGTACATATGTCAATCATGTGTGCATGCTAAGTCGCTTCAGTTGTGTCCAACTCTTTGTGACCCTGTGGACTGTAGCCCACCAGGTTCCTCTGTCCATGGGATTCTCCACGCAAGAATACTAGAGTGGGTTGCCATGCCCTCCTCCAGGGGATCTTCCCCATCAAGGGATTGAACCCACGTCTCTTATGTCTCCTGCATTGGCCGGTGAGTTCTTTACCACTAACACCGCCTGGGAAGCCCATATTTCAGTCATTCAGTTCAGTCAGTTCAGTCACTCAGTTGTGTCCGACTCTTTGTGACCCCATGGACTGAAGCACGCCAGACCTCCCTGTCCATCACCAACTCCTGGAGCTTACTCAAACTCATGTCCATTGAGTCAGTGATGCCATCCAACCATCTCATCCTCTGCCATCCCCTTCTCCCACCTTCAATCTTTCCCAGCATCAGGGTCTTTTCCAGTGAGTCAGTTCTTTACATCAGGTGGCCAAAGTATTGGAGCTTCAGCTTCAGCATTAGTCCTTCCAAAGAATATTCAGGACTGATTTCCTTTTGGATTGACTGGTTTGATCTCCTTGCAGTCAAAGGGACTCTCAGTCTTCTCCAACACCACAGTTCAAAAGCATCAATTCTTTGGTACTCAGCTTTCTTTATAGTCCAACTCTCGTATCCATTCATGACTACTGGAAAAGGCATAGCTTCGACTAGATGGACCTTTGTTGGCAAAGTAATGTCTGTGCCTTTTAATATGCTGTCTAGGTGGGTCTAACTTTTCTTTGAAGGAGCAAGCATCTTTTAATTTCATGGCTGCAGTCACCATCTGTAGTGATTTTGGAGCCCCCAAATAAAATCTCTCACTGTTTCCATCATTTCCCCATCTATTTGCCATGAAGTGATGGGACTGGATGCCATGATCTTTGTTTTCTGAATGTTGAGTTTTAAGCCAACTTTTTCACTCTCTTGTTTTACTTTGATGAAGAGGCTCTTTAGTTCTTCTTTGCTTTCTGCCATAAGGGTGGTGTCATCTGCATATCTGAGGTTGTTGATATTTCTCCCGGCAATCTTGATTCCTGCTTGTGCTTCCTCCAGCCCAGCGTTTCTCATGATGTACTGTGTGTATAAGTTAAATAAGCAGGGTGACAATATACAGCCTTGACATACTCCTTTCCTGATTTGGAACCAGTCTGTTGTTCCATATTCAGTTCTAACTGTTGCTTCTTGACCAGCATACAGATTCCTCAGGAGGCAGATAAGGTGGTCTGGTATTCCCATTACTTTAAGAATTTTCCACAGTTTGTTGTGATCCACACAGTGTGATTGTATGATTTAGTGCTATTATTATACTTTTATTAGTGTCCTGAACTGTTAGCCTAGATTTATTATTAGATTTAAATTTTAAAGTATTAGGATTTTGTTCCTTTGACTGATTCAGATTCAGCTGTTATTTATTAAATACCCACTAGGTGCCAGACATTATCTCGTTTAACTCTGAAGATGTTTTACTCACTCCCCCCATTTATCATAAGTCACAGAATTGGGATAAACACAGCTTTCCTCATACCTTCCCATCCTGTCTGTTGTGTGCTTTCTAGGTTGGCTGACTAGAAGGAATCCGAGTGCTGTTGAGTGAGGCCAAATGCAATTAACTGCTCCATGGGTCTTTCCTGAATACTGAACAGGTTATTAGCACTTACCACATCTTTGATTTTATACTTTATTTATTACTATTATAAGGCCAATATTATTTAAACTTGAATAGATTGCTACTGTCCCACCTGTCAAACATTTGTGATAAAACGCAGCAAAGTTTGCAGTACCACTTGGATAACATGTGGTTCTTTAGTTTGTGTGTCTTGGGATTTTGCTCCTTAATATCTCTGCGTTTTGCCTTCCTTTTTGGAACTGTCCTTTACCCTCTTTCATATATCTGGTTTTTAGCGTTTTTATTTATTTGTTTGTGGCTTGCTGCACGCAGGTTTTCTCCAGTTGTGGCGAGTGGGGGCTACTCCTCACCGTGGTGCACGGGCTTCTCATTGCAGTGGCTTCCCTTGCTGTGGAGCACGGGTGTAGAGCGCAGGCTCGGTAGTCGGCACACGGGCTCGGTAGTCGGCACACGGACTTAGTTTCTGAGGCATATGGAGTCTTCCTGGAACACACCCACGTCCCTTGCCTTGGCAGGCGGATTGTTAACCACTGGACCACCAGAAAGTCCTTATATACTTAGTTGTCTGTGAACATTTCTGAACAAGCTTTCATTAAGTTGGTTTACTTTTAAAAAATTATTATACTTGGGTTGTTTATGGACAACAGGATCCATTCTGGCTGCCTAAAACTGAGAGCAATTTATTACAGAGTGTTAGGTAGCTTGCAGAATGTCTGGGAGAGAGAGGGTGCAGTGTGTAGATTTCACCCAGTTAGGAATGACAGAGCTGGGAGAACTGGGCCATAACCGTTCTAGAAGAGGGGCTTTCCTTGTGCTGGCTGGCACTTCACTCTCACCAGGAGTTTTTTCAATTCCCAGTTTCGTGTATGGGAGAATGCTTGGTAGAACCTGGGTCATGTACCGAACTCATCTAAGAAGTGATGTTTTTACTTTTCTAGCCTCTGTGCCATAGCAAGGCTAGTAGAAAGGATTTGATTGCGTAAACTCACAAAATCCATATTACATTTTTTGCACCTACTCTGACCTTGATTGTATATTTTATTGTGTGACTTTATTAAGATGTCCCTTTGGTGGGTCACTTGTGAGATACTGGATTTGACTTCTAGTTAGCCCCTAGCAGATGAATTTTGTTCTGCGTTCATAGTATAAATCTTTAACTAGAGTGGATCATCTTGCAGTCGATCCCACTAGTTACAGTAAAGAGCTATAAATGATTCAAAATCAGCTTCTTCCATCAATAGAGTAACTGAAAACAATCATGGCAGTCTTGTGATGCCATCGTTATATCCATAAAGGAAGCATTTATTATACTGGTGACTGGTTAAAAATAGTTCCTTTAAAAGAACCTGAGGGAGAAGCATGAAAGAGTTTATAAATAATTTTACAATATATGTAAAACAAGAGGCCTT
Source organism: Bos mutus (assembly GCF_027580195.1). NCBI lineage: Eukaryota > Metazoa > Chordata > Mammalia > Artiodactyla > Bovidae > Bos > Bos mutus. The sequence goes on along the minus strand of NC_091628.1, from coordinate 11,929,757 downwards.
TTTGTTTGAGATGAAGCATAAATGACACAGGAATGTTGGCAGCATGCCTTGCATTTTGTTCACTGAGTATGCTTAGACTGTAAATAATGGCTTCATTTCTACTTTGGGACCTAAAAATTATTAATATTATGTGTGTATGCAGTATTTATGCAGTATTCTGACCCTAATTGTTATGGACATAATTAATCCCTTATTGCAAAGTTCATGATTTACATCAGTTAGTTTTGCTGTATTCCTTTATTTCCTTAAATCCCAGATTTTCTTAGTATTTATACTACTGGCAGGATATTTTCTAGTAAGGTAAGTTTTTTCAGATAAGCAAAACTTATTTGAAGTAGACCTAGAAAGACTACAAAATTCCAGCAAATTTCTTATAAAAAAAATAATAACTAATACTACTTACTTCCCCCAGTCAAAAAAAATTAGATGCCAATGGCTTATGTTTTTAATTCAGGAATAAGAAAATAAAGAATAATATTCACCTCTTAACTATAGCTAAAGCAGTTTCATCTCAATCTTTTATATACACGTTTAAAGATATCTTTAAACAACAATAGAGACTGGCTGCTTTAGGGGTCATTTCATGGAGCAGTAACATCGGTAGTTACTAATTCTTGCCAAAGAGGTTGGTTGAGGCAGCATTTGTGGAGGGTAGCCTGAATGGTGTGCGGTGGTGCCTTCCTTATTAGCACTACACCATGTACATGGGTTGATTAATCCAGACTGGCTCTCTCTATGGAATTTCTTTTACTTTAATTTGTTGCTGTATCTGTCGTAATAATATTCTTGGGGACAACCTGGCTCCTTGGCTTATTAATTGTGTGTCCTTGATTGGGTAAAATGAAGGCAATAATTTTACCTATCCTTTAAGATTATAAGGAGGACATGAGTTAATTTATGTGAATTACTTCTTGCCTAGTAAAACCCTCCATAAGTATTAGCTGCTGTAATTATTGTTACTTCTATTTTTAACTCCTTAACACACTATTCTTTATTTTTTTTTATTTTATTTTTAAACTTTACAATATTGTATTGGTTTTGCCAAATATCGAAATGAATCCGCCACAGGTATACCTGTGTTCCCCATCCTGAACCCTCCTCCCTCCTCCCTCCCCATACCATCCCTCTGGGTCGTCCCAGTGCACCAGCCCCAAGCATCCGGTATCGTGCATCGAACCTGGACTGGCGACTCATTCCATATATGATATTATATGTATTTCAATGCCATTCTCCCAAATCATCCCACCCTCTCCCTCTCCCACAGAGTCCAAAAGACTGTTCTATACATCAGTGTCTCTTTTGCTGTCTCGTATACAGGGTTATTGTTACCATCTTTCTAAATTTCATATATATGCGTTAGTATACTGTATTGGTGTTTTTCTTTCTGGCTTACTTCACTCTGTATAACAGGCTCCAGTTTCATCCACCTCATTAGAACTGATTCAAATGTATTCTTGTTAATGGCTGAGTAATACTCCATTGTGTATATGTACCACAGCTTTCTTATCCATTCATCTGCTGATGGGCATCTAGGTTGCTTCCATGTCCTGGCTATTATAAACAGTGCTGCGATGAACACTGGGGTACACGTGTCTCTTTCCTTTCTGGTTTCCTCAGTGTGTATGCCCAGCAGTGGGATGGCTGGGTCATAAGGCAGTTCTATTTCCAGTTTTTTAAGGAATCTCCACACTGTTCTCCATAGTGGCTGTACTAGTTTGCATTCCCACCAACAGTGTAAGAGGGTTCCCTTTTCTCCACACCCTCTCCAGCATTTATTGCTTGTAGACTTATGGATTGCAGCCATTCTGACTGGCGTGAAATGGTACCTCAGTGGTTTTCACACTATTCTTTATATGATAGACCATGAAACAAATTTCTGTTAGTCTCATCATCAAGAACTGTAGTTCTGCTGCTTTTTTGGTGTCACTGCTGTAGAATTAAAGCTTATTAATATATAACTTTTTTTAATGTCAGTGTTTTTGTGTGTTAGAAATTAGATTCACATTTTAGATTCTTCTTATATGTTTTGTGGGTCATCTTTACCTTTCTTGGTTTCACCTTCTCTTGTTTAGGTTTCTTTAACAACTTATTTTAAATTTTATAATGTATTATACATATGTTTGGAAGCCTGCTTGCTTCTGAAACTCTTTGGGGTTCATAAATATGGTAGAAAGGTGTATTTTTTGATCTAGTTGAGGTCATAGTTTGTATATATTTCAATATCATAATTTTGCCATAATCATTGACATTTTCTGCCAGAAAAATTATATATGCTTTATAATATAAAATTTTACTTTCTTATAAAACATTCATATTTAGAGAGGTGGCTGAAATTTCTTTACTCACTAAAAATTTACTATATTCATTTGTTTTTCTGAATGATATTGTACCTTGGAAAACAAATTCTAGTCTTATTCTAGTCACTGATCACACAACCACTTTTTGAAGTTATTTATCAAACTACCTGCCTATATCCAGATTTCTCAAGGGAATCTCAGAAAAATTAATGCATAGCATTCAGAGGTCCTAAAAGCATTTATAATTGCTTTAGGGTTCAAGTCTACATTCTGGTACATTTTGTGCAGCTATGCTTCTCATTGTAATAGGACATTTTTATTTTTAGTAGAGTTTCTCTATTGCAAGTCACAGGAGCAAAATTCATAATGACACAGAATCTTAAGACATATATAGATGTTTTCCAGGGATCTGAATGAAGGGGTGAGGTGTTTAAGGTTAGACAATAGTGTTCTAAAGGAACTAGTTTTCATGTCCTGTTATTTTTAAATTTTTAAGGAAACACAGAAAGAGGAAATGGTTTGGCCTCTTATGATATCATTAGTGCTATTTTTATTCTCTTAAGTTCAAAGGTTTCAAGAATAAGAAAAATATATGCAAAAATTGGGACATTCATTGTTCTTTGTTTTTATTAGCGTGCTTTCAAAATGCTCATATGGAGTAAGCATATTTCTTTTTAAAATTTTGTTTTTGCACTTGCTTTATGGATATGTATGCAAGCAGAATATGTAAGCTTTATGGATATGTGTGTAAGCAAGAAGAATAAGAAAATGACATATTTTCTAACAATTCCATGTTGCCATATGTTTTAAAATAAATAAAGATATTAAAACAGCTTCATGGTACTAAATCCAAATGCTGTAGACAGAAACACTTGAAAAAGCTGTTACTCTGTTTTAAAAATTAACTTAATATTGAGATCATGTTACTGACCCATTTCAGACTGTTGTGAAAAAATTCTGTTTATTAAACTTGATTAGGTTCAGTTCTGTGAAAATTCGGTTTTACTTTGGTGTGCTTGTACTGTCATACAGTGGAAAATAACTCACAATTGAAAATAATTTCTTATTATAACTAATATTAAGGGAAGTGGGGGCAATTATCTTTTTAAGAAAAAGCTGGAATTCTGTCTTTTCTCTCAATCCTCTCTCTTTTTCTCCAGGATCTTAATTATGAAAACCAACTACTTTTATTAAAGAGAATACTTTCCCCCCTTAGGGTTTTTTTTAATTTCAGTACACAGGTACAGTAGAAATGAAGAATGGCTCCTTTTCTCATAATAGTTTGCGGAGACCTTAGGGGTAAACCTGGACTGAGCTGCTGTGTTCGGAAATGCCAGGTGTTTTCTGTTCTCTGCTCCTCGGAAGAGTGAAGGGAGGGAGACTGTTCTGGTCTGTTGTTGTGGCTGGCAGTAGTAACTTTGAACTCTTGTTGATCTGTTACTGCTTGTTGTGTAGCTGCTGCTGCTGCTCAGTCGCCTCAGTCGTGTCTGACTCTGTGCGACCCCAGAGACAGCAGCCCACCAGGCTCCCCCGTCCCCGGGATTCTCCAGGCAAGAACACTGGAGTGGGTTGCCATTTCCTTCTCCAACGCATGAAAGTGAAAAGTGAAAGTGAAGTCACTCAGTCGTGTCCGACTCTTAGCGACCCCATGGACTGCAGCCCACCAGGCTCCTCCGTCCATGGGATTTTCCAGGCCAGAGTACTGGACTGGGGTGCCATTGCCTTCTCCGTGTTGTGTAGCAGCAAGCCATTAATTTCAGGTTACTTCAGTCAGTAAAAGGCTGACAGCTGCTAAGTTGGAAAAAAGGAGCCCTACGTATTGGTTGTCTTTCTCATGATCTTTATTAGTAAATGTTTACTTGTTTGAATGAGGCACGTATTGTAGACATTGTATGAATTAACAAAATATGAATCATTCATGACTACAAAATGAAGTTGTGCTGTTTTGTATCTTTCACAAAACAGTGATTAAGGATGTGGTTGGTGTGAGAGTAAGGAATTTTCTCTGTCAAAATTAAAAAAAAATAAAAAATGTTACCAATTGCTCACCTCAGTTCCACTGGAGTCTGAACCTCTAATGCCACAGTCACATTCCTCATCTCCTCTTCCTGGGCCCACGCAAGAGACTCAGGAGTTGGGTCAGCATACCCTCGGTTTTCAGTATGAAGCTGGGATTTTTCACAGTTAATCCCCAACCATTTCTTTAACTTCCTTTAGGCATTTCTGTAGGCAATAAGCGGCCTTCTCTGGGGCTTCCCAGGTGGCTCTAGTGGTGAAGAACCTGCCTGCCAGAGCAGGGGATGTTAAGAGAAGCAGGTTTGGTCCCTGGGTGGTGAACAGCCCCTGGAGGAGGGCATGGCAACACACTCCAGTATTCTTGCCTGGAGAGTCCCATGGACAGAGGAGCCTGGTGGGCCACAGTCCACGGGGTCACAAGAGTCAGACAGACTGAAGTGACTGAGCATGCATGCACACAGAAGTATTCAGAGAGGAGGTAACGTGAAGAAGGTATCCCACCTTTTAATTTATATTCTTTTGTTATACATTTTATATGTTGTGCTGTACTTAGTCTCTCAATCGTGTCTGACTCTTTGGAAAGGAAATGGTTCTCTTTTGCTGCTTCTTCCCATATCTAGAATCACACTATTACAGTCATTGGTTTTATAGAACTATATATTTGACTGATCATATCAAGGCACCTAATGTCATTAATTTTTATCTGAGGCTTAGTCACACAGTTGGCCATGCAAGAAGCAATAATCTTATAGAGTGTAAGAAATATAGCTAGTAACATGAATGCGGTCATTACATTAATTAAGCCAAGAACTTCTATTAGGTGTAGCCCAGTATCTCCTTAGTCTGTTTTGCACCAATCACTGTCTTTAAGGAAAATTATATCTTGGCTTTGTACCTAAAGTTGTACCTAAAGACACCAGAGATGTCTGTACATACAAGGTGAGTAGTGGGTCATTGGAACCCCTTTCAGGATTTAGAAAGGAATGCTGTCTTCTGAGAAGTTACGTGGATGGTCCCAGAAGAAGGAAAATTGATCTTTATGATTGAATAGGCCTTTCTGCCATGAGGGAAGTCTGGTTAATGCATAAAGTGGTTGCAAAAATGCACACTAGAGGAGAGGGAGGAGAGCCAAATAGGAAGAGAACGTTTATGTTTAAAATTTTCTTTTCTTGCCTAAAAAATGTGAATTTTTATTTTATCAGCTTGAATATTATTGTTTCTCAAGTGTTGTTGATTCATTATAAGCTAATGTATACTAAGTCAGTACTTTTTTGATAATGAGGAAATTGATGGTCGAGGCATTTCAATCTTGATTTCAATACAGATTTTTTGCTGTCATGAATATAAACAAATTCATTCATTTTCTGTTATCTTGAAACTAGAGTTGGGTATCAAAGAATTTACAGAAGCTTTTAAATTTTTGGCTAAGATTGACTGTAAATGTTTAGCTTTGTTTGATGTAAGTGACACAGAATTTATCTGAAGCCAATAACAGAAAGGGCTCCCGTGGTGGCTCAGATGGTAAAGAATCAGCCAGCAATGCAGGAGACCTGGATTCAGTCCCTGAGTTGGAAAGATCCCCTGGAGAAGGGAATGGCCACTTCAGTATTCTTGCCTGGAGAATCCCTTGGACAGAGGAGCCTGGAGGGCTACAATCCATGGGGTCACAAAGAGTCAGACACGACTGTGCACACTCCATAACAGAAAAGAAACTGTTACCTTCAGTGTTAACACATGTGAGGAGAAGATGTTCATATTGTCACACCCCAATCATTTTATAGTAGGTGGATATCTTATGCCCGCACTGTTGTTGCTGAAACACTAGCACCGTGTTTTCTTGTAAGCTCTGTGCTATTGCCTGTCAGGTCCTGTTCCTCATCTGGTGACTCTTCTCAGTTTCCTCCATTTTCAAGTCTCTTTAAATGTGAGTCGCTGAGGTGATTCCTAGCACGGCTTTTCAGGAAAACTCAACTGCCAAAAAACGCACATTATTAATAAAGCATCTCCTCCTAATGAGTTTCTGTGGCCTCTAATTCTTAAAAAGGAAGTCATACATTTTGGCCCTTTCACAAGTAAAGCTGATTGAGTAAAATTCCATTGAAGTTCTCTAGAAGTTAACTGCCATCATCTGCGTAGGTACCAAGTAAACATTTCAGAAGAAGAAGAAAATTCTAAATAAAAAAGAGGAAAAAAAGCCCTCACTATATTATGTGGGTGAGTAATAGGAAAAAAGTTCAGATAACCAAGAAAAGATTCTGAATATCTTTCTCTTTGATGGATTGGAGAAGATGACTTCCCAGTTGTTGTATGGAATATTACGTTCAGATAGAGGTAACTCTAAGGCTAAATAAGCTATTGTCCATGTCTTAAAAATTAATTCTGTATTTTCTCTGGTGGGTGTTGGGACCGGTTTCAGGATATGACAGCACGTGATCTGCTACAGCAGAGGTACACGCTTCCCAATGGAGACACTGCCTGGCGGTCCTCGCCCCTTGTAAACGCTGCTCTGGAAGGAAAGCTGGTTCTCCTGGATGGCATTCACAGAGTCAATGCCGGGACGCTTGCTGTGTTACAGAGGTCAGTTATGAGTCACAGAAAGCTTTCTCAATCTTCTAATTTAAACTGGATTATATAATTCTCAAGGAATTTCTAATTCTATATCCAAGTATAACAGCAGATGTGTTTATTGTTGTAAACACAGTAGAGTAGAACTTCGAGTAATGAACATTTTGGGAAAAGCCAGCGCCATAGCAAAATTCTCTGTGTAGGAGCGGAAAAAGGCAAATTTTTCAGTAGTAGTTTTGAGACTTTATATATATGTTGATTGATCTATGCAATAAGTCACAATTGAAGTTTCTATAGTATGTCAGAGTCAAAGCTTCACTGTTTACAAACTCCTTTTTCAGTCCTAGACCTACGTTATTGGTTGATACATTCTTGGAATTTGTTTTTGAGAGAGAAAATATAGTTCCTTATGTAAAATGTATAATGGCTCTTTGATTATATTTTATATAGGTTGAAGTTCACTTTGTGTTTACAGACTTCAACATTTGTGTCAACCGTGTTTCTTATTTCAGCTTAGGTAGGGCAAATATCCACCCATTCATAGTTAACTTCTCTTTTATGTTAAGACTTCATGTGTAACTTTCACGGAAAATAGTCCCATCTTGTGTCACTTTGGGAGATTAATGATACTATTTTTGTTTGTTTGTTTGTTACATCTTGATTCTATCACTTGTTTTGAACTTTTAACTCTAAATTTTAACTTGTTGGGAAATTTCAAATAAGTGGAATAATCCAGTTCCTGAACTGAGTAGTCAGTTTTTTTGTCCTTGATGAGATGCAGGTACCAAGTACAATTAAAGATTCTAAAAACACTGTTAATCCTGATTCAGCTTGAGAACGTTTAAAAGTCATAACCACAACCTTCCAGTGATTTATCATAAACATTCCATGTATTTACAGTTTTTCCCTCTTCTAAACAGACAAATGCAAACACAAATGAAATAGTGCCTGCTGCCTCCTTTTATTAGCTCTTTCTTGCCCATGTGGCCAAGTAGTAGTAACAGCAGCAGCAGCTACCATTGAGTTCTTAATCTGTGCGAGGCCTTGTGCTAAGCCAGGGTTTCTCAGAGTCTCAGCGGTGGAATCTCCTTATGGGAGTGAGGCTTAGAAATGACTGATGCCTGGTCTCCACCTCCTCAAATTCTGATGTAATTGATCCAGGGTGAGTCCTGAACATTGGTATTTTTAACCTGCTCCCAGTAGATTCTAATGTGCAGCTAAGATTGAGAACAGCTATGTTCAGCACCTGCCTTACATTAGCTATGTAATTTTCACAGCAATACTGTGAGGTTGGTGTTACTGCCCTAGTTTTATACAAGATAAAATTTTAGGCAGGTGGGTCAGTTCTCCCCTCCCCAGGCATTCAGCGGATAAGGTCCGGGGCTGGGGCTCGCATCCACACCTGGGTGGCTCTACTGCCCATGCTGCTGAGCTCTGCAGTGTGCAGTCTCCCCTCTCCTCAGTGTTCACTGGGCAGAAGTCTGCGGGACAGCTGCACAGTGGACATCAGGAAACCTTAGTGGCTGCTGTAGAATCTAGAACAGCACTCTGTAAGCTCTGCAGCATCTGGAAGACAATGCTATTTGTGCCGTGGACGGCTAGGTTCCATCATAGTTGGTATCTGGAATATCACTAGTTATTTCCTTGTAAAGATTTTAGATATTCTAAATCCTGTAATTGCAAAGATAGAACTATTTTGATAATACTATGTCTTAAAGTATTACCTTAGATTCAAGGGAGTATGTGCCAATTGCCTCGTTCATTAATATCTACCTTGTGGTTATGCTGAATCACTCATTCAGCTGTTGCTTTTCATTTCCCTCCTCCTTCCCCTTTCCAGCTCCTTCTCCTCCTCTTTGTCCTCCCTGTTCACATCTAGTAACCGTGACTACTGCCCTCCAGTACAGAAACCAACTGTTTTTGCCAAGTATAATGGTACTAGCTAACTTAAAATATCAAAAAGTGCATTTAACAAAACAGACTCAATTGTCAGTAATAATAGAAATGGCTAAAATATTAACTGACTGACTATACCTCTAATAGCTTCAACATTTAAACTGACTCATTTGTTTCCTGGCCTTCTCCTGTCCATTAGGCTGATCCATGATCGGGAGCTAAGCCTCTATGATGGCTCCAGGCTGCTGAGAGAAGACAGGTACTTGCGCTTGAAGGAGGAGCTGCAAATGTCTGATGAGCAGCTGCAGCAGAGGTAACGGGGTATACTACTCTTACTCTTATTGTCAAGTGCACGTCTTTAAAAATTATTCTTCTAAACCTAGGCTCAAACCAAGATCACTTTGAATGGCTTACTAATTTGGTGTCCTAGACAAGATCTTATTTGCACACTTTTTAAGGCTTGAGTTTGCTCTCCAAGATGTACTCTGTAGGGCTTCCCTGGTGGCTCAGACAGTAAAGAATCTGCCTACAATGCAGGAGGACCCAGGTTTGATCCCTGGGTCAGGAAGATCCCCTGGAGAAGGAAATGGCAACCCACTCCAGTATTCTTGCCTGGAGAATCCCATGTGCAGAGGAGCCTGGCGGGGGGCCACGAAGAGTTGGACACGACTTAGCAACTAACACATGTACTCTGTACTTTCAGCCTACTTTTATGGAAGTGTTTAAACATCTTATAAGAGCATTAGCTTTGAGAAGATAATCCCTCTTCTGTTGTCCGAGTAGTTCAATTTTGGCCCCAAATTTTGTATCATTTAGGAAAAAACAAAAAGGGTCTCACGCTTAACTGTGCCTACCCGCCAAGAAAGTGATCAGTTACTTCTGGGGTTTGTCACCTGATGCAGGAGTGCCCTTTGTGTCTTATTTAAACATTTCTTCCAGAACTGTGGCCACCAAATTCAATGTATTGGATCCTGGATCAGAAGATCAAATGAAAATAGCTATGAAAGACATTTTGGGACAGTTGAGAAAGTTTACATGTTATTGAATTAATGTCAGTTTTCTTAGGTTTCATAACGGTATTGTGTTTATGAAGGTGTTAGCCTAAAACAAATAGACCTCCAGTTGTTTCTCCAACAAAAATGGGTTTATTTAAGGGGTCTCTAACCATGGGGAGCTACATGCAAGTCCTTATGCAGCAAGAAGAGGAGGAAGGACTCATCTAAAAGGGAAAAAGAAAGTCGGAAGAGCTATAACGAACAGAGAGTGCATTGGTGGAGTTGAGGGTTGGAAGTGTGGTGCTTTTCATTCTATTCCTGGCAGCCTAACCATCTCTCATTGGCTGAGCTCTTGCCAGGCAAGCAAAGGAAGGTTTTCTTCTTCCTGTTGACCCTGCTATTGTCTGTCACAGGGCATGAGAGCTCCTCCTTCTGGCTTCCTGACTTCTTAATTGAGTTTTCTGTTTATTGTTTTACAAAGGAGAACATTTCTATTCCTAGGAGCCATATTCTGAAATATCTAAGGGATAACATAAAAAGATGCCTTCAAGTTACTTCCAAACGTTTCAGGGTAAAGAAGATGTGATGAATGGATTCAAATGTACCACATAGAAACAAAGAGCAAGGGAGAGCAAGAACACAAAGTGGTGAAGTCTTAACAGTTGGTGAAATGTAGGTGAAGGATATTTGGGTGTTCACATTCTATTCTTTCAAATTTCCTATGGGTTTGAAAATTCTTTTAAATTTACTTTTTAATTGGAGGAAAATTGCTTTACAATGTTGTGTTGGTTTCTGCTGTACAACAATGTCAATCAGCCATGAAGAAGTGAAGTGAAGTCGCTCAGTCGTGCCCGACTCTTTGCATCCGCATGGACTGTATAGCCTACCACGCTCCTCCACTCGAGATTTTCCAGGCAAGAGTACTGGAGTGGGTTGCCATTCCCTTCTCCAGGGGATCTTCCCAACCCAGGGATTGAACCCGGGTCTTCCGCATTGTAGGCTGATGCTTTACCATGTGAGCCACCACGGAAGTCTGAGTCAGCCATAATGTTACACATATGCCCTCTCTTTTGAGCCTCCCTCCCACTCAAGCCTCATCCCACCCATCTAGGTCATCACAGAGCACCAGACTGGGCTCCCTGTATTACACAGCAGCTTCTCACCAGCTATCTATTTTACACATGCGAGAGTATATGTATTGATGCTACTTTCTCCATTCATCACATTCTCTCCTTGTCCCACCGATTCGCTTCTGCATCTGCATCTCCATTCCTTCCCTGCAAATAGGTTCATCAATACCATTTTTCTAAATTTCATGTATGTGTGTTAATACACGATATTTATTTCTCTCTTTGTGACTTCAATCTGTATAATAGGCTCTAGGTTCATCCACCTCACTAGAACTGGCTCAAATTTGCTCTTTTTTATAGCTGAGTAATATTCCACTGTATGTATGTACCACATCTTCTTTATCCATTCATCTGTAGATGGACATCTAGGGTTGTTTCCATGTCTTGGCTGTTGTAAATAGTGCTGCAGTCAACGTTGGGGTGCATGTGTCTTTTAGAATTGTGGCTTTCTCAGGGTATGTGCCCAGTCGTGGGGTTGCTGGGTCATATGGTAGATTTATTCCCAGTTTTTAAAGGAATCTTCATGCCGTTCTCCGTAACGGCTGTATCAGTGTACATTCTCAGCAACAGTGTAGAGGGTTTTCTTTTGTCCACATCCTTACCAGCACTTATTGTTTGTAGATGAGATTGGCTGTCCCTGCTGATCGTGAGGGGCAGCCTGCTCCCCGCTATACCCAGGGTTCATGCCTAGCTCCCTAAAATCTTCAAATTAAGAAGTTTCGAAGAAAATATTTCTTTCAGCTGCATACTATGCTTTCCTTTAGAAGAGATCTAGCAATTATAAGTAATTTTCTGCCTCATTACATTTCCATGGATATCTTCACGTAATTAGAGATTATTATTAGTACTTTGGGGAATTCCCAGTCACTTAATTGAATCTTACTTGATTGAAGCCACTCCTTCCCCTAAAGGACTTGCTGCCATATTTAAAACAATGAAATCCAGCAAATGCTAATTATGTGTGTTTCTTATTGTGTTTATGTTTTATCCTTGGAATTTTTTCGTAGAGAGAAAATATTTAATCTTATTATCTCTGTAAAAATTTGCTTGATTACACGGCTATTGCCTATCCTCAGATTCTTCTAGTAAGTAGTAAGTAGTTTGGTTGAGTGTTGAGGGAGGCAGCTTATAAAGAGCCCTCTCATATATCATACCTTGGGATTATGACATTAAACGACTGTACCTTATTTGCATGTAACTCACCTATCAGGGAGCACTTGCATTTTCAGGGAGACGAATCAGAGCAGCTGGGCAACAGCTCCCAGCAGGGCTGCCCATTGGTTTCCCTCAGGACTCGAAGGGCATTGTCTGCTCACCAAACATCCAGGAAATGGCAGCCCTTTTCTGTGGAAGGAGCCCAAGTTCTCCTCATGGTCACAAGCAGTTTTACAAATGAACACACTCTCAGGAACGAAGTGGCCCCAGGCTTCACATTCAGGATTTGACTCGGACTGATTGGTAGTGCTTCTTTCCCAAAGCGTCCTGTCTTCATCACCCTTGATTTTCATCATTCCCGTGAATGAAACCAGGCTCAGTTCTGTCTCCAGAAGTCACTCTGAAACCGGTGGAGACAGATCATAGCGCTGCTTATTTCCTTCACTTATTTAAAAAAAAATTTTTTTTTAATTATTGTTAAATATGCATAAAACTTGAGCCAGACAGTTTTTCAAATACCGGTCCTCTGTTATGTGTCCTGGGACACTTTCCTGTTGCCTATTTCTCAGAGATGACCACTTTCAACTCTGAGCTGTTTCTTTTGATATTTACTTCCATGTCACTAAATAATATACTTTTATTGACATTTCTGGATTTATTTTTCAGTGTTGGGCACTGCCCATTGATTTCCTACTATGGAAAATTATAGTTTATATTTCTTCCACCATCCCCCTTCCCACTACACATGCATACTTCCTATCTCCCATTCTTCCTAAATATTAGGTAATAATTTTGTTTACAATGTCATTCAGTGTTTGCATTATTATAGTGGCGCAAGAACTGTACACTGCTGAGTCATTCAGTAGACTACAGTTATGTTTCTCTTTTTACGTATGTTCTGTTTTTCCTAAAGTTAGTAATTGCCTACATATGAAGAGCAGCAAATATATAAATAAAAAATTAAAATGCAGCTTTTAAATATTACAATAAAGATCTCTACATAATGCTGTGGGAACACAGATAAAGAAGTTACCTTCTTCTCTTTTTTTCTTGTTCCGTTCAGTTCAGTCGCTCAGTCATGTCCGACTCTTTGAGACACCATGGACTGCAGGATGCCAGGCTTCCCTGTCCATCACCAACCCCCGGAGCTTACTCAAACTCATGTCCATTGAGTTGGTGATGACATCCAACCATCTCATTCTCTGTCGTCCCCTTCTCCTCCCGCCTTCAATCTTCCACAGCATCAGGGTCTTTTCAAATGAGTCAGTTCTTCACATTAAGTGGCCAAAGTATTGGAGTTTCGGCTTCAGCATCAGTCCTTCCAATGAATATTCAGGACTGATTTCCTTTAGGATTGACTGGTTGGATCTCTTTTACCTCACAGAAACTTATTAGTGAAGGCGAGTTTCTTTAAAAAGTTGGCACATATAAGTTTATACTTTATTTGCACCAAAAAAATAAGTTTTCCAATTTGGCTTGACTTTTTATTTTTAAGACAACTAGTAAGTATCCAGTTATATACAAATATTTGTGTGTGTGTGTGTGTGTGTATTAATTGAAATATAGTTGATTTGTAGTATTATTTTCAGGTTACAACATAGTGATTCAGTGTTTCTATAGATTATGCAATGTATCTTTGTAGCTTACTTTATACATAGCAGTTTGTACATTTTCATCTTCTGTTTCTGTCTTGCTCCTCTCCACTTCTCTCACGGCTGGTAACTACTAGTTTGTTCCCTGTGTCTGTTGTATTCACTTGTTCTCTTGTTTTGTTTGTTTGTTTTAATTCCACAAGTGAAAACATACAGCATTTGTCTTTGTCTAACTTATTGCACCTAGCATAATATTCTCTAGATTCATTCACATTGCTGCAAATGACAGTATTTCATTCTTTTTACACAGAATAATATTCCAGTATATATGTGCCACATCTTCTGTATCCATTCATCTGTTGATGAGCACTTGGGTTGTTTCCATATTGTGTCTACTGTAATTAATGTTGCTGTGAACATTGAGGTCCATGTATCTTTTCAAATCAGTGTTTTCATTTTCTTGGATTATACACTTAGGAGTAGAATTGCTGGATCGTATGGTAGTTCCATTTTAGTTTGCCTTTTTTTTTTTGAGGAGCCTCCATATGGTTTTCCATAGAGGCAACCCCAATTTACATTCCACCAACAGTGTGCTAGGGTTCCCTCTTCTCCACATCAACATTTGTTGTTTGTGCTCTTTTTGGTGATAGGCAGTCAGACAGGTGTGAGAGGGTATGGCACTGTAGTTCTGATTTCCATTTCTCTAATGATTAGCCATGTTGAGCATTCTTTTCAGGTACCTTTTGGCCATCTGTAAAACTTGTTTAGAAAAATACTTATTCACAACCTCTGCCACTTTTCAGTCAGGTTGTTTGGTTTGGCTTGGTTTTGGTATTAAGCTGTATGAACTGTTTGTGTATTGTGGATATTAATCCCTAATCAGACATATCATTTGCAAATACCTTCTCCCATTCCATAGGTGGCCTTTTTGTTTTGTTAGTGTTTGCTCTGGGTTGTCATAAATGGCCTTTATTATGTTGAGATGTGTCTCCTCTATACCAATTTTGATGAGAGTTTTTTTTATCATACATGGATGTTGAATTTTGTCAAATGCTTTTTCTGCATCTATTAAGATGATCATGTGATTTCTAACCTTATTTTTCTTGATGTGATATATCACATTGATTGATTTGTGGATATTTAATCATCCTTGCATCCCTGAAATAAATCCTGCTTGATAATGGTATATAATCCTGTTTATATATTGTTGAATTTGGTTTGTTATTATTTTGTCAAAAAATTTGCATCTATATTCACATTATTCTGTATTGAATTTGGTTTGTTATTATTTTGTCAATAATTTTTGCATTTATTTTAGCATCTAATATTCTTTTTTGTACTGTCTTAGTTTGGTTTTGGTATAAGGGTGATGATGGCCTTGTAGAACACATTTGAGTTCCCTTATCTTTAATTTTTTGGGGTAGTTAGAAAAGAATAGTTATTAGCCCTTCTTTAGATGTTTGATAGAATTTCCCTGTGAAGCCATCCGATCCTATACTTGCTTGGGAGTGTTTTGAATACTAATTCAGTTTCACTACTAGTGATCAGTCTGTTCAGATTGTCTATTTCTTCCTGATTCAGTCTGGGAATTTATCCAGTTTATCCATTTATTCTCATTATCTAATCTGTTGGCATGTAACTGTTCATAGTACTCTCTTATGTTTTTTTAACCTCTGCGATATTGGTTGTAACTTCTCTTTCATTACTTATTTGGCTTATTTGGGTCCTCTTTTTTTTTTTCCCCTCAGATGAGTCTGACTAAAGACTTATCCGTTTTGTTTATCATTAAGGGAAAAAAAAGACTGCTCTCAGTTTCATTGATCTTTTCAATTAGTTTTTGGTGTCTACTTTTTCTGTCTCTGATTTTTTTTTCCTTTCCTTCTACTGACTTCAGGCTTTTGTTCTTTTTCTAATTCTGTTAGATGGTAACTTAGGTTTGAGAATTTTCCTGTTTCTTGGGGTAGGTTTGTATTGCTATGAACTTCCCTCTTAGAACTGCTTTTGCTGCCTCATATAGATGTTGGAAAGCTGTTTTTATTATCAGTTTGTCTTGAGATATTGTCTGGTTTCGTCTTCCGTTTCTTCATTGATCCATGGGGTTTTTAGCAGCGTGTTGGTTAGTGTCCACGTGTTTGTGTTTTCCCATTTCTTTTTTCAGTTAGTTAGTTTATGGCTGCAGTGGGCCTTTGTCGCTGCGGGTGGACTTTCCCCAGTCGCAGTGAGCAGGGCCTGCCCTCTGGTTGGCAGTGCAGAGACTTCTCATTGAGGTGGCTTCTCTTGTGGAGTGCAGGCTTAGTCGCCCCGTGGCAGGTGCAGTCTTCCCAGCCCAGGGGTGGAACCCGTGTCCCATGCATTGGCAGGCAGATTCTCACCCACTCGCACTTCCCTGTGCCTCCAGGGAAGGCCCTGTTTCTCTTCATATAGTTGATTCTAGTTTCATACTGTTGTGGTTGGAAAAAGCGCTTGATATAATGTCTATGCTCTTAGATTTGTAGAGGCACTTTGCCTGTTGTCTGTATCTCCTCTCAGCACATTCAGGCACACCAGGAACCCTGTCAGTTTCATCTTCTGTCCGTTTCCTCCTCCTCCCGTGGCGTGTTCTGACTAGCCCTGATTTGGACGTGTTGCTCTCCATACGCACAGCGTACACATCACCCCTCTCCACTCACGCTCCTGTTTCCGCTGGTGTCTCTTCTGTATATATCATCAGTTAGGTGTTGAGCCTCCTGGGCTGAACTTCTCTTTCTTTCTCTTACATTCTATCAATTTATCAGGACTTTATTAACTTTTCAGAGGCGAGTTGTCTCAAAATGAATTCTCCTCTCCATCCAAAGTATTTCTGCCAGCTGACAGCCTGGTTCCTTTCCTTATCAGTGTTCCTCCTTTTTTTAACCGGAGAAACACACTATTTTCTTAGAATAAATATGTTGTCCTTTAGGGTTATAGTAGATTAGATTCTTCCTTTCAGCCACTTGACTGTATCTGTCCAGGATGTTTTCATTTGGTTGAGTGTGGGCAGCTCCACCGAAAGGAAATAGCATAGCATGAAAAGTGGGAAATTTGTGTCCTGTGAGAAAATTAATTTGTTTCATGAGTGGTTCTTGTAAGTAATGTGACCCGTTGTCATGTTACTTGACAAATAGCTTGAGTTGAGCCTGTGTTCTGTCCGTGTCTAATATGTCACTCTTGGCATTAGCATCTGAACTATAAATTAGAAACTCATGGCTCAAATCTTCTATTCTTTCATTCCATACCTAAGCATGGAACTGAAGTGCAGCAAAGTGATTATTATTTCTCTTCATCTTTAAATAAACTCAGCTATTACTACTTTGTTTCCTTGTGGGGCATTTGAGATAGAGAAAATGATCAAAGGTAGAGTGAAAGGAAGTCAGATTTAGGCTACTTTGCTTCTAGACCCAGTTTGGTAAATTTAGATACATTTTGGCTTTCAGACAGGAACAATTTTCATATTTGTGTTCTGCAGGAATCCTTCAGTTACAAGTAACAGCAACAAAAGAACAACCTTAAATTGTCACAAAAAGGAGTTTGGTGTTCAAAGGAAAGGGAGAGGGTGCACTTGGGTCTTAGGAAAAAACTGGAATCGAGGACTGTAATGTAGTCCGGACCCTCTAATGCCCTATACTTCATCCTTTGTTTCAAATGTCACAGTATCTGATACATAGTAGAACACTTGGTAAATGTTTTGGAATCACGAATAAATCTTAACCCAGAACAACTTCTAGAAAACTCAAGGTAAAGTGATTCTATTCATCCAGTTTTCGATAACTTTCTGAGCTAGCAATGTTTCCTTTTATGAACCTACTAATTAAGACTACTTTGCTCTTAATGACAAGTCTGATAACATAGAGCCTCATAATTATCAGCTACTAGCAGTGAGCTACCAAGCCTTTCAACTTCATCGTATGAAACCCAGTTTCAGTACAATTATATTCGACTCCTCTGCTGACCTTCTTTGTGTTCTAATTTCACCATATACCTCAATCGTTTCTGTAGTGCTCTGCAGGTATTCTTTGCAGCTAATGACATAGCTAAAGTTCCTTTAGAAATAGCTAAATAAATGCTAGAGCCTTCCCTTCTAGTGCAGGACACCTGGAATCCTGTGGACATTGGGGTTAGAAATAACGTGATGGCCGTGCTCACCAGACACCATGCCAGCATTTCCTACAGGAAGTAAGGACCAAAATAGAACTATTTCCTTTGATGAGAAAAATTTCTTTGGGGAAAGGAGGAGTACAAATACTACAGGCTTCTAAATGTGTCCCTTCCTGCTGCTGGTCAGAGCCTAGATGAGGGTGGGTGAGAACCTCTGTGAATTACCAATAGTTTATTTTACCAAAAATAGGCTTCTGGTTATCCCAGGAAAGCAATAAAGATTAGAGGCCTAGTCTCAGTTGTAATTATACATGCTCTAATGTTTTTGTATTTTTATTGAATATTTTTTTATTGATTATGATTAAACATTGAAGAGAGTTGATAATCTTCCAGTTTCTATTAATTACTTATGGACTGTAAGTGGACATTGGGCACAGTCCTCAATCTGTTAGATTTTACTCTTACTCATGTTTGAAGGTAGTTAGGATTGAGCATTCTCTCCCACTTCCCCTAGAAACCTCAGGATCTCTTTTCTGGAAAATTAGTCTGTGTACATTTTTAACAAAATTCAAGTTAGATCCAGGATTTTATGCCCAAGTCTCTGTGTTTGGTTCTCAAAACAAAGTGCCGTAAGCAAATTCTGATTTTGAAAAATAATCCTAAACATTTTTATGGTCAAGTAAAAGTTCTAAACTCTGTGCTTATGAAGGGTCTGTGCAGTGGTGGTTTAGTCATGAAGTTGTGTCCAACTCTTTGCACCTCATGGACTGTAACCTGCCAGGCTTCTCTGTCCATGGGGTTTCCCAGGCAAGAATACTGTAGTGGGTTACCACTTCTTTCTCCAGGGGATCTTCCCGACCCAGGGATCCAATGCATTGCAGGCAGCCTCCTGCATTGCAGGTGAATTCTTTACCATTGAACCACCAGGGAAGCCATATTACTTATTATTGTATGTATTACTTTTGTCTTCTTATACACAAATGTATCACATATTTGATACAAGAATGCACCTTCTCTCAAAAACTCATTCAAGACCAGATTTAGACTAGCTGCTCGGCTCTTAATGAAAAACCATTATTCTTACTTATCACTTATCTTTGTTTTGTCCTTGCCAACAAAGGTCTTCAAAAAGTTTCTTGCAGTGATGGTTATTAACAACAGCAATACATTTATCTATTTAACTATTTACTTATCTGTCACATTAGACATTGTGTGGGATAAAGATGAAGTAGGAATTTGCTTTGCTACATTGCAAAGCAGGAGAAATGTGGACTGTGTACAGACTTGCATAACCTCCAGGTTCTGAGTTGGAACATTAGTATTACAGTGTGAAAGGCCAGTTACAAAATCCTTTTTCAGTTCATGATTAATATCTTTATAAAAACCTTCTATGTTATTGTTTCAAGTTCTTTAACATACACATTTGACAGAAATGTAGCATATAATTTCTGTCAGAAGATAGAAACTTATTGAAGTTTTGGTTTTATTAATAGCTTTGTAATTCAAATATACAAATATATATTTACAGTGTACAGTTTGATAATTTTTTACATTTTATACACCTATGAAACTGTCACCACAATCACGATAGTAAATACCTCCATGATCTCCAAAGTGCTGTCTGACCCCTTTTTAATCCTTCTCACCACCCTCTCTCACCCCAGGAAACTGCTCTCTGTTAGTCTATATAACGTGCATTTTCTCAGTTCAGTTCAGTTGCTCCGTTGTGTCTGACTCTTTGTGACCCCATGGATGGCAGGCCTCCCTGTCCATCACCAACTCCTAGAGTTTACTCAGACTCATGTCCGTTGAGTTGGTGATGCCATCCAACCATCTCATCCTCTGTTGTCCCCTTCTCCTCCTGCCTTCAATCTTTCCCAGCATCAGGATCTTTTCCAGTGAGTCAGCTCTTTGCATCAGGTGGCCAAAGTATTGGAGTTTCAGCTTCAGTCTCAGTCCTTCCAATGAATATTCAGGACTGATTTCCTTTAGGATGGACTGGTTGGAGCTCCTTGCAGTCCAAGGGATTCTCAAGAGTCTTCTCCAACACCACAGTTGAAAAGCATCAATTCTTCAGCGCTCAGCTTTCTTTATAGAAAATTTTCTATATGCGTTTTTCTAGAGCTTTATATAAATGTATTTGCACAGTATGTGTTCTTTGGGTC
This sequence comes from Bos mutus, assembly GCF_027580195.1. Lineage (NCBI taxonomy): Eukaryota > Metazoa > Chordata > Mammalia > Artiodactyla > Bovidae > Bos > Bos mutus. The sequence continues at coordinate 11,909,833 of NC_091628.1, read as the reverse complement.
TGGCCTCTCAGCATAATTATTTTGAGATATTCCCTGTTGTTGTATACCAATAATTAATTTCCTTTTTATTGTTGAGAAGCATTGGAAAGTATTTTACTTTCTAAAAACTTTTACTTATGCCCCGAAACAAACATTGGCCCCAATATTTTAAGCCTTTGTAAAAGATCTTTCTGCTTTAAAGTTTTTTAATCTTTATGAAATGATATCTATTTATCTGAAGTTAATCCATATCTTTAGTTTCAATTGTTATTTGTTGTTAAATTCTAGTAAAATTGAAGATAACCTTGATTTAAAATTTTCATAGTGCATGTTTCCTAATTCTCAATTATTTATTACTTCTTCAGCCTTTCTATTACCCACCAGTATGTCAGATCACGGGGCTTCCCACGTAACACTAGCGGTAAAGAATCCACTCGCAATTCAGGAGACGTAAGAGATGTGGGTTTGATCCCTGGGTTTGAACATTCCCTATAGAAGGGCATGGAAATCCACTCCAGTCTTCTTGCCTGAGAATTCCATGGACAGAGGAGCCTGGTGGGCTACCGTCCACAGGATCGCACAGAGTCGGTCATGACTGAAGAGACTTAGCACACACGCATGCATGTCATATCACATCTGGAAGTACATGGCCCGTCCTCAGGCGTGCTCTGCTCTCTAACTTTCAGACTCAGAGAATGTAACATCATCAGAAAACAACTTTCCATATGACCTGTTTATATGTAAGGAAGCCTTTGTGGAGAACTTAACAAGCAAACAGGTCCTTCTCTTCCTGTTATTTAGCAGTTGGCTGTTTTTATAGTCAGCTTATATTAATACTTATTTTCCTGACACATCAGCTATCATCAGAAACTGCCCCCTTTAAGTTTGGCCCGCTCACTTGGGTACCCTGCTAGAGTGTGTGTGTGTGTGTGTGTGTGTGTGTGTGTGTACATATGTATGTGTGCGCATGCTCAGCTGTGTCAGACTCTGTGACCCCATTGTCTGTAGCCCACCAGGCTTCTCTGTCCATGGAAGTTTCTCGGCAGGATTACTGGAGTGGGTTGTTGCTATTTCCTCCTGCAGGGGATCTTCCCAACCCAGGGACAGAACCTGCGTTTGTTATGTCTCCTGCGTCAGCAGGCAGGTTCTTTACCACTAGCACCACCGGGGAAGCCAGTCTGCTGGAGTCCATACCAAAAAGCAAGCCACAGTGTACCTCATAAGCAGTGACCATCTTCATGTTTAAGTTAAAACCAGCCTGCTTGCTTTCATGTTAGTTGTACTCCTAGGCCTGAATCTACAGTGTACCTGGGGCACTTGCTTCTTTGCCTGTTGGTTTAAGGATGGCAATTGAAATTCCCCTTGCTTGTTGGATTTTGGTTTTGTTTTTTCCCTACTTTAGTGTCCCTCACTAAAGTGAGTGGAAAACTACATCTGCAGCTTTAATTCTGAGCAAAGCACAAATAAGCAGGCTCTGTCTCTCCCACCTTCTTTTGTCCCAGCTAGGAGAGAAGAGGATCAAAGATGAATCCGACATCTGTTGCTGGGCCCTGAGGCAGACTTTCTGGATTATGGCAAACCACTTAACAGAAGTGGAAAATGGAATAATCTTCTCTTTTCAGATCATAGAATTTTCTCTGTCCAGGTTTTGTTGTGTGACTGTAGTTTCTAGCAATCCTGAGTGATCGTGCCATCCTTAGGACTCTCAAGTCATTATCTGTGTTGTTATCCTTTTCTCTTTCTAGTACAACTCCTTTGGACAGATCATCGCCATGCTATGCTTGAATATCTATAAATAAGTCTCTCCCCCTGACCCTACCTAGCGAAATGAAATGGTATTTAGTAGCTTTTATGAACTCACCCAGATGTTTCATATGACCATTCCTATAAACTGCCTTTCCCTGGCTTACAAATGATGCTGTGGCCCTCTAAAATTCTAAATCATACTGTCAGGGACTCAGTGAAGCTTCCTGTTGTATTGGGGGGACTTTTTCTGATATTTAATCTTCCGAGTATTTATCTGATTCTCTCTACACACTTCTTATCTCCTGATATTCTCACTGCCCAACCACATAACTCCTGAGTTCTATCATAATAGTTGGTGGCAATGAAGAAATGCCATTTAGGTCCCTTTATTTTTATTTTTCTGAAGATCTTGGCGGGTGTTTGAGTTTCATTTCTCCTTTCTCAGCAAGGATGATATAACCCGCAAAAGGTCTGTTTGCACTACAGTTTTGAGAATTGATAAGAACTGATATTACTCATGATTAGATCATGATAAAGGGTTTCTAGCTCCTTCTTCTAAAACTACTCAAGTTCATTTCATAAACCATGGGAGATCTTATCTTATATTTACATCTTCAGATTCCCTAACAGGGACTTATCAAAGAGATCACTGTAAAAATCACATTGTTTCCTATTAAATGACAAAAGAGTGAATTACATGGAAGTTCACTTTTCTCCACCTTTTAAAGACCTAAGTATTCTTATTGCCAATCCAAATTTAAATTTTAATCTGATCCCCTATGCTACTTAAATTTTCTGCATTGTAAAAAGTCTCTTCATCCTGAGTAGTGTTTCTTGGTCTTTCTATGACTGACATAGAAGTTCCTTGCAAGACAGGAGATTTTGAACGAAGACAGGGGACCTATGTAATGAATATGAACTGTTTGGGGTTATGTTTCAAGGGACTACTGGGCTTCCCTTGTGGTTCAGCTAGTAACGAATCTGCCTGCAATGCAGGAGACCTGGGTTCAATCCCTGGGTTGGGAAGATCCCTTGGAGAAGAGAAAGGCTACCCACTCCAGTATTCTGGTCTGGAGAATTTCATGGACTGTATCTTCCATGGGGTCACGAAGAGTCGAACACGACTGAGTGACTTTCACCTTCACTTTTTTCTTCAAGGGACTATGTAAATTTATTGTAGGTATAACAACATATCCAAAAACATGGATTCATGTTTTCCAAAACAGCGAATCATGCCAGCGATGGAGTTTCATCAGTTGACATGGTACATCACATATTAACCTTTGGTAATTCTTTTGTTTTAATCTTAGGTTTTTAGAATGTCCTGACCTTTGTTTTTCCAGAGCTTGTTCTTTGGGTAATAGCTTTATCTGTACCATAGTCTTATTATTGCCTAGGCTTTAGCTACTGTGACCTAATTTCTGACACAAAAGGTTATGCTTAAAAAGCTTTTTTTTCCCTTTTAGATCGATTTTTCCTGTTCACCCCTCCTTCAGAATCATCGCCTTGGCAGAACCCCCTGTTATTGGAAGCACGACACAGCAGTGGCTGGGGCCAGAATTCTTAACCATGTTCTTTTTCCATTACATGAAACCACTTGTCAAAAGTGAAGAAATCCAAGTGATTAAGGAAATGGTAAGAGTGAGGCCAGCACAAGCCTGTTGCCTTCAGTTACTCTCTTTTTAAGGCATTTTTGACACCTGCTTGAGCAGAGTTGGATATTTTTGGCTTTTTCTCACTGTTTATTTCCAAATTTCCTTATAAAATGGTTCTCAGATGTCAACACTTTTCAGGATCATCTGGAGGGCTTGTTAACTTACAGATTGCCGAGCCAGTGATTCTGGGATGGAAATTAGAATTTACATGTCTGAAGTACTCAGGTGATGCTGATGCTGTTGGTCTGGGACCACACCTTAAGAACCAGGCATTTGGGCTATCTCTCCATTTTCCTCCTGTGGAGCCAGTTTGGGGATTCTTTTTCCTTTTAGATTCAGCCAAAGGTGACTATTTAAAGCCCCTACTAAAAGGGGTGGTGGTGGTGGTTTAGCCGCTAAGTCGTGTCCAACTTTCAATGAGCCCGTTGACTGAAGCCCACGAGGCTCCTCTGTCCGTGGGATTTCCCAGGCAGGAATATTAGAGTAGGTTGCCATTTCCTTCTCCAACTACAAGAGGAGGCCAAATATATTTTAGTTCCATAGGTTTTGTAGAGAATCCTAGGTATTTCTGGCCCCCTTGGGATTGTAATATAGCGTGTACTTAACTGGTTAGCTGTCTAGTGGCTTGTAGGGTTTGTAATCTCTTATTGTGGCATCTGCCTTAACCATGCAGTGTGTTTAGCACCTTTGGAATTCTGGGACTTCACTGCTCAGTGTAGTAGCACTAGCCACATTAAAGCAAATTTAAAAATTCAGTTGCTCAGTTTTATTTCAAATGGCCATGGCACGCCAATAGCATAAAGAATATTTCCATCATTGTAGAATGTTCTGCTAGACAGTACTATTCTAGATCACTAATAACTGCACTCATCCCCTTTGAAATATTAGAATGAATTATCTAATTTTAGGTTTTATGAGCATGGTTATGGATAAGGGTGTAGACTTTAAAGTCAAAAAACTTGCCTTTAAATGTCAGATCCACTACTTATTAGCTGCTGGATCTTGGGTAGATTACTCAACCATATTTTCTTCGTTTGATGATGGGGATGATACTACTTACTACATCACAGGGTTGATTTAAAGAATGATTGAGTACATATGGTATAGCGCTTTGAATTTTGAAAATTCCAATTACCTAAATGCCCAGAGAAACCATGAACATTTTGTTTCTGAAATTGTCATGTTATACCAATCATTGTTCTAACATCTCCTTCTACTCTTTTTAAGTTAAAATTTTAATTTTATTATTGTTTAAGTAAAATTTTCTTATTATCAATTCAAATACATAATAAACTCAGTGTACTTAAAAGCAGTCAATGTATGTTTCCAGGCAACTGTTCTTTACATTTCATTGATAAGTAGATCATGCCCCTCAGGTATGTGGGGATTTTTTTCGTATTTATTTTACTGAAATACAGTTGATTTACAATGTTGTGTTAGTTTCTGCTATACAGCAAAGTGATTCAGAAATGCATATGTGTGTGTATATGCATATATATATATATATGTATGTATACATTCTTTTTCATGTTCTTTTCCATTATGGTTTATTACAGGTTGTAAAGTCCTTGAAAAAATGGACAGTTTGAGCATCTTCCCTTTATACAAGGATATATTAAGTCTCTTAGTAGACATAGGTGTAAGGTTGCTGCTAAATGAAGGAGTTTGGTTTCGTAAGAAAAATGCCTGAATTAGAGTTGAAGCTAACAGAGATGGATGTGATATATGAGAAGTTTCTTATGGGTGTACTATATGCCAGTTTTTAATTGGTTAGAGGTTCCTTTCAGTTTTATCATTGTGAAAGAATTGTAAATGAAGAATGGCCTGGTTTTACCTGATTCTTTTTTTTTTTAAGTTGACGTATAGTTGACTTACAATGTTGTATTAATCACTGTTGTACAGAAAAGTGACTCCGTTATACGTATTATGTACGTTCTTTTTCATACTCTTTTTTATTCTGGTTTGTCACAGGCTGTTGAATACAGTTCTCTGGGCTGTGCAGTAGGACTTGCTGTTTACCCATTCTATACATACCAGCTTGCGTTTGCTGATCCTGAACTCCCAGTTCACCCCTTCCCCCCCTTCCCCACCCCTCCTCCCCTTCCCTCCTCCCCGCTCCAGTCTATCCTCTATGTATGTGATTCTGTTTCTATTTTTATAGATAGGTTTGTTTGTGTCATATTTTAGATTCCCCATATAAATGATATCATATGGTATTTGTCTTTCTCTTTCTGACTTCAGTCCACTTAGTGTGGTACTCTCTGGTTGCATACATGTTGCTGCAAATGGCATTATTTTATTCTTTTTTATGGCTGAGTAGCATTTGATTGTATATATGTGCCACATCTTCTTGATCTGATTCTTAAAGAGAAAGCAGAGGCAAAAGTGTTTCCTGAGAAGATGAATAAGCAAATTTATCCACAGGTTAAGCATGATACCTATAATCAGAGACTTTATAAAAACATAATTTTAATATTGTTTGATAAGTAGCCATAATTTCTGGTTGCTTGATCATATATCCCAATTTATTCTTTCTTTCCTTAATCCTCTCATAAAATAGGTCCCAGATATGCCTCCGGAAGCTTTGGACAAATTGTTGTCATTTACACACAAACTCAGAGAGACGCAAGATCCAACAGTAAGTCTGGGTTTTCTCCATGGAATTTTCTGTTGTTGACAGGCTGCTGCTTTATATTCTTAGAGTTCAGTGCTTTAAAATCTATTTTTTAAGCTGATATTTTTATCCCTTCTGCTATGCTTTCTCCTATGTGTATGTTACTGTTTCAGTGATTTTAACATTTCTTCCAGCTTCTCCTGGCTGGTGTCACAGAAAACAAGTTTTAGCTCTAGAGGAGTACCTGGGTGTTCCTGGAGCTTTGGCTCTACTCCGCTCTCTCCTCTGCTGAGCAATCTCATGTATTCTTACAGCTTCAAGTATCACCTCTGTGTGGATGCCAACAACTTTATCTCTAGCTTCTAACTTCTCTTTCCTTGTTGATTCTCTATTTCTGATTCTGTTTATGTTTGGGATGGTATAGGCCAGAAAACTTTTCCCTTCTTTCTCTTTAAGTTCTTTCGGTGGCCTAAGAATTAAATTGACATGAGACTGTTTAACAAGAGCAAAACAACAGATTTAATTTTGTAGATGCAGGAGCCCCATAAAAATCTGAGACTTAAAGAAGTGACCAAAGCAGGCAGTGTTTATACCTTTTAAACAAAGAAACAATAAAATTGTGAAGAATTGACAATACAAAGACATTTGGGCTTGGAGTGGTAATTTTGTGAAAAAGAAACAAGGTTTGTTAATATAACCCTCTCAGCCCTAAATTCCCTGTTTCTGGTGCTAAGGATGCCTTCTAGCCTCCTGGTACAAGGAGGGTATTTTTTCATGGGCGGTTCCTGCTTTCAGGGAGACAAAGGAGGGTCAAAGTATCTTTTTTGTACCAACTATCTCCCATCCTGGTGCCTGGCACATAGTAGAAAAGTTAACAAATGTTTGATGAATACATGAATAAATTAATTAATTATTAATTAATATGTTGTCCCTAGAGTTTTCTCTCCCAGAGAACATTACATTTTCATAAAAATAATTCTTTAAGAGGAAAAAAAATTTTATTTTAAAATAATTTTTTATCTTAAACCTCTAATATTTCTAAGCTGAATTGCTATTTTAATCATGTTAATCCAAAAAACCCTTGAGGTATGCTCTTCAGTATGCTCATATCCTTACCTAAAACTGCAGTTAGAAGTTTGATATGATAAATGTTAAGTGTATTAGGGTTTTTAAATTAGATTCTCAATTTTTCGTTGGCAATAATGTGAGAGCAGAAACAGCCAAACCCTTTATTCAACACTTATGTGGCTCAACCTAAAGCTTCTTTCTGATTTAATACTGGATATTATTGTAAAGCATTTTGGTATTATTAACTGACTCAGTATTTTTCAAACTCATGAGAAGTCCTTCTTGATCACTGGAATGAAATACGAAGTCCAAATTCAGTGTCATGTTTGGAATTAGACTAGAATATTTTAACCTGGAAAGTTACCATGTGGTTTAATGGGACTCTTGTCATAGAATCCTCTAGTTGGAGTCATTTGTCAAACATTTTCCACGATTAAAATCGGAGTTTTTCACGGTCTCAAGTATTGAGTGGGAATTGCTAGGTCATATTTAACTTCTGACACTTTCAGTCATACTAGCTAAAACAATCTTATCCTTAATTCTTCCTGCTGTTTCATATCTATCCGTTGCCAAGTCCTTTGAAACATTTGTTTAATCCCTTCTCTGCTTTCTTATTGGGCTTCCCAGGTGGCTCAGTGGGAAAGAATCCTCCTCCCAATGCAGGAGACATGGATTCCATCCCTGGGTCGGTCAGATCCCCTGGAGGAGGAAATGGCAACCCACTCCAGTATTCTTGCCTGGAAAATCCCATGAACAGAGTAGCCTCATGGGCTACAGTCTATGGGGTCACCAAAAAAGTCGGACACGACTTAGCGGCTGAACAACAACTTCCTTCTTCTTGCAAGTAACCTTACTGTAGGACTTTATCTCTTCATAGTAAGTAATTGAAGTGCCTTTCTGATTCCTGCCTCAGTTCTTTGTCCTTCAACTACTTTGCCTACTACTGCCAGGTTAGTCTTTCTAAAACCATGTTACTGCTTTGCACATAGCACAGTCCTGTTGCCTTTAGAAGAAATACCAACTCCTTAAGCGTAATTCATGGATCTTTGATATTTGGGAGTAAACTTTCCAGCAGGACCCTCTAGTAAAGCTGGGTTGCTTTCCTTACATTCTGCATGTATTTCTGTTCTTGTTGCTTTCCTCCCTTTGTTCATAGCATTTCTCCTACCCACTTGAACATTTTTAAGCCCCTGTAGCAGTTGTCAAGTGCTCCACTTATTTTTGCATTAAATTATATGCTATTTTGAATTGCACGTTATGCTTTTTTATATTTAAATATTGTCTCTGTGTCTAGAATGCAAATTTGTTGAACAAGTCTGAACCAAATGTTTTGCTTATGACGTCCCTGAAACTTAGAATGTGTTTTTTAATAGAAAAAAGGGTATGTCATAAAAAGTGGTCATGCTCCTAACCTAGTCCCCAAAGGAGTGTTTAATCCAAGTTGTAGCTGAAATATAAAGCTAATAACAGCAGACCTGCATCTCATGGAGCTGTGAAATACACGAGGAAGGAGCAATAAATTCTTTTTTGCTTCCTTGGGAGGTGCAGAGATGACCTTAAGCAAAGTGTTAAAAGGAACAAATGTGTAGTGTAGTTTTAGCATCCTCCCACCATCCGTTCTGGATCCTTGGTTAATTTGATAGAGTCCCCTTTCCCTTTCCTCAGGGGCTCAGGGCCACTTAACTGCCCTGGTCAGACTCAGTGACATTTCACCCTGGCCTCTTCTGCCCCTCTCCCATCCCAGAGGACCAGTTTCTTTAAAAGTTCTCCTCTTGATTTAAAACTACTACCTTCTAATGCTGCTGATCTATGTTAGGAACAAGGCCAGTAACAATTTGATGCATTAGATTTCTACTAACGTGTAGATCCCGTTCCCTATTAGATTTTTTTTTTTCATTTTGAGGAGGCTGACTTTGAATAATAATTGCTGCTGTTTGTTGAACACCCATAAGTGTCTGACCTCTGCTAAGTGCTTTAGAATAATTTTCTAATTTAATCCTCATACTCATAACACTTAAAAGTGAGGGCTTTCTTATTGTCATTTTAAAGATGAGGAAATTGGGGCCTGAAGAGATTAAGTAACTTGCCAAAAATCACATAGCTAATAAATGGAAGACTGATTTGTCTGACTCCAAAGCTTATAAAAAGCTTATAAACATTGCATTATGCAATGCATTATGCTGTCTGCTAAGATAATTTCAAATTCAAGTCCACAAATGTTTATTGGTACTTAATGATGTCCTGAGCTCTTTACTAGCAGCTCTCTTAATGGGATTTGGGGAAGAATAAGAATATAAAGTAAAATTATTCTAACAGTGTAAGAGAGGGTTTCCCAACTGTAAGCTGCCACCCAGGTGATAACTGGTTGACACCTCTGTGATCAGCAGCCTAAACTGTCCACAACTCCTTTTCTCTATTTCAGAAGCCAGATAATTACTTAAAGCTCAGAGCATTTTCTGGCTATCTTAACAGTTTCGCTTTGTATAATCAGGGTGGGAGTGGAAATGAATGTGTGTGTGTTCATTCACTTAGTCCTGTCTGACTCTTTGTGTCCCCATGAACTGTAGCCAGCCAGGTTCCTCTGCTGTGGGACTTTTCAGGCAAGAAAACTGGAGTAGGTTGTAATTTCCTCCTCCAGGGGATCTTTCAGACCTAGAGATCAATCCCCCTTCTACTGTGTCTCCTGCTTTACAGGCAGATACCTTACCCACTGAGCCATTGGGGAAGCCTCAGTTAGTTGTACATAAGGGCTATCCTTAACCAGGTTCAATCTGTACAATGTAACATCTTTCCTCTATCTAACCTCCTTCCCCGCCTTAGAAAAAAAGAAAAAACAAAAAACACATGTATACACAGCACTTTAATTGAATTTAATCAATAAATACTTTTCATGGATTTTTTTTAAAAAGCTGTCTTTAAGGATGTTTTAAGTGTAAATTGGTTTTTGTTTGTTTGTAATTCATTAACAGTAAGTACATAGTTAAGTTTGGCCTTGTCATTCAGGAATAATGAATTCTGCTATGATACCCATCCAAAGGCACTTTCCGTAAGTTGAAACAGAACTCTTCACCAGCCTGTCTTTGTCTTTTGGTAGGCGCAGTCACTGGCGGCGTCCCTTTCTACCAGACAGCTGTTGAGGATTTCTCGTCGGCTGTCACAGTACCCTAATGAGAACCTTCACAATGCTGTCACCAAAGCCTGTCTTTCCAGGTAACCATATTCTCCTTTCTCACTGAATCCAACTTTCTGGGTCTTTGCTAAAATAGTACACAGAAGTTTGATAGTCTGTGCTCAGGTCTGGAAAAAGTTATCAGTCTGAACATGTAGCTTTTTCAGCCTTGTATGCAGTGTTCCCCTTATTATCTTCAGTTCAGTTCAGTTCAGTTGCTCAGTCGTGTCCGACTCTTTGCGACCCCATGAATTGCAGCACACCAGGCCTCCCTGTCCATCACCAACTCCCGGAGTTCACTCAGACTCAACGTCCATCGAGTCAGTGATGCCATCCAGCTGTCTCATCCTCTGTCGTCCTCTTCTCCTCCTGCCCCTAATCCCTCCCAACATCAGGGTATTTTCCAGTGAGTCAACTCTTCACATGAGGTGGCCAAAGTATTGGAGTTTCAGCTTCAGCATCAGTCCTTCCAGTGAATACCCAGGAGTGATTTCCTTTAGAATGTACTGGTTGGATCTCCTTGCAGTCCAAGGGACTCTCAAGAGTCTTCTCCAACACCACAGTTGAAAAGCATCAATTCTTCGGTGCTCAGCTTTCTTCACAGTCCAACTCTCACATCCATACATGACCACTGGAAAAACCATAGCCTTGACTGGATGGACCTTTACTTAGGCATAATAAGAAAGAGATTTTTATACGTGATAAAGCTAAGTACTCAAATTGGACAGCAGTGAATAAGGAAAAGTAGGTTTGGCATTTGAATGCTGATTCATTGTCTAATGAGAGAGAGGTCTTAAGCATTACACATGGCACTTCCTAAACTTGCACTGGAGCTTTCCATGCAGGGTGGTATGACATGTCCTGTTGCCCAAGTATGAAAAAACTAGCATCTTTTCAGTCTACTATTTTTTCTACTACTACTGTTTTTTATACTTGTTTGGAAATTATTTTAAACACTGACATAGAATTTCCTTACAGAATCATGTTTAAAAGAGTAGTTAGAAAAGATTAATAACACCATCCAATCAACCTGAAGATTTCTTTTAGACTCTTTTCACATGATCTTTTAATTATTTTTCTGGTGATTTTAACTGTTGTCCATTCATTCCTTTTACATTAGAGGAATTAAAAGAGAAACTGTATTCAGCTTAGGAAAATCTGTTAACTGCCCTCTATACATTTTCAGCTTAGTGGACAATTTTCTTGTAGTCAAAGTAACTTCCTTGTGTTGCAACTTCAGTTTGTTCTGTGGTGAAATGAGGCTAAAGTGAGGCTTGTTTCCAGTGCTTTGGAGTAATTCTTTGAATAACTAATAATCATGAGAAATAATAAAGTTGATTCTCTTAAGTAGACAATTCAACTTCTAAATGAAAATTAGAAAAAAAATGCTTCAATTGCCTATTTTTTAGGGTCATGAGCTGAAGAAAATACATACAGAAAGATAGATTTATTATCTAGCCAGTGTTTTCTTAGTCAGAACTAAGTTATACTTAATAGAAGTAAATAGTTAATGCTAAGTAACACAAAGAGTTTCAAAGCCTAAGGGAAAGTAATACTTTGGAATGAATGAAATAATCATATACAAAGCATTTTAGAGGCCATTCTAGTGAGTAGACAGTGAAAACATACCAGTTCACTTTGAGTCTAGTATAATCATGATACCTAAACCAGACAAGAATAATATGTGAAAGGAAAATTATAAATCGCATTCATGGAATGTGTACAGAAATCCTAAATGAAATGCTAACAAACCAAGTGTAGATATATATTATATATAATTTATCCATATAAATAAATTATGAACAACCTGGAGTTACCTCAAGAATGTGAAGAAATTTCAATATTCTTTTTTTAAATTTACCATATTAGCATGAGTGAGTAAGAGTGAAGTCACTCAGTCAAGTCTGACTCTTTGCAACCCCATGGACTGTAGCCTGCCAGCCTCTCCGTCCATGGGATTTTCAGGCAAGAATACTGGAGTCAGTTGCCATTTCCTTCTCCAGGAGATATTCCCGACTCAGAGATCGAACCCGGGTCTCCTGTGCTGCAGGCAGACTCTTTACTGTCTGAGCCACAAGGGAAAGCCTATGAACACATTACATATTAACATATTACTGAGAAAAATTTTCATTTTAATAAATCATTAAAAAGGATTTGATAGAACTCAGCAGCCAAACTTGAAAACAAACCAAAGCAGAAGTAAACAAACAATATGCTTAGCTAACCATGAGTCAAAGAGGAGTTCTTAATCTGGTAAAGGGTAGGCCCTAAAATTTTATAGCAAACATTCTTAGGATATATTGCTTTATGGAGTTAGGAACTAAACGAGAATGTTGTCTCTTGTACTTTTAGACTGGCTAAAAGTTATATGATTAGCTACATAAAAAAATTCAAGAGAAGCTTCATGTAAACTACATTTTAGAACAGTTGGAATATAGTGATATTACTTATACACCCAAGTCAGTGATATTCCTATCCATATATTCCAGTAAAAATCAATAAAGAAGTCGAATTTTTAAAAAAATAATACCATTCAAAATAATAATAGAAAGCTTTGCAAACCTAAGAATAAATTTAATGAGTGGCATATAATGCTTTAATGGAAAAAAGTATGAATCTCTATTAAAAGTTGTAAAAGATTGCTGTGGGAAATGGGATACTATACTGTGTTCAGAAAACAGAAGATTTAAGTATTCTCAAGCTGTTTTTTTACAGATCAAGACGGATCATCCTTCTGTCTGTCTAAGTGTCAGAAGATATTTTGGAATCATAGAAAGCTTTGACTTATCAATCCATCCTTCCCACCCCACCAGGTTTTTACCAAGCCTTGCAAGATCAGCATTAGAAAAAAATCTGGCAGATGCTGCAATAGAAATAACCACTGATAATAGTCCAGAGTCTGAACTGGAGGATTACAAATGTAAGTATTTGAATCATTTCTCTTTTAAGTGAATTATTAAACATTTGTATTATTTATTACGTGTGTGTGTGTATGAAAATTGCTCCGTTGTGTCCAACTCTTTACATCCCCATGGACTGTAGCCTGCCAGGCTCCATGGAATCTCCATGGAATTCTCCAGGCAAGAATACTGGAGAGGGTTGCTGTTGCCTTCTCTAGGTTATCTTCCCAATCCAGGAATCGAACTGAGGTATCCTGCATTGCAGGTGGATTCTTTACCATCTGAGCTACATATTATTATATTAATAATAATGTAATAAATTATTATTATTTCAGTTAAAAATGTTTTTGTTCTCCACCCATTTTGTTTCACGTATTGTGTTGAAGAATCTTTTATTTAAAAAAATGTTTCCTTTATTTCAGTGCATACCAGATGTAGGTTCTCCCCCAAGAGGTCACAATTGACATGAATATTAAAAGCTCAGAGAATTCCTACTGTAAATAAACATGTAACTTTGTTTTACCTTTTATTTCAAGGGTATTTCACCATAGGACCTAGCGTTCTGTTCTCTTTGCACATTTACATTTTGGGGACCACCAGTGTGCTACAGGACACGTTTGGGAAACTGTCTAGGTTGATGTAGACTGAAATAATACTCTGAGTATCACTTCATGCCTTCTTACTCCTTTCATTTCTACCTGGTTGTCTTTTGTGCTACTTTTATTTTGGATAGCCATAAGTATAATTGAGTTTGGGAGAGGTTTAGATCTTTCTGTAAAAGTACGCTGTTCTTCATTTAGAGCACAAAGACAGGTTCTCTGTTTTTTAAGGGTCGTTAACTGTCTTATAAAAATATCCAATGTGTGATCACTCTCTTAAAGGGACTTATTGTGACTTTCTTTGCAGTAGATGTTTTTAATAGTTGATACACTGGAACGAGAACTTTATATTAAGGAGATAAGGTGATTTTTTTACAGTAAAACTATAAACTCAACATACTGATGGATCTGGCTACAGAAACGCAGAGACAACTCAGAGACAGAATAACTCTGGGACTTGGAGATTCATAACAGCACTTGATTGAATCCGTCAACATATCCAAAAAAAAAGAAAAAAGATTGCATCATTCAAATGATAGATTGTTTAATCTCAGTAATAAGCCAGTGCTGGCAGTTCCCATCTAAGCCTTGCGTAGGAAGGAGATAAGGAAACTAACAGACTTTTGACTTATCTGGTCCCATTCATCTTTAATATCTTCTTTCTTATAGAGAATTCCTGTAATTTATCCTCCTGTTCAGAGGATGAGGTTCACCAAACAGCTTTCTGATAAGGATTTAGCTTTCCATGCAAGTCTCCTTCTGATTAAAATGCTGATATAGAAACCATATATCATGTAGTCTATATGAAATTTTCCATTTTCATTGCAATGTAATATATTGCAGTTCTGGCTTTATATATCAATTTATGTATAGATAAAAATATATGTCTTTAACATTCTCCTGGGAGTCGGGTGTGCTCTCTATTGTAAGGATAAAATCAGATTTTGAGCCTACCAGACTGAGGACCTTGACAAATTTACCAAGTTAATGCCATCCCATGAGATTTCTTAGAAGCCTGCTAGCCACCTTTCTACCAGGAAAGTACTATCATCACCATTCTCTGAGTGCCTTTCCCTTTTCTAGCTTGAAATTTTAGCAATAAACATTAGCTGAGTTATTTAAATTTTCTTAAAGTCCTAAATCTACTGAATAGGTATCTTTCATAAACTAAGCCATGCTACTGCTACTCTAAGTCACTTCAGTCGTGTCCAACTCTGTGCAACCCCATAGATGGTTGCAGCCCACCAGGCTCCCCCATCCCTGGGATTCTCCAGGCAAGAACACTGGAGTGGGTTGCCATTTCCTTCTCCAGTGCATGAAAGTGAAAAGTGAAAGTGAAGTCGCTCAGTCGTATCCGACTCTTAGCAACCCCATGGACTGCAGCCCACCAGGCTCCTCCGCCCATGGGATTCTCCAGGCAAGAAGAGCCGAAGCTGAGGTCTGGCACATGGAAGGTCTTCAATAAATAATAGCTTCTATGATGGTCAGTACGACCACAGCAACTGAAACTGTTACTGTCCATCAGCAACTCCTGGAGTTCACTCAAACTCATGTCCATCGAGTCAGTGATGCCATCCAGCCATCTCATCCTCTGTCGTCCCCTTCTCCTCCTGCCCCCAATCCCTCCCAGCATCAGAGTCTTTTCCAGTGAGTCAACTCTTCGCATGAGGTGGCCAAAGTACTAGAGTTCCAGCTTTAGCATCATTCCCTCCAAAGAAATCCCAGGGCTGATCTCCTTCAGAATGGACTGGTTGGATCTCCTTGCAGTCCAAGGGACTCTCAAGAGTCTTCTCCAACACCACAGTTCAAAAGCATCAATTCTTCGGCGCTCAGCCTTCTTCACAGTCCAACTCTCACATCCATACATGACCACAGGAAAAACCATAGATGGTATCAAATGCTGTTTGAACCTGAAGTAACGTGTCATCTCAGCATACAAGTATGTAGTAAATTCACTGCCACAGTCCTTGTCTTTCCCTTTATAGTTTTATATAGGGTCTATTTCAGAGACCTGATGGACTTCCTGGTGGCTCAGACGGTAAAGCGTCTGCCTGCAATGTGGGAGACCTGGGTTTGATCCCCGGGTCAGGAAGATCTCCTGGAGAAAGAAATGGCAACCCACTCCAGTACTCTTGCCAGGAAAATCCCATGGACGGAGGAGCCTGTTAGGCTACTGTCCATGGGGTCGCAAAGGGTCAGACACGACTGAGCAACTTCACTTTCTTTCAGAGACCTGAAAGTAGTAAATAAATAGTAAATTCTTGGTGTGGCAGCTCATGGTTTTCTCTGCTAAATAGTACTTGTGAATGAAAGGAAATGGCAAGGAGCTATTGGAGGGAGAGGCCTACTGTGTTTTGGCAAATGTGTAGCACTCAGTGGTGATTCAACAGGCTGGGAGTGTAATTATTTAAACCTCAAAATTGGTCATGGTACTCCATAGAAGCAAATATTGGTTTCTCTCCTTGTTTTTCAAAGTGCTCTAGCACAAAAATAGCCAATTTTAAAGAGAAGGGAGAAAAGATGGGACACTTGCCTAAGACATTGTAATTGTCCACCTGCTTGCTCAGGTATATCCACAGGATGAAATTTATTTGGAGATCACACTGCAGAAAGAACATCGTTGTTGTTGTCATTTAGTTGCTAAGTCATGTCTGCCTCTTCGCCACCCCGTGGACTGTAGCCCACCAGGCTTCTGTCCATAGGATCTCCCTGGCAAGAACACTGGAGTGGGTTGCCATTTCCTTCTCCAGGAGGTTTTCCTGACCCAGGGTTCCCATGTCTCCCTGCTTTGCAGATGGATTCTTTACCACTAAGCCACCTGGGAAGCCCAGAAAGAACAGCATCCTATACTAAATTCTGTTTTTAGCTGTACCCATACTAGCTGGGTGAGTCTAAGCAAATTATTTAATTCGTGTTCTTCTTAGCTTCCTCATAATTCTTGTCTCCTTGTTAAGAGATTTACATGAAATCATGTGAGAAAACAATGAGCCGAACCTGAGGTCTGGCACATGGAAGGTCCTCAATAAATAATAGCTTCTATGATGGTCAGTACGACCACAGCAACTGAAACTGTTACGTTGTTATCATGGACCTTCAAATGTGACGTGCAGTGAGCATGTGTCTCTCCTTACCGTAGAGAACACATGTGAGATGTGTCCCCTGACTGGAAGAAATTTATAACTTAGTTTCATGGCTTTAAGGAGCTCATTTTCTATTCTAGACCAACTATTTAAAGCAAATAGGGAACAATACAGTATAATCACCACAGAACGACTGTAACGCCTGTGGCGCTTCTTTGGAGGCACAGATCTGGGCCTTTCCTAAAACTAGTGGTTTGAAAGTTCTGGGGTCAGTTCATCTGTATTTTTGACTAGAGCTCTAGGGGATTCTTCTATGGGTTCTAAAAAAAAAAAAAAAAAAAAGATTATGTTCATGGTACTTTGGAATTTTCAAATGTATGTATTTTAGAGTCTCTGACCAAACAGCTCATAAAGGTGCCTTGCCTGAGTTCTGGGTTTTTCCATTCTCAATCTTATCTATATGTTGCTTGTGCCATATGTTGTTTTAAATAAAATTTTTGATATTTTGAAACATCTTCATCCTTTTTTGTAGAGCTTTTAAGATTTTTTTGCAAAGCTATAATGTTTTATTACTACCTTCAAGCTTATTTCTTTTAGATGTTAGATTAAAATTCCTTGATGAGCCTACAAAATGTTAAAGATGCTATATTGTATCCTGTTCAGGCTGGACTTGGCTTCTCTGAGGACAGGCCTATAAGTAATTCTCTGTCCTATGTGAAATGTTTAGGTGAAGTCTCTTCTGGATCTCTGAGGATTGGCACAGTTAGTGCACCAATCTATAATGCCCACGAGAAAATGAAAGTGCCTGATGTTTTGTTCTATGACAACATCCAGGTAAGATCAGGATTTTGCAATCATGGGTAATTAAATCACCTCTTACACTGTGGTAATTAACTCCAGTTCAAGTATAACTGATGTCTATGTTTGTAATCTGCTAAGTCGCAAAGAGTCGGACACAACTGAGTGACTGTACTGAACTGAACTGAACTGAAGTTTCATTCAGATGTTGCGGAATGAGGTGTTGAAACATGTTTTATTAGTGCATTGTAAAGTTATGAATTCTTTCCAAAGTTACTTGGGAATGGAAAGACTTGCTGCAAGGATTAAAGTAATAAATTTTATAGCACACATAACTATACTTTAAGTAAAATGAATGTATTATTAAATTAAAAACAGAAAGCACTCGTATTCATTCTCCTGCATTTTTGTTAGTTAAATCATTTCAAGTAATTGAAAGGATGTGTCCTGTGTATTCTTTTCCTCACGTTTCTTTCCTTTTTCTGAAAATGCCTAGTATTTTTCTATTCTTTACTTTTTAAAATCATTTTTCAGTGGACCAGAGTAGACAAATTTCCACTTGTATATGGTGCTTCCACTAAAACACAGAAATAAGTGTGTGCCCAGAAAGCTGTATTATAGATGTTCACTTTAATAAGAAATTTTTCCAGAGAAAATTATTCATAATATAAAAGGATTTTTTCTTTTCCAGATTTTCTGTCATGTGGTCATATATTTATTTTATAATATAAAACATACTTAAATATTTCTCTAATATTTGGCCACCAATTTGCATATATATTATAATCCCACATTTACAAATTATGTTTGAAGTACTTCTTGCCATTTTCTCTATATTAAGGAATTAGAGAATTAAAGTAAATTATTTTTATCTGCCATTCCCCAATTCTGATTATTGTCCTAATTTATATCCCTACATTATATTAACAATAAAAGGTATCTAGGCAAATTCTTCTTTCTCCATAAAAGTCTTGATTAAATATTTTTGAAGTCTGTCCAAATTATAATTATCCATGACATAGTGAAAGGCATACCCTGGATTTTCTTTTTCTTTTTTTTTCATTCTATGGGCCATTAACTAACGTCAGTTTTATTTTTCTTCCAAAGAATTAATGCTCTTACACAAGCAGGGAACAAAAGAACAGAAAATAAGGTTACTTATAAGGCACAAAGGAATAAAGAATCTTGTCTGTCAAAGACCAAAACATGCTTGTAAGGAAAATATTTTCAAGCATTTGTGCTACCACACTCTGTTCATGTAGTAGAAAGGAATGAATTAAAAAGAATCAGGAAACTTTGTCATAAGTGACAATTTGAAAAACTCCATGGCAGCAAAGATTGAAAAGACTTCCCAGCGTGTAGGAATGGAGGAAATTCGGTAGCAGGGAGGGCCATCGTGCCCTTGGACACGGCGTCTGTTGCCATGGTGTTCGTGACCCAGACGTGGAGGACCGCAGTGCTGCTGTGAACTTTACGCAGTGGCCCTGAGGGATTTCTGTAGCCTGTCTCCAAACGTACCCTCTCTTCACAAAGCATTATGAATTAACCATTAATGAAAAGTGCTAGCTGTGCCAGTTCTCGGAACGGTGACTTGATTAAATTCAGTTTTGTTGCGTGTGTTACTATTGTCCTTTCTGCCGCACTTCACCTATGAAGCAGTGTCTTCCGTGCCTCTTGAATATTCAGGTGCTTCTATACCATCTTGTTCTGTGCCTGTGGTCTCCTTGCCACTGTGTTGTAATTGATTTTTAAAACACGTTTTCCACACTACTAAGATAAAACCTTGTGTTGTTGTTTTAATTTTGTATCTCTAGCGCATAGCATAGTGCCTGGCACATAGTGACTATTGAGTAAATATGTGTTGAGTGAATTAATGAAAGAAGGAAAAAGATTTTGAATGTTCTTAATTAGGAGTATATTTTTATTATATCTCTCTTTAAGGAATATTTTACTTGCAGTAGTAAAGAGGAGAAATTGGAGGAGCGATGAGTAGCCTCTTAAACCTAATGAACTTCACAGCTGAAAAAAAAAATTTTTTTAAATGTCTGTTTTGTATCTATGCTTGGTCTAGGATATTATTGGAATGGTCAAAAAATTGGTTCAGATTTTTAAACCCAAACAAACTTTTTGACCAATATCATAACACAGAGATTAAAGTACATACATACACAGTTCCAGGGCTCAAGTTGCCTGAATCTCGCAAGGGGAAAAGCAAGCAGGTGCACGTGGTTACTGCACAGTGTGACTGAAGTACACACAGGTTACTGTGGTAGCATCAATGAGGTGATGGTCCCGGACTGGAGGATCCTGGAAAGTGAGTTCACTAGGTGAAGTTGAAAGACTCAGGCAGAGACACTAGCATCTGCAGAGACGTGACTACATAAGAGTGGAGCTCGTTCAGGAAGCTACATCTAATTAATTGTCATAGCCAGAGGTGAGGTTTAAAATGGAAGAATGACAAGACGTGAGGCTGATGAGTTAAAAGGTCATATTATATGGGCCTTGCTAATGAAGGAACTGGGAAACTATTCAGAAGAAGTGAGAAAGCTGTTGAAAGCTTCGAGGAACATTTCTACTTTTGCTCACTTTGCATTCATTCTGTATTATTACCTGTGAGTTGGAACAAAGACAGAGAGGGACTAGTTAGGAGGCAGTGGCAGTGGTCCAGGTGGACTTCGGGAGGGTCTGAACGAAGACAGAGACAGCGGGGACAGAGCGGAGAGGGCACACCGGAGCCGCACAGGAGGCAGCGAGAGCCGACGGGGCTTTCTGTTGGATGGAAGTCAGAGAGCCTCCCTCACAGAGCACGTGGTCTGCCGGGAAAGTCCACAGAAGAGTAAAGAGGAAATGATTCTCCACTGTGTGGGGGATGCGCCTGAGACTAAATCAAAAAGATAAGGAGTAATCCTTGTTCCGAAGGTATTAGTTATTCACAGAGTTTTGGGGAAGAGAAAAACTGACATGATTGTGAACCGAGAAATGACTGTCAGTACTGTGGAGCACATATTGACTCACGGAGACACTGAAGTTTGAGATGCCACATTGGTGGGTAAAAATCTAGGCCAGAGATGAGAAAGGAAAAAAAAAAAAAAAACTTGGATGAAAGCTATGGGAATGGGGGAAAAAATAATAGATACAGTAAATTTGAAGTGGCTGGATAGCTTAGATTTAGCTTTTGCTAAGGGCCAACTGAGTTGGGCAGGAAGATGGTGATGATTGGGTCAGGTTGTAGAACATGATGCTATTAATTGGGATTAGAAATACAGGCTAAAGCATGAAGCTGTGGAGAAAGGAATGAGCCACGTTTTGGGTGTATTAAGTTCTAGTAGACTGGGAAACAGCCAAGTATAGTTCAATATTTGCTCAGAAATGTGGGGCTGGAGTCAAGAAGAAAGGTCTTGCTGTTGAAGATCAGTGTAAAGTTAGTGGTTGAAGCCATGGAATGGATGAGTGGATTTAGGGAGAGTTGGGTCAACAGTGACTCTTCCAGCACTGAGCTGCACGTTGCCCTCCTTCCCGCTTCAGATGGGTGCCCACATACAAGAAGGCTTAACCTGGTCTGCCCAATCCCATGGTTCCCAGGAAAGCAGGTAACAAGGGAGTGAAAGAGAACAGAAAAAGGAAGAAAATCAGTATTTAAGGAGGAATTGCTGCAAAAAGAAGAAGATACAACCCAAAACACCACGGAGAAAAACCGTTAGAGAGGTAGAAGGGAATCAGGAGAGGAGACCTTGAAGAAATTGTCTGTGGTACCGAGGGGGCCGAGAGGTTAAGAGAAGAACTGTGTAGGCATGACCTTAGCCTTAGCTAACATTTGTTGACTTGAATAATTCTAGTTAGGTGTAACCAGGGCAAAAAGTAGGAAGACATGAGAAAAAGTAAAGACGACAGCTATAGTTTGGATTATTATTCAGTATTCACATTGTTTTTTACCTGCTAGCTAGGTGTTTGTTCCAACTTTTCAATCTATTTTTCATGGAGATTAGGCCAGGTATTTCTGGAAGAACTTAATGTTTTCTGGAAATCAGCACTGATTGTTCATCTTAGTTAGAAGAGTTCTGCAGACCAAATTATCACTAGAACTCAAATTAGAAGACAAATGTTGTAAGTCTCCCTTTTAACTTGGGTAACTGTGTACCCTCGTTTACTCAAAATAGTCCCTGTTTATACTTGTTGTCCCAGCATAATTATTAATAACATCTCATTTTATTCTAAAAAGTACTCCAGAATGAACAAAATAGCTCACCCTACTTCAAGCCCCATTAAAACTCCAGTTCCATGGTTTATCTGAAAGCATTTTTTAAAAATTACCAAGATAAACATTAAGGAAAACTCATCTGTTCTTGAAGGAGGGAGAAAACTTTTTTAGTTTTTCTAGAAACTCTGCAAGAAAATATTGGTATTGCTTAACATGAGAAGTAAAAGGAAAATATTTTAGATGTGGGAAAAAAAAAATCACAAACCAAGTTTAAAAAAAAGACTGGCAAACGAGAACAATATCTACAGCATGTATAAGATGCGAAAGGTTAAGTTGCCTTTTTCACAAATAGAGAACTTCAATAACCTTAGTACTTTGAGGCCTTTATTGTTTTGATACAGAAAACCAAGAGGAAATAGGGATATGAATCGTTCCAGGCTTTAGTTCTCCCTTTAATCCTGAATGAGCCTTTTTGACCTACTTATGATTGTCCTATTTTTCAAGATACAAAAGAGCAATGTAATTTCCTCTGTGACTACTGTGAATAACTTTAATCTTATTCTTATTATATTGTGTCATGTTTTGAACTTAAAAATATGAAAAATTTTTAAAAATATATAATTTTTTGGAGTATAGTTGCTGACATTTTTAATTCTAAACCTATACATATGCATTGAAAGTCATAGTTAAGAAGTCAATGTAAGATTTTCCATGAAATCTCAATTGTTTTAGAAAACCTTTATATATTTATATTAGTAAGTATTAATTTAAATATCACATTAAATTATAAGCCAACTCTCCAAAGTACAATAGCTGAAAAATATTTGAGTCCTATTATAAAAACTCTTTGAAATATGTGTCAGTCAGTGGTTGAGTCTTGCTAAGGTAGACCATTTCAGGTCTTCAATATGAGTCACCCAATTGGTTATATAACTTATTTTTGACCACAGCATGCATTTTAATATTTTAGCATAATCAAATTGAGTATTGTCTATTATAATAGATGTTTTTCTTTCCATGAAGATATCTTTATAGCTGTCAACTTTCTTATTTCGCCTTGATTATGCAAAGCACAATTAACCTCTAGTCATTTTTCCTCTAGCACATGATAGTGATGGAAGATATGCTCAAAGACTTCCTTCTTGGAGAACACCTGTTATTGGTTGGAAACCAGGTGAGTTATGGCTGAAACCAGGTACTAATGAATACTAATGAAACCAGGTACTAATAATAATACGGTTTAAAAGCCGTATGTTTCTTCTGCTTGATGGAGAAAGTTTTCAAAGATGATTTTTTTTTCCCCTAGCTAAATGACTAGTTGAAATTAAACAATAGGGTCTTCTACCTTCTAAACTTTAGAATTACCTCAGGGCTTAAATCACTACCACCCACCAGCCCCATTCAGTCTTCCATCAATTCCTATCCATTCTGCCTTATAAATATCTTCTTTCCGACACCTGTCACCCAGCCCAGCTCACCACTACCTATCACTTGGATTACAGAAGTCGTTTCCTAATACAAGGTTCTTAGACCCAAGCTTACACCCACTGTGATCCACTTTCCACTCTGCAGCCAGATGGATACTTGTGAAACCAAAATCTGAGTCTTTTTTTGCTCAAGTTGGTTCCCCATTGCCCTTCAGATCAGATCAGATCAGATCAGTCACTCAGTCGTGTCCGACTCTTTGTGACCCCATGAATCGCAGCATGCCAGGCCTCCCTGTCCATCACCAACTCCCGGAGTTCACTCAGACTCACATCCATCGAGTCAGTGATGCCATCCAGCCATCTCATCCTCTGTCGTCCCCTTCTCCTCCTGCCCCCAATCCCTCCCAGCATCAGAGTCTTTTCCAATGAGTCAACTCTTCGCATGAGGTGGCCAAAGTACTGTAGTTTCAGCTTTAGCATCATTCCTTCCAAAGAAATCCCAGGGCTGATCTCCTTCAGAATGGACTGGTTGGATCTCCTTGCAGTCCAAGGGACTCTCAAGAGTCTTCTCCAACACCACAGTTCAAAAGCATCAATTCTTCGGCGCTCAGCCTTCTTCACAGTCCAACTCTCACATCCATACATGACCACAGGAAAAACCATAGCCTTGACTAGACGAACCTTTGTTGGCAAAGTAATGTCTTTGCTTTTGAATATGCTGTCTAGGTTGGTCATAACTTCCCTTCCAAGGAGTAAGCGTCTTTTAATTTCATGGCTTGCAGTCACCATCTGTAGTGATTTTGGAGCCCAGAAAAATAAAGTCTGACACTATTTCCACTGTTTCCCCATCTATTTCCCATGAAGGTGTAGTCTTTAGTATGGCTTCAAGGGTCCTTCAGGAGCAGCCCCTGCCCACCTACCCAGCCCTAAGGTTTGGCTTCCTCCTTTCTTGCATTTGGTGTTAGCTTGAGCCACATTGAGGGCTTCCCAGGTGGCTCAGGGCTAAAGAATCCACCTGCCAATGCAGGAGACCTGGGTTCGATCTCAGGGTCAGGAAGATCCCCTGGAGGAGGTTATGGTAACCCACTCCAGTATTCTTGCCTGAGAAATCCCATGGACAGAGGAGCCTGGTGGGCTACAGTCCATGGGGTTGCAGAGAGTCTGACGAGACTGAACCACTAACCTCAATGAGCCACTCTGAACTTCCTTCAGTCCTCAGCTCCACTCTGGTCCTCGAAGCACGTTCTTCTGTCTGCCTGGAGCACTCGCCATCCCCTTCCCACACCCCCCTTCCCTAACTCCGGAGGTGTCCTCTTGTCCCAGCTGAGTTAGGCTTCCCCTGCTTCTGCATAACTTCCTTCCGTCTCCCCATCATCACACTCGTCATGTGTCACTGTGTCCACATGTAGAATGACTGTCCTCCCAGCTTGTCTGCTCCTCAAGGGCAGGGACCGCGCTTCTTGCTCATCTGTGTCCTTTGTTCCTGGTACAGTGCTTGCTGCCAAGCAGTAGATACTGAATACGTGTCTATGGAGGGATGGATGGCATTTATTCTAATATCTAGAGGTTTCTGAGAATTTTCAATGGAATTACCAGACTCAGAGTGAACGGCACCTTTGGTTTTTTAAGTTAGTTTAAAATTAAGGATAACAAGCTTTCAAAAGAAGTTTGGTCTTTTTTTCTGTCTTTTAACTTATAAAAACAATGCATATTCTTTATTAGTGCCTCAAACTTGATTTAAAAAAAAATAAAAACGGGCCAATTGAGTGTTTTTTGTTTTTTTTTTAATAAAAATGGGCCAGTTGGGTGGTTTACTGGTTGAGTTCACAGACTTGGTAGTTAGCTGGCTAGAGGTCCAATCGCAACTGTTTTACAGATGGCTGTGACTTTGGGCACGTTGCTAATCTTACTCAGGCTCAGTTTCCTGGTATCTAACCTAGGAATACAAATCATATGCACTGTGTTAGGCTAATGTAAGGATCACATGAGATAATGCATGGAAAGCACTTCTCACTGTGCCTGGCTCATGGTAGGTGCTCAGTTACAATGAAATCTGTGGGTCACTGTGTTTTTAAAAAGGACTTTAGTACTCCTTTTCTTTTTTTTTCTAAGCAAGAATTAAACAATGAGCAATAAAATATTCACAGTCTCCTCGTTCACTGTTTATAAAGTCCTGCCAACTTTTATTTAGTGAAAAATAATTTTTTACTGATGAGCCTGTGTACCAGCATGGAAGGATGAGGATCAGTTAATCGTCCAACATTGAGTACTTGATACTGAGGCCCAGGAGTTCAAGTTCTCATCTGGCTCTGAACAATCATGACTCTCCTCTCACTTTGCAAAATGATGACTTGATAGCCCAGTGTACCTCACAAAAGTTGTTAAACTCTGTCAGTGCATTCTTTTCTGATCTTCTGTGGTTACCTGAATTGCCTTAGACACAATCTGCTGGCATCTCAACAGCTGCAGACCAAGAATACACAGAGCTGGCGATTGAGGAATAATTTTTTTGCTAAGGAGCAGGCTTTCAAAAGGAAGGTCCTAGAGATCAAGCTGTGATGTTCAAACAGCTTTGATGTATCCCAGCTGATACTGATGTCCTGAGATTTAGTGGGTAGAATACAGTAAGAGTTTCCTGGTAAAGGCAGGGTTTATAATTAAGTTGGATAATAGAGATAGGGCTTCACAAGAGTTGTCTAAGTTGAAAGGTTGAAGTTAGAGCTAACCAGTAACCAGAGAGACAGAGAGAGCATTCTACTCTCTGGGGGACTGGGGAGAGCTATAGGGGGCTTCCCTGGTGGCTCAGATGGTAAAGAACCTGCCTTCAATATGGGAGACCTGGGTTCGATCCTTGGGTTGGGAAGATCCCTTGGAGGAGGGCATGGCAACCCACTCCAGTATTCTTGCCTGGAGAATCCCCATGGACAGAGGAGCCTGGCGGGCTACAGGCCATGGGGTTGCAAAGAGTTGAACACGACTAAGTGACTAAGCACAACACAGCACGTATAGGGTGAAGGCAGAGTTGGAGCCAAGGATTGCTGCTTCTTTATGATCAGCGAAACAGAGACTATGAAAGTACTTTGAAATCACTCTAGAGAGCTATGCGAATGTTGGTGTGAGATCCTGTATGTTGCCTCTAGTCTGTTTCTGTGTGTGTGTGAATGTATGCAGTCGTGTCTGACTGTTTGTGACCCCATGGACTGTAGCCTGGCAGGCTCCTCTGTCCATGGAATTTTCCAGGCCAGAATACTGGAGTGGGTTGCCATTTCCTACTCCAGGGGATCTTCGTAACCCAGGATTGAACTCACATCTCTTGGATCTCCTGAATTGACAGGCAGATTCTTTACCACCATGCCACCTATTTCTAGTCCCAAGGTAAAGAATAAGGCGCAAAGGGCTCGGCATTGGGTGGAGGGAAGAGCAGCTCCCTCTCTACACGTGCATGGGTGAACCCAGCATCCAGTGAGGATGGAGATCCTACTGAGTTTCAGGCTTGCCAAGAGTTGACAAAGGAACCTCTGGGAAGACCCTGCTGAACCCCCCCAGAGATGCCAAGCAGGAGGTGGGGTATCACAGCAACCTCTCTAAGTTAGTGCTGTCATCAGCGGGTCACAGTGTCTCCCCTTCTTTTACTGGTAGGGTGTCACCCTCCACTTTGGAGAAAGAGAAATACTGAAAAACAGAGATTGCATTCATTAGAAATTTGCTATATTTAACTGTCCTTTCTCATGTCAGAAGGGTTCTTTATCCTCTCATTATAAACCTCTAAGGTGATCAGTGTCATATAATGATACCAATATTGCAGGAACTCTAGTTGGATTTTATAAGTAAATTCTGCTACCTGTGTCCATGAAACCATCTAGTGAAAAACTAAGTCTCTCAGGCTGTCATTTGATGTCTTCTATTGTCTAATCTCACTCCACTTGCCGTCTTTTGTCTCATTTCTCCCCTGAAAATCATGTCCTCAGATTTTAACACACTGTTTTCGAAATACCTTCTTGTTAGTTGCTTCGTCGTGTCCGACTCTTTGAGACCCCATGGACTGTAGCCTGTTAGGCTCCTCTGTCCTTGGGATTTTCCAGGCTAGAATACTGGAGTGGTTTGCCATTTCCTACTCCAAGAGATCCCGACCGAGGGATTGAACCCGTATCTCTTAATCTCCTGCATTGGCAGATGGATTCTTTACCACTGAGCCACCGGGAAGCCCAAGCACCTTATCAGTGTTATATTTTAGTGTTTGATCTTCACCAGCCTGCTCTCTTCTTTCCCCCATCTTTGCCTATTCAAATCCTCCCAGTCTCAGAGGGCATTGTGGGATCATGGAAAAGCAGAAAGCTGGGAATCCAGAGGTCTGCCTTCCTCTGCAGACTGTTGGTCTCTGTATGTACTGTTGGGTTCATTGCTCTCTCTCCTTAAAGGGCTTTGTCTTTTTTTGTTTTTTTTTTCTTTTTCTTATCTGTAAAATGGGTGTTTTCTAAGGTCCCTCTGGCTGTAATATTCTGTAATATACTTCTTTAATAAAGTCCTCCTGAACACTTCAGGCTGAAGGTTTGGGTCCATTCTCTGCATTGTTACAGCAGGCCATTTAGATTTCTTTTGACTTCTGTTGGACTTAAGCGTCCACCTGTCATCTCTCCTGAAAAGAGAGAGCCCCTTGAGAAGAGTCTTAGTTTTGTGTGTGTCCTCCCTGATGTCTTGTGCATAATAGACATTTAACAAATATACTTTAGAGGACTGCAGAGAAGGCATTTCTGCTGAGTAGGCAAAATGATTTAGAAGACGACCCAGAGGGATGGTATGGGGAGGGAGGAGGGAGGAGGGTTCAGGATGGGGAACACATGTATAATTTTTTAAAATTAAAATTGAATAAAAAAAAATAAAATAAAATAAAATTTAGGCTTTCTTGGATTACTTTCAGGAGATTCTAAAACGAAGTGACTAAACTTTTTATTCGGTAAACTTGCACCTGTTTGATGAAGGAAATGATGAATAAGATAGAATCTATGGCGTAAGAGAAAGTACTTAGGAGAGAAAATGCTTTCGTGGCCCATACAGCTGGGTATGATTACACACTGATGGGATCAGGTCAGAGCTTGGCAGCATTATCACTAGGACCGAATAGTGAGACGCTAATCATTTGATTTTTTCGAATAATGATTAAGTGCTACGCAGCATTTACTGGTTAACTGAGGCGCAGCCCTGCACACGTGCACACTCGCCAGGGCAGCAGGGGAACTGGACTTCCCACGGCAGCTGGCGAAACGCTCAGTGGAGCTTTCTGAATATTTCAGTCCACTTCAGTAACTTTCAAGCTTGTTCTCAAAGAGTAGCATCTGTGTTAAGATACGGGGACGATTCTATGGTTAGACTTTTATCTTTTCCTTTATTGAAGTACAACTGACAAGAAAAATTATATTCAAAGTGTATAGCATAATGATTTGATATATTGGGTTTGCCAAAAAGTTCGTTTGGGTTTTCCCGTAACATCTTTTTTTTTTTTTTTTAATAGATTAATTTATTTTAATTGGAGGATAATTACTCTACAATATTGTGGTGGTTTTTGCCGTACATACATCAGCATGCATCAGCCACAGGTGCACATGTGTCCCCCCATCCTGAACCCCCCTCCCACCTTCCTTCCCACCCCATCCCTCTGGGTTGTCCCAGAGTATGGGCTTTGAGAGCCCTGCTTTATGCATAGAACTTGCACTGGCATCTGTTTTACATATGGTAATATACATGTTTCTTATAGGTACATTGTGAAAAATTTCTCCTGCTGAGTTATATACTACATTCATTATGTCACGTATTTACCTTTTTATTTATATATTTATTTGGTGAGAACATTTAAGTTTTACTGTCTTAGCAAATTTCAGTTATACAGCACAATGTTTCTAACTGTAGTTACCATGTTACACCATTAGATCCTCAGAATCTATTCATCTTCTATGTGAAAGTCTGTACTCTTTTACCAACCTTTCCCTATTTCCTCCACTGCCCAGACCCTGGCAATCACTTTTCTACTCTATTTGAGTGCAATCTTTTGCACGTATGGACACCTTATCTTTGACAAAGCAGGCAAAAATATACAATGGAGAAAAGACAATCTCTTTAACAAGTAGTTCTGGGAAAACTGGTCAGTTACCTGTAAAAGAATGAAACTAGAACACTTTCTAATGCCATACACAAAAATAAACTCAAAATGGATTAAAGATCTAAATATAAGACCAGAAAGTATAAAACTCTTAGAGGAAAACATAGAACACTCTCTGACATAAATCACAGCAAGATCCTCTATGATCCACCTCCCAGAATAGTGGAAATAAAAACAAAAATAAATAAATGGGACTTAATTAAACTTAAAAGCTTTTGCATGACGAAGGAAACTATAAGCAAGGTGAAAAGACAGCCTTCAGAATGGGAGAAAAAAATAGCAAACGAAGCAACTGACAAAGAATTAATCTCAAAAATATACAAGCAGCTGATGCAGCTCAATACCAGAAAAATAAATGACCCAATCAAAAAATGGGCCAAAGAACCAAACAGACATTTCTCCAAAGACATACAGATGGCTAAAAAACACATGAAAAGATGCTCAACATCACTCATTATCAGAGAAAGGCAAATCAAAACCACAATGGGGTACCATCTCATGCCAGTCAGAATGGCTGCTGTCAAAAAGTTTACAAACAAATGCTGGAGAGAGTGTGGAGAAAAGGGAATCCTCTTACACTGTTGGTGGGAATGCAAACTAGTACAGCCACTATGAGAACAGTGTGGAGATTTCTTAAAAACTGGAACTAGAATTGCCATAAAACCCAGCAATCCCACTGCTGGGCATACACACCAAGGAAACCAGAATTGAAAGAGACATGTGTACCCCAATGTTCATCACAGCACTGTTTACAATAGCCAGGACATGGAAGCATCCTAGATGTCCATCAGCAGATGAATGGATAAGGAAGTTGTGGTGCATATACACAATGGAATATCACTCAGCTATAGAAAAGAACACATTTGAGTCAGTTCTAATAAGGTAGATGAAACTGGAACCTATTATACAGAATGAAGTAAGCCAAAATGAGAAACACCAATACAGTATAATAACGCATATATATGGAATTTAGAAAGATGGTAACAACCACTCTATGTGCAAGACAGCAAAAGAGGCACAGATGTAAAGAACAGACTTTTGGACTTTGAGGGAGAAGGTGAAGGTGGGACGATATGATAGAATAGCATTGAAACATGTATCTTAGCATATGTAAGATAGATGACCAATGCAAATTTGATGCATGAAGCAGGGCTCCCAAAGCTGGTGCTCTGGGATAACCCAGAGGGGTGGGGTGGGGAGGGAGGTTGGAGGGGGGTTCAGGATGGTGGGACACACGTACACCCATGGCTGATTCATGTCAATGTATGGCAAAAACCACCACAATATTGTAAAGTAGTTAGCCTCCAATTAAATTAGTTAATTTAAAAAGGTTGCACATATAAGTGATACCATGCAGTGTTTGTCTTTGTCTTTGCTTAGCATAATGCCCACCAGGTTCATTACTATTAAGACTCTTAATTGCTTCCATTTGGTGTGTATGGGAGAAAAGAAAGCCACCTGTGGTATTTGTTGGCAAATGTAGAGCAGGTACTCCACAGAGGTGCCCTTTTCTAAGAACCAGTGTGGAGTTCTGTGTTCTCTTTCCCCGTGCTTTCTTCAGAGTCCTGATCGTCTGGGAGGTTCCTTGTTCAGGAATATGTACTTGTGCAGCCGTAGTAACTCAGGTGCTTCGTCAGTACCTTTTCAAATGCCCTGCTTTATTTATTAGTGGTACTTCTGGACCTCTCTTAATATCTTATGCACCTTCTCACCTGCATCCTTTACTGACCTTGTGAATCAAAACAATGAAAAAAGGAAAAGACAGGCAAGCAGAGCTACAACTGGTAGGTTAAGAATGACTGACACTCAGCTCTCGTGGGACGGTGTCACTGGTGTTTGCACTCAAATGCAAAGTGACAGCCATCTGGGGAAATGCCTGTTTTAATCACATGATTTAGTTTGAAACTAAGTAAACCATTTTTAGTAGTTGATCAGGCTCCTTTTTTACTCTTTATCTTTCTGAAACATTATATGCTGTGCTGTGCTTAGTCGCTCAGTTGTGTCCGATTCTTTGTGACCCCATGGACTGTAGCCCACCAGTCTCCTCTGTCCATGGAGATTCTCTAAGCAAGAATACTGGAGTTGGTTGCCATGCCCTTCTCCAGAGGATCTTCCCAACCCAGTGATCGAACCCAGGTCTCTTGCATTGCAGGCAGGTTTCGTTCTGTCTGAGCCACCAGGGAAGCCCAAGAATACTGAAGTGGGTAGCCTATCCCTTCTCCAGGAGATTTTCCCAACCCAGAAATCGAACTGGAGTGAAACATTACGTGATGACTACTCAAAAAGCAAAAAAAATTAATTAGAATTGAAGCTTTGCGCATTAAATATTGACAGAGAAGCCAGCAGTGGGTTGATATACAAATACAATAAAATGTAATGAATGCTATTAATACAAGCTGTCTAAACATAGATACAGTCTACCCAGCCTTCTGTTTTGCAAATTAGAGACTGGCTGAAGTTCATGAAAGAAACTTTTCAGTAGTTGAAGTTGTCAATTTAATGTTGTTTTGAAAGATCGCTGTTACTTGTAGCAACTTTTATTGTGAGGAAATTAAAGGGAATAAATGTTGATTTTGAGGTATCTCAATGTTTATCATCTTGATTAAGCCAAATCCCATCTTTTCTTTCCATGTATTACTATCTTTTCTAAGAATCTATGACATTAGATGAGTTTTCGTAACTGTTGGGAAGCTGAAAACAAGTCTATAAACATCACTTACAGCAACATAAAGTAGGCCCCATCTTCTTTTGGTGAAATAAAATTGATTTTATCTTTTCATTTTTCTGTGTGGGATTTTTTTTTTTTTTTTTGGGAACAGTCCATCAACTTTCCAGTAAAAGAAGCAGAATTGCTGCCTGTCAGCCAAAAGGGATAGGATACCCTGAAATTACATGTTTCACGGTCCCTTAGTATACAGTGCTGCATATTGTAGAACTTTGTTAGCATGCACTATATGCATTATTTTCTACTTACTGTAATTATAACGTTACATGTACCTTTCATGCAATTAGTTTCATGCTGGGTTTTTTAAAAAATCGTAACATGACTTTCTATTTATTTCAGCTTTCCTGACAGTAAAAAAGAGAAATGGCTATTTACTTTCAAGCCAGTGATGCTTTTATCATCACAGCTCTCTTCAGGAATAAGCTTTCTACATAGAAAATAGACTTGTGCGCATGGGGAGAGGAGAGGAGAGGGTGAGATGTATCGAAAAGAGTAACATGGTACCTCATAGTGGTTTTGATTTGCATTTCTCTGATAATGAGTGATGTTGAGCATCTTTTCATGTGTTTGTTAGCCATCTGTATGTCTTCTTTGGAGAAATGTCTATTTAGTTCTTTGGTCCATTTTTTGATTGGGTCGTTTATTTTTCTGGAGTTGAGCTGTAGGAGTTGCTTGTATATTTTTGAGATTAGTTGTTTGTCAGTTGCTTCATTTGCTATTATTTTCTCCCATTCTGAAGGCTGTCTTTTCACCTTGCTAATAGTTTCCTTTGATTTGCAGAAGCTTTTAAGGTTAATTAGGTCCCATTTGTTTATTTTTTATTTTATTTCCAATATTCTGTGAGGTGGGTCATAGAGGATCCTGCTGTGATGTATGTCAGAGAGTGTTTTGCCTATGTTCTCCTCTAGGAGTTTTATAGTTTCTGGTCTTATGTTTAGATCTTTAATCCATTTTGAGTTTATTTTTGTGTATGGTGTTAGAAAGTGGTCTAGTTTCATTCTTTTTACAAGTGGTTGACCAGATTTCCCAGCACCACTTGTTAAAGAGATTGTCTTTAATCCACTGTATATTCTTGCCTCCTTTGTCAAAGATAAGGTGTCCATATGTGTGTGGATTTATCTCTGGGCTTTCTATTTTATTCCATTGATCTATATTTCTGTCTTTGTGCCAGTACCATACTGTCTTGATAACTGTGGCTTTGTAGTAGAGCCTGAAGTCAGGTAGGTTGATTCCTCCAGTTCCATTCTCTAATACAATTATGTAAAGTTTAAAAATAAAATAAAATTAAAAATAAAAATAAACAACTTTACAGAAAAAAAAAAAAAAGAAAAGAGTAACATGGAAACTTGCATTACCATATGTAAAATAGATAGCCAACAGGAATTTGCTGTATGGCTCAGGGAACTCAAACAGGGGCTCTTTATCCACCTAGAGAGGTGGGATGGGAAGGGCGATGGGAGGGAGGCTCAAAAGGGAGGGGAGGTATGTATACCTATGGCTGATTCATGTTGAGGTTTGGCAGAGAAAAACAACATTCTGTAAAGCAATTATCCTTCAATTAATAAATTAAAACAGTGAGAAAAAAAAGAATACGCTTTCTTCCTCCCCGTATATTACTTTCTTTTGGTTTGTAGAGCTTTATTGTATTTGAAATACCAAGTATTCATGGTGAATTTTTGGGGCTATAGATTCAGCTGATAGGTGCATAATTTTTTTTGTTGTTTAAAAACTCCTTAAGAATAAACCTCTGGGGACTTCTCTGGTGGTCCAGTGGTTAAGACTGCGCTTCCACTGTAGGGGCCACGAGGTCGATCCCTGCTTGGGGAGCTAAGATCCCCATGCCACACGGCGTGGTCAAAATAAATAACCTTCTGTTTCTAAATAAGGACACTTGGATTTGGAGAAGCAGTTGCATTTTATCAGATATTTGAAGGAAGAAATAGTTTAGTAATGCAGTGTTCTAAAATGCATAGGTACCCCCCTTATATAAGAATTGTTTTAAAAATATATAGTATTTGTTTTACGAAGTAAAAGTTTAATCATCTGCATATAGTAATGTTTTCTCATTTGTGATGTTAAATTGCAAAGCAAATCATCAGAATTTAATTTGTATTTAATAAGACAGTTAATTCACAATTGCTTCTAGGTGAATATAGTCCAATGATGTGCTAGATTTGTCAACTTTTTTTTTTTCCTTTTTTGTTTTTCACTTTAAGTGGGCCCTCTGTATGATTTTACCAAATAATAGCACTCTGGTGAAATTTTCATACTTAGGCTCTGCTTGTATTCCAGAGTCTATATTTTTTACCTTTACCAAAATTCTAATATATTATCCTTATCAAACAAAAAGTGAGCTCTGGCTGATTTTCATAGGAGATGCCTTCTCAGTCTCTGACTTTCATGTGTTTCGTGTTTTTAGAGTACTGATTCTGTGGGTACTCTTTACAATTCCATGGCACTTTCTAATCTATCAACACTGAGATCAGTCTTCAGTTCAATTCAGTTCAGTTGCTCAGTCGTGTCCAACTCTTTGCGACCCCATGAATCGCAGCACGCCAGGCCTCCCTGTCCATCACCAACTCCCAGAGTTCACTCAGACTCACGTCCATCGAGTCAGTGATGCCATCCAGCCATCTCATCCTCTTTCATCCCCTTCTCCTCCTGCCCCCAATCCCTCTCAGCATCAGAGTCTTTTCCAATGAGTCAACTCTTCACACGAGGTGGCCAAATCCAAAGAACACCCAGGGCTGATCTCCTTCAGAATGGACTGGTTGGATCTCCTTGCAGTCCAAGACTCTCAAGAGTCTTCTCCAACACCACAGTTCAAAAGCATCAATTCTTCGGCGCTCAGCTTTCTTCCCAGTCCAACTCTCACATCCATACATGACCACAGGAAAAACCATAGCCTTGACTAGATGGACCTTTGTTGGCAAAGTAATGTCTCTGCTTTTCAGTATGCTATCTAGGTTGGTCATAACTTTTATTCCAAGGAGTAAGCATCTTGTAATTTCATGGCTGCAGTCACCATCTGCAGTGATTTATCTTAGCATCTCTTAATTTTATTTTCCTCCTGAAAGCCGAAATGGCTCCCCTTGCCTATCTGATAAAATCTCTTTCAAAGAGAAACGCTCAAAAAAACCTATGACCTGTCTCCAAACCTCTTTTGTAGTTCTAGTTCTTCCAAGTCAGAGTTTCTTACCCTTCCCGAGTACGCGGTGAGCTCCCCAGGTGGTGCTAGTGGTAAAGAACCTGCCTGCCAGTGCAGGAGACATAAGAGACATGGGTTTGATCCCTCAGTCAGGAAGATTGCCTAGAGGAGGGCATGGCAACCCACGCCAGTATTCTTGCCTGGTGAATCCCATGGCCAGAGGAGCCTGGCAGGCTACAGTGCATAGGGTTTCAGAGCCAGACATGACTGAAGCCGCTTAGCACACACGCAAGTACATGATGCCTTTCTATTCTCCCAGCCATTTTACATATTGTTTGCTTCATATGAACTTCTTCCTCTCATCTTTCCCTGTGAAAATCCTGTAGTTTTCAAGAGCTCAGATTTTTTTTCCCCCCTGTGAAGCTTGTCTTAGTCTCCCCCAAATAGAAATAATCTTGTTTTCCTTGGAACATTTATAGTATTTTATCAGTGTTTAATTCATTTTTCTCTTAAAGTTGTTTTGATTTTTAAATTTCACCTATAATTGAATTACAAGTTTCTTATGAGCAAGGATTAAAAATGGTAATAATTGTATGTTTTACAATTTCCAATATACTTTTAAAAATCATTTCATGTAGTTCTATGGAAACGCTTTGAGATAAATATTTTTATTTTCCATACTTGACAAATAGACTGAAGCTCAAAAAGTTTCAATATCTGCTCAAGATCACATAGCTAATTAATGGCTGAGTTAGGACTCACATCTTCCAAGCTCATGCTTTTTTTCCACCATACCATGATTTTCCAGGTGGCCCTCATGATAAAGAACATACCCACCAATGCAGAAGACACAAGAGATGTGGGTTTGATCCCTGGGTCTGGAGGATCCCCTGGAGTAGGAAATGGCAGTCCACTCCAGTATACTTGCCTCGAAAATCCCATGGTTAGAGGAGCCTGGTGAGCTACAGTCCATAGGGTTGCAAAGAGTTGGATACGACTGAAGTGACTTAGCACCCACACACACAAATTCTTATACTAGTAATACAGCAGCAATAGCAACAACAATAATAATATGTAATAGCTAACTTATATTCAGTGCTTATAATAGGCCAGGAGCTATGCTTTACATACAGAGTTCAGGGCATTTTGAATTTTTCTATTATGAAATTATAAAATATATTCTATAAAAAGTAGAGTATATAATGAACTCCTTTGTCCCCATAACTTTGTTTCAACAATTACCAGAATTTTGTTCATCTTGTTTTAATCTGTGTTGAACATATCATCTGTATGTTGTCTTTTAAAAGACCATACTTTTACATAATGGATTTTTCTTATACTATCTTAGTTTTTATCTCTTACATAACCACAATCTGATCATTACACCTAACAAGTTAACAATACCCTTTAACATACACTGATAGCCTACGTTCGGTTTTCCTCAGTTCTCCCCAGTGTCACTTTGCAGTTGGTTTGTTTCCATCAGCAGCCAAACAAGAGTGGACACTTCAGTTGATGTACCTCCTGAGTCCCTTTGAAAGTTGAAAGATACATTCTCCTATTCTCTTTATCCTGAGAGATATTGACCCACTTTCATGAATATAAACATTGTATCAAAATTATACCAATATCGATGAACTTACAGTGAGGAAGTATTTTCTAAAGTAAATTTCATCAACCCAATTTCACTTCTTAATTAATTTACATAATGCAATGAAACCATATTCATTTCTTCCAGACTAGAAATTTCTGTCTGAATTACTTCCCAACAATTAAAAAAATTGTTTATTTCCCCCTGAATTTTCATAGCATTTAATTTTGAAATCTTTTATACATTGTGAAAATCAGTAAGCATATATTTAATACTGACTAAGGAGGACTCTATACACATTGTTACTATGTAATTCTATATAATCCTTTGTATCTCATACCATCTGTTAATTAGAGGCTTATAACGAACAGATTTAGTTTTTGTCTGGTATGGGCTTAGTAAATGTTTGTTGAACTATTTAATATTGAGATACTGTGAATATTTTATTGCCAAAATTAAAGAGCGTGTGGATTTTGTTAATTAACCGTCTGAACTGTGCAGGGGCAGATTGTTGCCGTGTAGCATCAGAAGCACACCGTGTTGCTACGCCAGAATGATTGTCTAATGTCTGTAGACGGACGGAACAGCTTGTCCAGACTTCCCCGCCTGTGTCCCCAGCTGCTAGTGGCAGCAGGGAATTTGATAACAAAGTGTGCCGTGCTTCTCATAGCTACAGTGCTTAGGAGTCCCAAGGCTATACAATATTTGGTTTCATCAAGCATAATGATATCTTTATTTGATATCATATTATCTTGTGTCCCTTCTGAAACCTCTTGCTATGGAGTTGCCTAAAGTACAATATGGAAATTCTTTGCTGTGCTGCACACTCTCTCTTGCTGCTGTTCAGTCACTAAGACGTGTCCGACTCCTTAATGACACCATGGACTGTAGCCCGCCAGGCTCCTCTGCCCATGGGATTTCCCAGGCAAGAATACTGGAGTGAGCTACCATTTCCTCCTCCAGGGGCTCTTCCCAACTGAGGGACTGAACCAGTGTCTTCTGCATTGGCAGGCAGGTTCTTTACCACTGAGCCACCAGGGAAGCCCGCGTGTTCTCTTTGATCTTCAGTTTATCCATCCAGTGTTTTTTAGGAGTGTTTTTCTTGCCTTTGTTCTGAATCTGTATATTGCTCTTGTAAGCACATTGATTTTTCCCCCCCACAGTATTTATCTTGGCTGCTTTGGTTATACCAAGTGATGAAACTACCAAAGAGTCTAACTTTGCCATTTACAGCAGCACATGATTTCAAAGGGAAATTTCAGGGATGTGGATTTTATTATTCCTGTTTGAAAAGGAGCTTTTGACTTTGCCAGGAAGCTTTATCAGTGTGTTTTAAAGCCATGCAAACGAGTAGTGCAATCGAAAGGTGTGTTGTTTTGCCTGACTTTCAGGTACTGTTTCTGGATCTGTTACAGGGAACCTGTTTATGCAGCTGCTTGGAACTGTTCACTGTGCACTTTAGTTCTTTTTTCTGGATACATAAATAATGTATGTTCACTGAGAGAATTTGGAAGATAAGAAATTTCCAGTGATTCCTAAAGCAGGGACCTCTCACTGTGTTACTGGATTACAAACTACTAGAATAAGATCGTGTTTGGAGATCAGCTTGTCTAGGCCCTCTTTATTCAAATGAATGAAGATGGTGGTAGAAACCTCTACCTGAGACAGATTAAGGAGGATTGATTGTCTGAGTCTCCCAACTACTTGTATAATAAGTATATTTTCAGGCATTTTAGACAAAGAATTAAAAGTTTCAACATTTGATGAAAACTTTATGGTTATTTTAAAAAAGCAATTTATTTCTCCTAATGCTACTGAAATACTAGCTTTTTAGTTGTTATGTTTGACTGCAATTGGTATTTGTTGATGACATTCATACAATTAGTGTTTCTAAGGAAAATTAGGACCCTATGAAAAAAAGCTTTAAATTTGATACAAATGGAGCCAACTCTATGAAAGTTATTGAAGAATTAGGAGGAACTGGAGGGAAGGCCAAAAGTTAAGATGCTTCAGAGAGCAAGTGGCAAGCTGAACACTAGCCAGGCAAGCAAACACTCACTTGGAGACCATCTTAAAAATTACTGCAGAAGAAAGAAAAATTGACTTCCTCACCTTCTCCCTTCTGGACCTTGCACACAGGGAGTTCCTGGACACATGTTTTAGGCTGTTTTATAATCTTTGAGTAACTGATTTATGACTCCACAACATTAGAATAATAAACTTGCATATAAAGCAATTCAGGGAGACTACCTCCTGACATTCTGTTCTGCAATATAGTGAAGCAGAGAACAGCCCCCTCTTTTAAGTCAGAGTGAATTTGCCTTTAAAATCCCATTGTTTGCAGGATCCTAACTGCTTAGAACTTAAGTTTGTGTGCTTGCATGCTCAGATATGATAGACAGAGTGCCTGAAGAACTATGGATAAAGGTTCGTGACATTGTACAGGAGGCAGGGATCAAGACCATCCCCAAGAAAAAGAAATGCAAAACAGCAAAATGGTTGTCTGAGAAGTCCTTACAAATAGCTGAGAAAAGAAGAGAACTGAAAGGCAAAGGAGAAAAGGAAAGACATACCCATCTGAATTCAGAGTTCCAAAGAATAACAAGGAGAGATAAGAAAGCCTTCCTCAGTGATCAATGCAAAGAAATAGAGGAAAACAATAGAATGGAAAAGACTATAGAGCTCTTCAAAAAAAATTAGAAATACCAAGGGAATTTAATGCAAAGTTGGGCTCAATAAAGGACAAAAATGGTATGAACCTAACAGAAGCAGAAGATATTAAGAAGAGTTGATAAGAATACACAGAAGAACTAAACAAAAAAGATCTTCATGACCCAGATAGCCACGATCATGTGATCACTCATCTGGAGCCAGACGTCCTGAAGTGTGAAGTCAAGTGGGCCTTAGGAAGCATCCCTATGAACAAAGCTAGTGGAGGCGGTGGAATTCCAACTGAGCTATTTCAAATCCTAAAAGATGATGCTGTGAAAAGTGCTGCACTCAATATGCCAGCGAATCTGGAAAACTCAGCAATGGCCACAGGACTAGAGAAGGTCAGTTTTCATTCTAATCCCTAGGAAAAGCAATGCCAAAGAATGTTCACATACTTGCACTCATCTAACGTGCTAGCAAAGTAATACTCAAAATTCTCCAAGCCAGGCTTCAACAGTACATGAACCGTGAACATCCAGATGTTCAAGCTGGATTTAGAAAAGGCAGAGGAACCAGAGATCAAATTGCCAACATCCGTTGCAGCATAGAAAAAGCAACAGTGTTCCAGAAAAACATCTATTTCTGCTTTATTGACTACGCCAAAGCCTTTGACTGTGTGGATCACAATAAACTGTGAAAAATTCCTCAAGAGATGGGAATACCAGACCACCTGACCTGCCTCCTGAGATATCTGTATGCACATCAAGAAGCAACAGCTAGAACCAGACATGGACCAACAGACTGGTTCCAAATTGGGAAAGGAGTACGTCAAGGCTGTATGTTGTCACCCTACTTATTTAACTTTTATGCAGAGTACATCATGCAAAATTCTGGGCTGGATGAAGCACAAGATGGAACCAAGATTGCCAGGAGAAATATCAATAACCTCAGATATGCAGATAACACCACCCTTATGGCAGAAAGTGAAGAGGAACTAAAGAGCCTCTTGATGAAAGTGAAAGAGGAGAGTGAAAAACCTGGCTTGAGACTCAGCATTCAAAAAATGAAGATCATGGCATCTGGTCCCATCACTTCATGGCAAATAGATGGGGAAAAAATGAAAACAGTGATAGACTTTGTTTTTGGGGGCTCCAAAATCACTGTAGATGGGGACTGCAGCCATGAAATTAAAA
The DNA here is from genome assembly GCF_027580195.1 of Bos mutus. Classification (NCBI taxonomy): domain Eukaryota; kingdom Metazoa; phylum Chordata; class Mammalia; order Artiodactyla; family Bovidae; genus Bos; species Bos mutus. The sequence goes on along the minus strand of NC_091628.1, from coordinate 11,869,137 downwards.
GATGCTTGCTTGCTTCTTGGAAGAAAAGCTATGACCAACCTAGACAGCATATTGAAAAGCAGAGACATTACTTTGCTGACAAAGATCCATCTAGTCAAAGCTATGATTTTTCCAGTAGTCATGTTTGGATGTGAGAGTTGGACCATAAGGAAAGCTGAGTGCCAAAGAATTGATGCTTTTGAACTGTGGTGTTGGAGAAGACTCTTGTGAGTCCCTTGGACTGCAAGGAGATCAAACCAATCAATCCTAAAGAAAATCAGTCCTAAATATTCATTGGAAGGACTGATGCTGAAGCTGAAGCTCCAGTGCTTTGGCCACCTGATGAGAAGAACTCACTCATTTGAAAACACCCTGATGCTGAGAAAGGTTGAAGGCAGGTGGAGAAGTGGATGACAGAGGATGAGATGGTTGGATGGCATCAGTGACTTGATGGACATGAGTCTGAGCAAGATCCGGGAAGGTTGGTGATGGACAGGGAAGCCTGGTGTGCTGCAGTCCATGGGGTCGCAAAGAGTTGGACACAACTGAGCATCAGAGTTGTGTCCAACTCTTTGCGACCCCATGGACTGTAGCCCACCAGGCTCCTCTGTCCATTGGATTTCCCAGGCAAGAATACTGCAGTGGGTAGTCGTCCCCTTCTCCCAGGGATCTTCCCGACACAAGAATTGAACCCATGTCTCCTTTGTCTCCTGCATTGCAGGTGATTCTTTAGCACTGAGCCACTGGGGAAGCTCTGAACTTAAGTTTGCTTTTCTCCAAGACAGAAGAGTTACCTCCCACTGACATGGCTGGCGTGAGGGTGTGGGTGGTAAAGCACTAGAAGGGCTGGTAGGCATGTAGCAGAAGACTCGAAAAACGTCAGGTTCCTCCTCTTTGTTGTCCCAAAGGGAGCAGAATGTTGCTGGAAGAGGTTTCTCCCTCCTTCAGCAAGAGCAAACTATACGACTCCCATTTCCTTTTCTTCTGTTCTTTCCTCAAATTTTATTTTAAATATTTATTTTATTTTAAAATATTTAATAAATTAAAGTATGTTTTCCTCCTGTCTTTAGGAGCTTAACAGAATCATTCCTCCTCCTAACCCTGTAGTCAAAGAGCCATCCAACTCCCAGCTCTGTAAAGGTCCTTCTTTCTAGTACCTGTCACAAAGAATGTGATGAGACAAAAGAGTAATGATAAGAGAAAGCATCATCCTTTTGAGACAATTTGTAGTTTTTTTATCATCTCTCATTCCACAGAAAATTTTAAATGAAAATTTTCATTCCCTTTTGTTGTTGTTGTTGTTCTTGTTCGTTGCTCAGTCGTGTCTGACTCTTGGGACCCCACAGACTGTGGCCTACCAGGCTCCTTCTTCAGTGGGATTTCCTAGGCAAAAATCCTCAAAACAGATTGCCATTTTCCCCTCCAGGGGATCTTCCCGACTAAATATTATCTTCCAGAAGAGTCAAGTGTGATGTAAAAGCTATTTGCGCCAATTTTTATTAAAGGATACACATTGTGTATATCGGATAATGATTAGTAAGTAAAGATAAGTATCCACAGGAACAAAATGAAAATGGCAGCAGATTTATTTTGACAATTGCACTTTGGGTAGTTTTTTTTGTTTTCTAAACTTCTCATTGAGAAAAATGAGTCCGTGTGGCTTTTGTAATGGAAAAATAAGATACTATTTATGTATTTATTCAATTAAAGTAATCCTCAGGATTTTTTTGTTGTAGGCGAAAACTGTGGTTGGAAAGAACAGATCGCTGTAACTGTCTCATTTTGTTCAGGATATTTACAGAAATTCCTTCCTGGGTTATGCTTTTAGCATTTCCTCGAACGAATTATTGGAGCTTTTAAAATGAAGCCAGAAATGACCTGATGAGATCTCTGTTTAAGAAAAATAACTAAACAAATGGTGGACTGGCCAGTTGTAAATCTAGAGGCAGGAGGCCCACGAGGACCCTTTCTAGGAGTCTGAGCACAATGATGGGCTGCCCTGGAGCAGTGACAGTGAGTCAGAGAGGCAGGAGCAGATGTGTGAAGCAGGCAGGGCAGAGTCAGTCTTTCCAAAGTTAAACTGCCTTTTTTTAATACTAGACTTCCCTCCCTACCCAGCAAAGGCACCTCAACTCCCAGTTTCATGTGTCTTTAAGTAGCATCATGTTCCACCTTGTTGCCCAAGACAGAAAGGTTTATTTCTCTCACCTCACATCCAGTTCATCCTCAGATCTTGTTAGTCCTTTCCCCTAACTATCTCTTAAGTACATTCATATCTCTCAGCTCCTGACTTGAAGCCACCACCATCTCTGGTCTGAGTTTGTTAAAAAGTTTCCAAATTGCTTTCCTTTGCTTTCAGTCTTGTTCTCTGTCCTGGCATTTCACCAGAATGATTTTCCTAAAGTGAAAATCTGATCCTGTTACCCCTCTACTTCAGCGGCCTTTTGGTGCTGTTGGGAAACAATCCAAACTCTCACCTGGCTTCCAGGACTGCCCGAGCTAGACCCTGCCTCCTGCTCTAGGCTTGTTCCTTATTATTCCCTTCCTCACTCCTGCTCCTTGGCTTCATCTGGACCTGTCCAGTGCTCCAGCTCTCTAGTGCCCGAAGTCTTTACACATACTGTTCTCTCTGCCTGGAACACTCCTGTTTCTCCTCCTTCCCATAACCTCTTTAATTCCTTGATATTTCAACTGAAATATCACTGTGCATAGTGGGACTTCCTGAGCCTTTGGTTAAATCTTCAAGACCTTTGGATGTTCCATAGCAGAACACATCACATGTACATCTACAGTAAGTTCTCTGCATACAAATGAGTTCTGTTCTGAGAGGGCTCATTCATAAGTCCAATTTGTTTATAAGTACAACAAAGCTAAGGCCTTCCCTGGTGGCTCAGGTAAAGAATCTGCCTGCAGTGCAGGAGCTGCAGGAGACACAGGTTCTATCCCTGGGTTGGGAAGGTCCCCTGGAGGAGGGAATGGTAACCCACTCTAGTATTCTTGCCTAGAGAATCCCATGGACAGAGGAACCTAGAGGGCTACAGTCCACAGGGTCACAGAGAGTCGGACACAATGGAAGGGATTTAGCATGCACACACAGCAAAGTTAGCCTTGGTACCCAACTATCACAATCAGCTGTATACTGCTGCTTTTATACTTTGGGGCTTGACATAAAGATACTGTACTTTTTACAGTAAAGTACACAACATCACAACCACGTACAGAGGATGCATGCATGTGGCAGTGTACACCAGACATCTGGACTCGTTTATGTCAGTGGACATGCAAACACATTTGCATCTGTGAGTGTTCACAACTTGAAAGTTTATATGTAGGAGGCTTACTGTATTTTGTTTGTTTCATTGTCTGTTTCCTACTGGGTTGTAAGCTACGAATGTTGTCAGGGGTTGTAGTTATGTATCATTGTATCCCCACTCAGCTAGTACAATACCTAGAACATTAGGTGCTAAAAAGGTTGATAAATTAGACAAAGGCGATATGGAAGGAAGGAAGGGAGGGAGGAAAGAGAGAAGTGGAGGAGAAAGGAGTGTAAGGAAATAAAAGGAAGAAAAGAGAAGGAGGGAGGGAAAAAGGAAGGAGAGGAGGGAGGGAGAAAGGAAGGAAGGAAAAGTTTTGCAAATTGAAACTACAGAGATTCTAGTGACGTTTTGAATGGAGCAGGGAAAAAATACAGTAGTCAAAAACATTCTGAGACTCCTTCATTGACCAACTACTGGGTATGAGGCCATACTGTTAAGAGTGGGTTAAAAAGAAAGCAGAGTTGGTTTTGGTGGAAGCATAATGAGTTTAGTATGAACGTCTGGTACAGAAGCTCAGTTGACAATTTGAAACAGGAGATCTCATCTCAGCTGGGGCTTGGGAGAGACATGTGAGCTACATGAGACGATTGAAGTGAAGGGAGTAGGTGAGATTCCCAGAGAGAGTATATGGAGCCAGGAGACAGATGAGGCTGGAGTTCGGAAGACTCTGAAATGTGTTAAAAGTAACACAGCCCCCAAAAGTGACTAGCCCCAAATGGAGTCCCTTACACTAAACTCTCATCACAAAACCCAGATTTACCTTGATTATAGTTTCAGCCTCTCCCAGAAATGGACTCTTAAACCCGTAAATGAGGATCAACTGGTCAGCACTGATGAGGTCACTGGCCCAAGAGACCCCTGAGGAAAGTGACCTTGTCACAACCTGCTTCTGCTGCTGCTGCTGCTAAGTCGCTTCAGTCGTGTCCGACTCTGTGCGACCCCATAGACGGCAGCCCGCCAGGCTCCCCCTGTCCCTGGGATTCTCCAGGCAAGAATACTGGAGTGGGTTGCCATTTCCTCCTCCAATGCATGAAAGTGAAAAGTGAAAGTGAAGTCGCTCAGTCGTGTCCGACTCTTAGGGACCCCATGAACTGCAGCCTACCGGGCTCCTCCGTCCATGGGATTTTCCAGGCAGAGTACTTGAATAAGGTCAATAAGATTTGTAAAGTTTGCTCAGTTGAATTTTCTTTTTAACACATTGAAAGAAGACATAGCAAAGGAGCCTCTTAGTGGCAGCCAGGGACTTCACATTGCATCCTACATTTATAGGGCTTGTAATGGCAACCCACTCCAGTATTCTTGCCTGGGAAATCCCATGGACAGAGGAGCCTGGCGGGCTACAGTCCTTGGGGTCACAAAGAGTCAGTCACGACTGAGCGACCAATACAACACAACCACAACAAGCTCCTGAGATTGCTCAGGAGGAATTTGAACGAGCAAGGGGGAATCTGATCTTGGAAGCGGGGAGGGAGCATGAGCTCCCCACAGTGGTTTTTCATGGCTTGTTCTTTTAAGAAACCCTTTGTGTTTCTGACAGTACAGTGCATTTATGATATTTGTTTTTCTCTAGGTTTCTTGAATTGCACAGAGCTGATATAATTAACACCCATTTTGTTTGTCTGAACTTATTTATTTAAAATGTTGTGTGTATTGCAACATGCCATTTAAAGCCTGTATAGCTTTGTACCATATATTTGACTGTGGACAGTGTAAGAAATCAATAAAGGTACTTTTATTGCTACAACATATGTTACAAAACGCAGCTTTTAAAACCACTTCTACTCTTCCCACCCAACCCACTTTTTAGAAGTTTTACATCCCATTAATAGAGTAGTCCACCTCTAAGTGAGAACTTTGAAATGGAGCAATAGCATGGGAGTGGATTCCATTTTTAACAGCTTGTCCTCTATGAAAGGACAGCAACCTTGGTGTCAGTATATTCTGAGAAAATGCGGGCATTTCTAAGAAGAGAAGATACAGTTGAGGCTTATTAATAAACCCTGATTATAATTTCAGGTTTCCAAGATCTTAAAAAACTCGAAAGTAGGATAAAAGGAGAAGAAATTAGTGTTTAATTAACGCAAAAGAAGTACAGTGTTGTATTTATCTTTATATAACTAAAAACCACAATTCCAAAGAGTGGATTAGAAAAGTCTTTGTTTTTACTTTTACTTGATTTCCTTTGCTGCCATTCTTTAAATCTGAAATAGATAATATTCTGGCTGTAATATTTACACCTCAGTGTAAAATTAAAGAGCAGAAAATAAAAAACAATTTGCAGAAGGCTAAAAATAATTTTGAATTTCCTTTTAAATAAGAGGAACTTAGAGCTAGTGTATTTAGAAGTCAATTAAAAAAAAACTATGTCATAAAAGATGTGCTGTATATGTTTACTACTTTGGTTTGCATTAACAATAAACTTCACTGCAGATGGTGACTGCAGCCATGAAATTAAAAGACACTTACTCCTTGGAAGGAAAGTTATGATCAACCTGGATAGCATATTCAAAAGCAGAGACATTACTTTGCCAACAAAGGTCCATCTAGTCAAGGCTATGGTTTTTCCTGTGGTCATGTATGGATGTGAAAGTTGGACTGTGAAGAAAGCTGAGCGCCGAAGAAAATTGATGCTTTTGAACTGTGGTGTTGGAGAATAGTCTTGAGAGTCCCTTGGACTGCAAGGATATCCAACCATTCCATTCTGAAGGAGATCAGCCCTGGGTGTTCTTTGGAAGGAATGATGCTAAAGCTGAAACTCCAGCACTTTGGCCACCTCATGCGAAGAGTTGACTCATTGGAAAAGACTCTGATGCTGGGAGGGATTAGGGGCAGGAGGAGAAGGGGACGACAGAGGATGAGATGGCTGGATGGCATCACCGACTCGATGGATGTGAGTTTGAGTGAACTCCAGGAGATGGTGATGGACAGGGAGGCCTGGTGTGCTGCAGTTTATGGGGTCGCAAAGAGTCGGACATGACTGAGCGACTGAACTGAACTGAACTGAACTGAGCAATAAACTAGGACAGATTATCAGTAGGAGATGATTCTGGTTTGTTTTACCTCCAGACAAGTTTCTTTTTTGTCTAATGCTTTCTGTGTAATTACAGGGTGTAGGAAAAAACAAGATTGTTGATAGATTCCTTCACCTGCTCAACAGACCCCGAGAGTATATCCAGCTGCACAGGTAAGAGGGTGAAACCCACAGCCTCTTAAGATCTGCTCTAATCATTTATTTTGCTCCTAGTACAATTTAAAAATACTTTCTTAAGGCCCATTTTTAATATACCAGTTTATTTCTTTTCCTTCTGCCCTTATCTCTCGTCTCTTTAAAAGGTAATAAAACCATGCAAAATTTATTTTTAAAGTGACTAATGCTTTATAAATATGAATTAATAGATATTTTGTGGACAAAGTGATGAACATTGCATTCAGGGAGTAGTTTTCATTAACATAAAGACTCTTAAATTAGAAGAAAAGAATGTAGAGACTAAGCTCACTCTCTAACAGGAAAGTAACATAGCTCACAAGGAGAAACAGTAAACTGTGTGAATCTCAGGTGTGAGATAAGGAACTCAAAAATATGAAGAAGTCAATTATTACTCTTGCCTCTTGGAAAACACTTTATGGATTATTTAGTTTTGTGTGGTTTGCTGGTCCAGGGATAGCTTTTAATCAGATAGATTTTCTCAACATGGATTGTTTTTAGCTTTATCAATGAACTTGTTCTTAATCTTTCTAAAATAAAAAATACGCCGCAGATCCACCAAAGGAGAGAGAAAAAAATTCAGGAGTATGCCAAGTAATAAACAAATTAAAACTAGATTGAATTGTTATTGTTTTAATCCCAGGACATTAACAAAAATATTGTGTAGTGGAAATAATCCTGGATTGAGTTACAAGAATTGATTTTTGTTTTGAGTCCTTTTACTAGATAATGATGTGTTTTTGAGAGAAAAGTGTAGGAGGAAAGAAGGTAAAGTTAGTGGACCAAAGACGAAAGAGAAGAGTTCCAGAGTAAAGCTGAGTGATTGTCAAAAACTCCCTCTTGGCATTTACCCCTCTGGTTGTGATGAAGTTACTGGTACCAGATTGGTCCTACCTCAGTGCGTGTGTGCCTGCCAAGTCACTTCAGTTGGGTCTGAGTCTTTGTGACTCCATGGACTGTAGCCCAACAGGCTCCTCTGTCCGTAGGACTGTGCAGGCAACAATAATGGAGTGGATGGCCATGCCCTCCTCCAGGGGGATCTTCCTGAATCAGGGTCAAACCTGAGTCTCTTATGTCTCCTTCACTGGCAGGCAGATTCTTTACCAGTAGGGCCACGTGACTCACAGACACTGGTGAAGGAACAGCCAGTAGAGACCGGTGAGCTGAGCAATTACCAGAGCTCCCACATGGCTAAGAGCCTTCCTTAAACTTACTCCTGGGATTCAAAGATATATCCTGTGAAATCCATGCTTTAGAAGTAGGATAAATCTGTCCCTAGAGTAAAAGCTATTCTATGTCTCCCTTAATAAGTTTAAAAATAACTCTTGAAAAAAAAAAAACAAGGATGTTTGTTATTTAACACTATTTTGTAAGTTTTCCTCATACAAAATGATTTTAAAAATGAAAGGGTTAGATGTTGGGGGGAAAATGTGTTGGAAACAATTAAGCTGATTCAGAAGTAAATTAGCTGCTTAGCTGAACAAACTTACCATTGAATGAAAGAAGACTACAGAATCCAAACATTTATCAACAGAGCATTTACAGTATCAAGCATTTGATAGACTATTATTAGACATACAAATAAGCAGGAAAATTGGTTAATAGAAATAGACCCCAAAATGACAGATGATTGAGTTAGCAGACAAGGACTGTAAAACAGTTGCTTTAAATATGTTCCAGCATGTAAAGAGGGAATCAACATAATGAGGGAATACTTAGGAATTCTCAGTATAGAAATAGCAACCTTAAAAATGCAGTCTCAGTTCAGTTCAGTCGCTCAGTCCTGTCCAACATTTTGCGACCCCGTGAATCGCAGCATGCCAGGCCTCCCTGTCCATCACCAACTCCCGGAGTTCACCAACTCCCGGAGTTCACTCAAACTCATGTCCATCGAGTTGGTGATGCCATCCAGCCATCTCATCCTCTGTCGTCCCCTTCTCCTCCTGCCCCGAATCCCTTCCGGCATCAGGGTCTTTTCCAGTGAGTCAGCTCTTCGCATGAGGTGGCCAAAGTATTGGAGTTTCAGCTTCAGCATCAGTCCTTCCAATGAACACCCAGGACTGATCTCCTTTAGGATGGACTGGTTGGATCTCCTTGCAATCCAAGGGACTCTCAAGAGTCTTCTCCAACACCACACACATATGGGCAATTAAAATCTCAAAAAAAGAAAAGACGGGGGACAAAGACCAGGGCAGAATATTATTTGAAGATGTACTGATGGAAAAATTCCCAAATTTTGTGAAAAGCTTTAAGTCACCAATCCAGGAAGCTCAATGAACCTCAAGCAAGATAAGCAAGAAACCATAGCAAAGTATGTTGTAATCAAATTGTTTAAAATTGAAAGAGGAAATCTTTAAAACTGGCAGCAAAAATAAATAAATAAGGCATATTACATATGGGGGGAAATCATAAAAATGACCACTGACTTCTCATGAGTAACTACAATTCAGTGAAATGGTTGTTTTTCAACAGCCAAAAGAAGAATAAAAAGTTAATAGACATTAGTATATCTGGCAAAACATTTGTTAGAAATATAGACATTTTAGATGAATAAAAACAGAGTATTTTTTTACCAGCAAACCTGTATAATATAAGAGAATTACAGTTCAGTATTCTCTGTGAGTGTAGATAGAAAAATTCTTAACAAATATTAACAAATGAAACTCAACAATATGTAAAAAGGATAATGCATCATAACCAAATGGGTTTTAATCCCAGGAATGTAAGGTTGGTTTAACATTTGAAATCAAATAATGTAAACCACTCTATTTACAGCATAAAGGAAAAGCCATATAATCATTTCAGTCATTGCCCCTGCCCCCCTGAAAAAAAGCCAACAAACAAACAAAATTTGGTAAAATGCAATGTTCATTCATGATAAAATGTTACAGCAAATTACAAATAGCTGGAAACTTCCTCAACCTGTTAAGAGGCATCAATGAAAAACCTATAACTAACTTGTATTTACTGGTTAAAAAAAAAACAAACAACTAAATACTTTCCACCCAAGATTGGGGAAAAGGCAAGAATATTCATTGTTCATCATTGTGCTAGAGGTCTTCGCCAGTGCAGTAAGGCAAGAAAAAATAATAAAGGGCACATATGATTAAGTAGAAGAATTTAAATTGTCTTTATTTAGAGACAGCATGATTATGTACATAGAAAATTATAAGAAATCAAAAAAACTATCACAACTAGTAAGTAACTTAAGCAAGGTCACAGGATACAGTCTACAAATAATAAATGCTGGAGAGGGTGTGGAGAAAAGGGAACCCTCCTACACTGTTGGTGGGAATGCAAACTAGTACAGCCACTATGGAGAACAGTGTGGAGATTCCTTAAAAAACTGGAAATAGAACTGCCTTATGATCCAGCAACCCCACTGCTAGGCATACACACTGAGGAAACCAGAAGGGAAAGAGACACGTGTACCCCAATGTTCATCGCAGCACTGTTTATAATAGCCAAGACATGGAAGCAACCTAGATGTCCATCAGCAGATGAATGGATAAGAAAGCTGTGGTACATATACACAATGGAGTATTACTCAGCCATTAAAAAGAATACATTTGAATCAGTTCTAATGAGGTGGATGAAACTGGAGCCTATTATACAGAGTGAAGTAAGCCAGAAGGAAAAACATAAATACAGTATACTAACGCATATATATGGAATTTAGAAAGATGGTAACAATAACCCGATGTATGAGACAGCAAAAGAGACACTGATGTATAGAACAGTCTTATGGACTCTGTGGGAGAGGGAGAGGGTGGGAAGATTTGGGAGAATGGCAATGAAACATGTAAAATATCATGTAGGAAACGAGTTGCCAGTCCAGGTTCGATGCATGATGCTGGATGCTTGGGGCTGGTGCACTGGGACGGCCCAGAGGGATGGTATGGGGAGGGAGGAGGGAGGAGGGTTCGGGATGGGGAACACATGTATACCTGTGGCGGATTCATTTTGATATTTGGCAAAACTAATACAATTATGTAAAGTTTAAAAATAAAATTGGAAGAATAAAAAAAAAAAAAAAAGATCAATCTTCAGAATCAGTTGTATTTTTATATAAAAGCAATGGACAATGGGGAAATTAAAGTATTTAAATACTTACTATAAGGCACAAAACATTTAGGAATAAATTTAACAAAATTTGAGCAAATTTTAATTTAATAATTTTAACTGGGATGACTAGGTAGGTCCTCAATTCCTAAGCTTTTATACCTCACTTAACGTAGCTTCGGAAAACTTTTTACCTACTTCTGTATGTTTTCATAGTTCTTCTTTGTATGAATTATGCCTTATATTCTTTTTTTTTAATTTACTATGTCAAGGTGACAAGACGAGGTGTTTTCCAGATATAGAAAGAAATAAGAAACATAGTCCTATTTTAAGGAGCTGTAATACTGTTCTTATTTGTAGTTATTTCAATCTTTTATGTTGCACTGAATCTAAAAAATTAGCTCCTTGTTTCCCCCACCTTTAAGCCTTTTCACCAGTTTTTTCTTCCTACATGGACCAAGTTTGGGGAAAATAATGAAAGAATCAAAATGTTGAACTAGTTTGCTAGTTTTTGCCTAAATAACTTTCATTTGTAACATATCATAGTTCTACTTTTTGAGCCACAGGACACAAAGCAAGACTGGTATTTTACATTTTAAGGATGATACAGTGAGCATTGCAGTTATTCATTCTTAGGAGAATTTGTGCTGTTTTATCTGTTTCATTTTGGTTGTATTGTGTTTAGTCCAGGCTGTTTAGTGGTGCCCTTAAAAATATGCCCAGAAATACAGAAGTCACTTATGTGAGATTCCTTTTGAATGGTGGGGCAGTTTTTAAATTTCTGTATATTGGACATTAAAATATTTTTAAAGAAAGATATGTTAGGCTGAGCTAGCTCAATTAATTCTGATGGTGGATTATGAAGTTTACTTAATACAATAAGCAAAAAAGGATGCAAAGAAACATAAGATACTTAGTAATTATTCCTGAGTCTGTGTCACCATCACATTCATTGTAAATAGGCCTTTTGCTTATAATTCATTGTCTTAAATAGTTGTAAGACGTTTTAATAGATCTTATTTTTCTAGGAATTATTCCTTGTCATCTAGTTATTGGCATAAACTTGTTTATAATGTTGCTTTATGATATTTTGATGTCCTTCGGCCCAGTAATGATATCATTTTTACTCCTGGTGTTGGTTATTTACCTTCTCTCTGTTTTTCACGGTCACTTTTGCCAGGGAGTTATCAGGGTTTCTGTTTAAGCAGCCAGGGTTTGGCACTGTCGAGACTCTCTTTTGTGTGTTTCTTTTCTATTTCAATAACATCTGATTTTATTATACCTTCCTTTTGTCTCCTTTGGATTTAATTTGCTGCTTATTTTTAAACTTTTTTATATGAGTGATTAAATAATTGATGTTTAACCTTTATATATGTGTTTGAAACTGTCTATATTGGAGTCTCTTTTTGAGTCTCAGTTTTCTCATCTCTGTTGAATAGAAGAGGGCAGGGTCATCTTTCAGATCTGTATTCTAGTATCTTTAAATAGGAAAGAAGAAGACAGTATTCACGATGCTGTAGAAAGTTTAGAAGATTAGAGATAAGGTCGTCCCCCATTATTTTTAGTAGATTGATTTTAGGACCCCATGTGTGCTAAAACCCACAGATGCTCACTCAAGTCTCTTGTATAAAATGGTGCAGTATTTGTGTATAACTTGTGCACATCCTGCATATACTTTAAATCATCTTTAGATTACTTGTAATACCTAATACAGTGTAAGTGAGTGAAGTCGCTCAGTTGTGTCCAACTCTTTGTGACCCCATGAACTGTAGCCCACGAGGCTCCTCCATCCATGGGATTTTCCAGGCAAGAATACTGGAGTGGGTTGCTATTTCCTTCTCCAGGGGATGTTCCCAACCCAGGGATTGAACCCCTGTCTCCCGATCTGCAGGCAGACTCTTTACCATCTGAGCCACCAGGGAAGCCAATACAATGTAAATGCTATGTAAATTGTAAATACAGTATAAATGCAGTGTGAATAGTTGCCACATGACAAATTCACGTTTTGCTTTTTGGAACTTCTGGAATTTTTTGTTGTCCCAGATATTTTCAGTTTGAGGTTGATTGATGCAGAAACTGTGAATACAGAGGGCTGACTGTACCATGCTTTACTTTCTGCCTAGAATGTCTCTGATACTTTCATTGAGAAATAACAAATAATAGTGAAGAATTGCATGTTGATTATATCCCATGGTATTTCTGATTTTGGCTACATAAATATATGGATACATTGTCTATGAAGAAAAAGTCTAAATTCAAAATGTAGTAAAAATTTCAGATAGATTTTTATTATTTTTGCTATAGCCCTCATTGCTATATCATTGATTGATGATAGTATTACAAATATAATATCCACTTCAATAGGCACTGGGATACCTCTGTTTGTCAGTATTTGATATTTAATTTATTATGTAAAGTTGGAAGTAAAAAATCTCCATTTCTGTTTAAAATATATGTTTTGAAAGACTTTTCACTGTGAAAAGTTTTTTCTTTATTATGTACAACTTAATGGCTATATTTACCATACAACTTAATCTGATGAAATTGTCGTTAGAGAAACATATGTTTTAAAAAACCTAAAAATAGCAGTTGAAAAAAATGTTTGGAACTTCTCTGATCTATGAGTAACTTACTTAAGGTCATTAACTCTGTTTATTTTAGGTTCCTTTTAATGGATTTGTGATATTACCATCTAAATAATCAGTCACACTCAATTTAGTTTATGGATGTCATTCCAACAAAATTAGTTATGAGTCATTAAAAACATGATCTTGATAAGTAAAACCATCACCAAACTTGCATGAATAAAACTTATTACCAGTATACTTTTGAGGATGGCCATCTTATGTTTTAAGATCAGATCTCATAAAATGAGCAAGCTAGGCAATTCATATTTTTTGTTAAAATCAAGATTGCCCTAAGAGTATGATTTAGATAACTTTAAAGATTACTGCGTGTAATGACTTTTATGGTACATATTTCAGAGGAGACTACATGACTCACATTTGTGAAGTGCATTTATTTACTTCTTTTTTCACAATGTTATGATAATTTGACATTAAATTAACTTCATATGGCAATTTCTGTAGCTATATTTCCTCCTTGGATAAAAGTACACTTTTGTATTAAAATTAAAATCAGAATTACCTTAATTTTGAAATATGTTACCAGATTTTTTTTTTTTTTAATCTGCTACCCTTCATATATGGAGATGATGGCACAGGTCCAATCATTAGCATGACCTAAGTACTTGTTTATTTTTCTAATATTGGTGTCCATTGTAAATATAGAGTGCTCAGGTCCACCAGGGAAGTCCCAGTTTTCTCTTCTGTGAGATTTTCCCAGTGTATGCTCAGCTTATTCCAGACTTGACTATTCTCTGTCCTACTGACCAGTTTTGAACTTGTATCTGTGCCGGTCTTTATTCTTCCCTCTAAAACGCACTCTATTTCTCCTAGAATCCTTCAAGATTTGGTCCACTGATAGTTCTACATGGAACTTTTCTGATTTGTCATTCTGGGTGTAACTTTTCCCTCCTCTGAAACTCCATAGGACTGAATTTGTACCATTGAGGTAGAAAGAACATGGGTTTTAAATATAAAATTATGTCTTTACCATTAACTTTTTGTGGTCTTGAACTCCTTGAGTCCTTATTTGCTTGCCTACTAAATTAAAATAATACCCTTCAAGATGGTTGTGAAAATTAAGGCAGTATGAAAAGGACAAACCATAGTATCTGTACACTTTAGGCACCTAAATACTTAGGCTAACTCATAAATAATAGTTTCTTGCCATGTACCCCACTTTCTCTCACTCCAAATGGCATTGTAGTTAATTTCTGTATCTTATTTCCATCTCCTCCTTTCTGCCAGTCATGTCTCCCTAGCTAAATAGGGAATTTTTTAAAGGCAGGAGTCTGGTTTATTTATTATTTATTAATTCATTTCACCTGATTTTTATTTATTAGATTCCTGTTGTTTCCCAGGGGCTGTTAGGGCACTGATGATGTACAGACGTTCTTAGTATCTGTAGGGGATCGGTTCCAGGACTCCCTTGGACACCCAAATCCAGGGATGCTCAGGTACCTTATATGTGGCATAGTATTTGCAAATAGCCTACACATATCCTCCCATATACTTGAAACCATCTCTGCTGCTGCTGCTGCTGCTGCTGCTAAGTTGCTTCAGTCGTGTCCGACTCTGTGCGACCCCATAGATGGCAGCCCACCAGGCTCCAATTACTTATAATACCTAATGCAGTGTAAATGCTCTATAAGTAGTTAAAAATGCAATATAAATGCTATATATATACAGTGGGTAGATCACAGCAAATTCAAGTTTTTGCTTTCTGGAATTTTGAGTTTCTTTTCCCAAATGTTTTCAATCCACAGTCAGTTGAGTCCTCAAATGTAGAACCTATGGGTGTGGAGGGCTGACTGTATAGATGATGCTATTGATATTGACTAGATGTCCTTGCTTGCCCGTCAGTGGGCGACAGTACAGCAGCATTTAAGATACAGTGTTGTATACAAGCCAAGAAAGAAACATACATAGGTTCTGTGGGACCCTAGAAGAGAGGTACCCAATCCTCTGAGTATATGTGTGTGATTTGGTGGAAGGGGTCTGGAGAAGGTGACATTCAAACTGAGTCTTCAGGGATAAGTAGTAGTCTTCTAAGTGCAGAACACTGAACAAGTCATTATGGTTGGTGGCATATGCCATATATATATGGCACATATTGAAAACAAGCTGTCTAAAAATAGGAAGTGAGAGGCAGCTTAGGTAGCGTGGCACGTATGTGTGTAGAGAGCTGATGCCAAGAGGAAGACATGGGACTTTGTGGGGACTTCATGGGCCTTGCTGAGGTCGGATTTTATCCTGAATGCAATGTGATGGAGTTAAAGCAAGAAAGGTCATTAGGACCACAGTGTGTGAGTAGATCAGAGATAGATGAGATTTAATCACAGAGAACACGAGGGGGTGATTGCAGTCATGCAGATCAAATTGTTGAGGTCAAACAAACATACTGGCAATGACCTACTGAAACAGGTTTAACTGGCTAATTTTTGATTGATAACTGTATGGAGGCTGAGGGGATAAAATAAAAATGGGCAAGAGAGGACTACTGCATCACATTGGAGATGGTTGTTGTTAAAACTCTTGTTTTTCCCCTTTCATATTTTTGTATACTTTTTCTTCATGAAATCAAATGAGATAAAGTGAATTGTAAAACTGTAACATCAACCTTCTCCACAACGAATATCCTGGAGTGAATGATGACATGCTTTAAAAAGCAGAGCATAATTCAGCGTATCAGGCTTTCCTCAGTCTGAAGAAAACTGAATGTGACAGTATAAATTTTAAAATTCACAAAGTCCCAGAGGGAAAGTAGATATATCAGGAGGAAATAGAAAAACAAAAAGCTTTTTTGAAGTCTTATGGAAAAAATTATGATTGAGCCATCAAGACCTTCTTAGCACTAATAAGAAGACTGGAGAACTGGAAGCATGTCTGATGTCAAAGGTTCTAGGATAGTCCTTCTGTCTCATCTTCCCCATTACTAACTGGAAAAGGCTATTTTAGACCCATTTTTATCAGCAGTTAATAGTTTTCCCACTAAGAATGTCTTCTACTGCCCCCCACTTTTTTACAGAATGAAGTATGCCAGTACCTCTAATTTTTCCATGCAGATCTTTAGATCTGTAATAATTTTTAACTCCAAATCCATCTAAATTCCTATATTATGTTTGCTTTTTCATTAAAAAAAAAACACGTACATATTAGCTACTCTGTTCTACACGGTTTTCGAATTGTAACTCATTTTTGCTCACAACTGGCTGAGATCAGCACCATTACCGCCTCTTTGTTGCAGATTCGAACAGAAGCACAGAGGTGAAACACTTGTCTGAGGTCACACAGCTGGCTTCATGTAATCTGGCTTCAGCCTTATGCTCTGGCCACTACTGTGCTGCTTCTTGACTTTGTCTCGCTGATCAAACATTACTTTAGTGGTGGTAGCACATCAGTAGATACCTCACCAAAGTACTAGCCATGTGTTTAGACTGTTGGCCAAGCAGTCCTTACATGTTTTTACTTCATTATACATATAATAGCTTGATTTTTTAAGATTCTAACTTCACGTTCCTAATCCTTGCCCAGCCTGATCCCAAAGTCTTTCCAGTTATTCCATATTTGCCCACTTTTTTCCCCAATAGTAATATCCTTATCAATTTAATTTTCTGTTTTCTTCACTGTTCTCCAGACTATTAAACTTACTTTATCTCTTAACACATCTTCCCTGAGGGGTTGTTGCTCAGTCTTTAATGGTGATTCATGTCCATTGAGTCTGTGATACCATCCAAGCATCTCATCCTGTCAGTCCCTTCTCCTCTTGCCCTTAATCTTTCCCAGGATCAGGGTTTGTTTGCTTTAGGATTGATGATCCCTGAGAGGTATCATCAGTAAACTTAACAGCTGTTTTCTCTCCTGTCACCCAGGTAATTCATAAAAACAAACTAGATCAGTGCCTGTGATCTTTCACATGATGCTCCTCCCAGGCAGACTGCTTCAGTTCTCTGGGTGCATCCACCAAACAGCTGTTACAATAGGTTATAGAAACGGGTGAATCAGAGCTGCAGACCAGCCCTCAGCTGTAGATCCTAGCAAGCAGCCTGCTCTAGACTGTCTTAGAAGAAAAGACTGGGAACAAGCAGGAGTTTTATTTCCTAAATCACAAGCTGAATAAGTTTGAGAACCACTGATGCAGTGTGTATTTTTTCTTAGTTTTGTTAAATCCCTTGCCACTAGAGAATAGCTACATTCTTTTCAAGTGTTGTGTACTTTTTTTTAGTCTGAGAAAAACTTCAAAAATCAAAAAATGTAAATACAAATATATAGCACGTAACATAGCCAAACTTGTTGCTCATATTTAACAACTATGAATATTTCTCCAATTTGACTCTACTCTTCTTTTTGCAGAAAGAAAATACTAATAATAGCTAAAGCCACCTTTAACAACCATGCCAATCTCATCTCCCCTCCTTCAAGTCAATCACTGTTGTCAGTTTAGTTTATAACCTTCCAGTCCTTTGTATGTGTGTGTGTGCGTTTTTAACTTATAAAGCAAATTCATATTAAGCTGAGGTATTAGTCGCTCAGTCGTGTCTGACTCTTTGTGACCCCATGGACTGTAGCCCACCAGGCTCCTCTGTCGATGGAATTTTCCAGGCCAGAGTACTGGAGTGAGTAGACATTCCCTTCTTCAGGGGATCTTCCCTATCCATGGATCGAACCCAGATCTTTTGTATTGTAGTCATATTCTTTACTGTCTGAGTCCCTCCGTTGTAAAAATCAGTGATGCTCTGCTAGGGGGAGTGATTTTTTAAAACTTGTAGTCCTTACTTGTAATAAAAATAAACAATATTACAATTGTTTCAATATCAGATTATCTTAACATGCTTAACATCATGTCCCAGCCGCTTTCACCCGTTCCCTCTGTCTGGACCTCTCCAGTCAGCCTTGCCTGCAGGTTTCTCCCAGCAGCATCCTTAGGTAAGCCAACAGAGTAAAGAAGTATCTTGGGCGGTGCCATATACTTGCCAACCGTCTCTTAATTCGTTAAGATCTAAAATGTTGTTTTTGTTGAGCTTTATAAAGTGCCGGCCCTTGTAAGTGAGCCAGATACTGTTGTAGCCAGACTCTTCAGATGATGCCAGCAGTGACAAGGTGAGCAGAAGGAGAGGGGGTGAGGTGCTTAAATAAGCAAGTAGATTTGTGTCCTAATGGGATCGCTCAGCTCACAACTCCGTTAACTATTTCTCTTCAGGGAGATGTATCTGTAATGTTTTGTGCAAGAAGAGATAAGAGCATTGCTGGAAAATCTAAGAATTATTTCTTTATTTCCATTGACTTTATTGATTTATGCATCCAGATAGTCAACAAATACCGATTTCAGGTACTCTAGAAGAAGAGCCAGTGATGAAAGTGTTTGTGTAAGTAATTTTAGAGGCAGAGCTTTTAAGTGAAACTTTTGGGGAAGTAAAGGAGTCAGGATAAAAAGGCTGGGGAGAAGAGGTGGGTTTAGATAAAGTCTCATCTCAGCCTCTTTATAGGGAGCTCTGGAGCATGAATGCAACTACTTGGTTATCCCACCTGGAAGCAGAGGGCCAGCCTTTTTTGCCCCCATATCTGTGAGGCATTAGTTAAAGGCAGCCCTTTAGGAGAAGCATGAAGGAGAACCTCTAGCTACCCAGGCAGTTCTGGACAAAGAACTCCCCATTGGTGGCAAACAGTTCTTTGGACAAGGGTGCAGCTGTGAGCTTTTAGAAGTCAATGCTGCGGTAGCTGTGGGATGAGTGCCTTTGGTGGCAAAGGAGATCTGGGTAGGACACTACCAGCATCTACTACCAGAGACCTTTATTGAGGTCATATTGAGGTCATATTCTACGGCTTGAGAAATACAGTAATGAACAAGTCAAAGTCATTGTTTTCATGAAGCTTTCCTTCTAGTGGTAAAGAGAAGATATGCAATAAACAAATAATTCAATAAACTGAAAAATACCGATACTTGTGTTTGTTGTTCAGTTGCTAAGTCGTGTCCAACTCTGCAACCCCATGAACTGCAGCACCCTTTCCTTCACTGTCTCCCACAGTTTGCTCAGATTTGTGTCCATCGAGACAATGATGCCATCCAACCATCTCATCCTCTGTCACCCCCTTCTCCACTTGCCCTCAATCTTTCCCAGCATCAGGGTCTTTTCCAGTGAGTCAGCTGTTTGCATCAGTGGCCAAAGTATTGGAGCTTCAGCTTCAACATCAGTCCTTCCAAAGCATATTCAGGGCTGATTTCCTTTATGATTGACTGGTTTGATCTCCTTGCTCCAGATGATATACAAATGTCTATAGGGTAATGTGATAATTAGTAAATGGATAAGTTTGGAAGCAATAACTATCTTTTGTGTTGAAATTTATAGCAAGACATTATAACAGTTTAGCAGCTTTGTCTCTTGGAGATTTAGTGGTTGAACTGACCTACTCTATGATGGATCCATAAGTGATTACTAATTATAGTAACTCGGGGCGTCTGAGAACTTGGACTAATGATAGTGTGGAATAGGACTCCAGCCAATAGCAGAAGATACCAGACCTAGCTTGAATCTGACCCAGGGGGAAGTAGCACCAGTGGGAAGGTTGGTGTGATAGTCAGGTAATTGAGGGGACAGAGGCAGAAATAGATGAGACTTAGGAGATTTATAACCTCTCTGAGCAAGATCAGTAAGTTGCGCATCTCCTTTCCTATTTAGAATAGGAAATCAGGAACTGAGCAGGGCTGAGCCTGTAGCTTAGTGAAACTGAATAAAGCGAGGATAGCACTAGGAACTCTGCAATCTACTAACAAAGTGTCTTTGCTGTTACACACATCACATCCTGAACGTGATTTTCTTTTTACCAACTGTCAGTGGTAATGGTATAAGCTGTATATAATTGAATACCATTTTCCACCAAGGACTTAAATTCTGCTGCATCACTTGAACACTTTTACTAATAGGTATTTACTGGTTTCTGTTGGCAACTGATGAGATGACAGTGGTGCTACATACTCAGCAGTGCTCATCTGTTTTAAGATACAGTTTTTAGCAATGCATGGAGTCAAAAAGTATAAGCTATTTATTATAAAATGGGGCTAAAATAAAACAGAAGCCTCAAATTTTTAAAAGAAAACATGAGTTTGGGTTACCTCTGTGAGCCCAAATTTCATCATAGGATTGTTGGAGGGATTAAGTGACAAATGTCCCATGTGTCTAGGGCAGTGCTTGGTATGAGGTAGGGACTCAGTTAAAATGAAATCTCTTCTCTGTAAATCTGTATTGTCTTCTATCCATAAATCTTCTGCCGCTTCCTCTCTTCTTAGCTTTGGATTTGCATTTTTCTTCCTAAAATATCCACATTGGTATCTCTGGAGCATTCTAATCCAAATTGTCCATCTCCTCATACCAAGTTTTCCTTTACAAATATCCTCCAGCCCCTTTTCTATATCCTAGTCATAGTGGGTGTCAATAAAGCAGTGTTGACTGTATGACTGATACAGCAAAGAATGGATGTTTCCTCTCTCAGCTTATGGAGTCCTGTATCCAGTCACTTGATCTGTAATCGGTGTACCTTTTACCTTTCCCTGTCCTTTATCTTGACAGACAGTTATTACAAAATCACGTCTACATTTTCCCAGGTCTCCCAAATATTTTCCTTCCTCACAGTCACTGCCATACCTGGACTATTGCAATAGCTTCTTCTAGAATTATGACCTGTCCTTTCAGTTCGATCCTCTGGGGCCGTAAATCCTTCCCTATCTTCTCTTGCCTGGACTTTTGCAGTAGGCTCCTGCTTCGAAGCTCAGCCTCCAATCTGTCTTTCCCAAGCCTCGTACTATTTCAACCAGTAAAGTTGATCATTTATTCTTCTGCTCAGAACCCTTCAGTGACTCCCACTGCCAGTAACATCAAGTCCATAGTCCTTCGTTTGAGCCCCGTCTGTTTTACTAATCTTACTTCCAGTCTTTCTTTCCCACGTACTTAGGCTTAAGCCATATGAACAGCTTGTGGTTCCTAAGTATCACATGCATATTCATGACTCTGTAACTTGGCACTTGCAGCTCTTATAGCTTGGAATGCCTTTCTCTATCAAGTCTTACCTTTTCTTAATCAAAGTCTCTTCTTCTAGGAAAATTTCTTAGACCCTTTCTTCTCCTTTTTCTTCACAAGCAGATGTTGTTTCCATTCTTTGTGACATTAGTACAAAGCCCTTTTTATTTATTTATTTTTTTACCCTATTATTTACATCTTTCATTAGTGGGGTACATTTGTTGATTACCAATACTGAAGCATTGTTAACAACTAAATCCACAGTTTACATTAGTGTTCACTCTTTAGTCAGTTCAGTTCAGTCACTCAGTCGTGTCTGATTCTTTGCGACCCCACAGACTGCAGCACGCCAGGCCTCCCTGTCCATCACCAACACCAAGCTTGCCCAAACTCATGTCCATCGAGTCAATGATGCCATCCAACCATCTCATCCTCTGTCATCCCCTTCTTCTCCTGCCTTCAGTCTTTCCCAGCAGCAGGGTCTTTTCCAATGAGTCAGCTCTTCACATCTGGTGGACAAAGTATTGGAGATTCAGCTTCAGCATCAGTCCTTCCGATGAGTATTCAGGACTGATTTCCTTTAGGATGGACTGGTTGGATCTCCTTGCAGTCCATCAGTCCTTCCGATGAGTATTCAGGACTGATTTCCTTTAGGATGGACTGGTTGGACCTCCTTGCAGTCCAATTGACTCTCAAGACTCTTCTCCAACACCACTTTTCAAAAGCATCGATTCTTTGGCGCTCAGCTTTCTTTATAGTACAAAACCCTTTTTAAAGTGGGGAGGATGCACCAGTGGTTCAAGACCATCCACTGGAATGTGGGACAACGTTAGAATTTATATTCCCTTTGCTCTTAAAAATATGAAATAAGCATTACCAACGTTTAGTATACTGATTGACACTGGCATCCTCATTTGTTCGGTTTGTCACGTATGGGAAATGGGATATATCCAGAGAGAACTGGGGGGTTCCTATCATAAGAAGGTGACAGTGGTGCTCTCAGGTATTCATTTGATTGTATAGCATGACAATATAACAGTTTACTGTGCCCAGTTTAGTAGATTTATGGTTTATGTTAGTGTTAACTAAGCCAGCCCTCATGTAATGGACAGTGGTTTAAAAGATTTGTGGGGGAAAAAAACCCAGCAACAACGTGGGTTGAAAATAACATGAATAATGTAAACATAAATAACATGAAATTGGCAGAAATTTATGTAAGTATAACCATTGATGGAGCATCTGATTTGATTGGATAGAGACAATACATACTCTTGAATAAGGTTACAGAGGACACCACACATGAGACGTATTCACTCCAAATGATTAAAAACGCAATACTGCCACAAAGATTGAACGAAAACTTGCACAAAGTGCTACAGGATGTCACTAGTTTGATATAAAAATGAGACCTTTAAATCAAAGCCAAAACTATTGGAATATTTTTTAATGAGATAGGAACTGACCATGAAAATCTTTTATACTACACAGTCTCACCACTTCTAATCTCACTGCAAAATATTTAAAAGATTTGTCTTTTACAAAGTCAAGAGTTCACAACTGGTTGATCTGTTTGTGTGTTAATGGCTGTCAGAGAGTTGCTACATAACAGATAATTTAAAAATTAGAAAAACAGTTAATTTGATCCTTCAAGCTGGAGGTCATGCTTTAGCAGTAAAGTAGAAAATAAGTCCTAAAAGAAAAAAGCTTCTCTGGAGAGAATGTTTTTGAATTTGAGGTTTATAACTGTTTCAATTAGTTTTTTTGTGGCTGAAAATAATGTATGCCACTCTGTGATATTACGATATAATAATTATATGTTTGGTCTTCATTCCCTTTCTGGGCACAAGACCTTCTAAAACACTTTTAGTTTCTTGTGTGATAGGGAAATCTTTTCCTAAAATATTTGGTCTTCGTCTCCAGTTCTAAGACCTTTGGAATCTCCAGAGTGATAAGAGAGTCTAATAAGATGACTTTACATCCCAAGAGAATTGTCGAGTATGGAAAACCCACACATTTGGTGCCAGAAGTAGAAATAGAATGTAATAGACTCCTAAAATGTCTCATGTCTGCACACTAACACAGTTTAAAATACAGTTTCCTACAAGTGAAGAGTTTCAATGGTTTTTGAACCTATTCGTTCAAAATATAAAACATGACACTGTCCAAATAGTTTGCAAAAACACTGATGTTAGGAAAGATAGCAATTCCCAAGCCTAACTGTAACAAAAACTTTTGTATATTTTGATAGATGAGATTGAAAAATATATGTTTTGGGGACTCCTCTGGTGGCCCAGTGTCTAAAACTCCACACTCCCAATGCAGGGGGTCTGTGTTCGATCCCTTGTCAGGGAACTAGATCCCACATGCTGCTTCTAAAGATCCCAAGTGTCACAATAAAGACCCAGCACAGCCAAATAAATACTTAATTTGAAAAACAAGAAAAAAAAGGTGTGTGTTGAGCTCCAGGGAGTACAGTCCATGTTGCAATTCTCTTTGGAGCTATGTGTCTTTGCAAACTCTTTGTCAGCTATAGTAAATGTTAAAGTAAACTCAGTGTAGACTGGGCCTTTAAATCACACAAATAATAAAGTGCTATTAATCATGTTATTCTTTCTAAAATATCCTTTGTTAATTTTTAATTAGAGCAAAAAGTTTTTTTGTATTATTAACAAATATAATTGTAAAGTATTATTTTTAATAGAAATTTATTTATTTTAATTGGAGGCAAATTACTTTACAATATTGTATTGGTTTTGACATACATTGACATGAATCTGCCACGGGTGTACATGTGTTCTCCATCCTGAACCCCCCTCCCACCTCCCTCCCCATCCCATCCCTCTGGGTCATCCCAGTGCACCAGCCCTGAGCACTTTCTCACATGCATCGAACCTGGACTGGCAATTCATTTCACATATGATATTATACATGTTTCAATGCCATTTTCCCAAATCATCCCACCCTCGCCCTCTCCCACAGAGTCCAAAAGACTGTTCTATACATCTGTGTCTCTTTTGCTGTCTTGCATACAGGGTTATCATTACCATCTTTCTAAATTCCATATATATGCGTTATTATACTGTATTGGTGTTTTTCTTTCTGGCTTACTTCACTCTATAATAGGCTCTAGTTTCATCCACCTCATTAGAACTGATTCAAATGTATTCTTTTTAATGGCTGAGTAATACTCCATTGTGTATATGTACCACAGCTTTCTTATCCATTCATCTGCTGATGGACATCTAGGTTGCTTCCATGTCCTGGCTATTATAAACAGTGCTGCAATGAACATTGGGGTACACGTGTCTCTTTCCCTTCTGGTTTCCTCAGTGTGTATGCCCAGTAGTGGGATTGCTTGATCATAAGGCAGTTCTATTTCCAGTTTTTTAAGGAATCTCCACATTGTTCTCCATAGTGGCTGTACTAGTTTGCATTCCCACCAACAGTGTAAGAGGGTTCCCTTTTCTCCACACCCTCTCCAGCATTTATTGCGTGTAGACTTTTGGATAGCAGCCATTCTGGCTGGCATGAAATGGTACCTCATCGTGGCTTTGATTTGCATTTCTCTGATAATGAGTGATGTTGAGCATCTTTTCATGTGTTTGTTAGCCATCTGTATGTCTTCTTTGGAGAAATGTCTATTTAGTTCTTTGGCCCATTTTTTGATTGAGTCATATATTTTTCTGGAATTGAGCTGTAGGAGTTGCTTGTATATTTTTGAGATTAATTCTTTGTCAGTTGCTTCATTTGCTATTATTTTCTCCCATTCTGAAGGCTGTCTTTTCACCTTGCTTCTGGTTTCCTTTGTTGTGCAGAAGCTTTTAAGTTTAATTAGGTCCCATTTGTTTATTTTTTGCTTTTATTTCCGATATTCTGTGAGGTGGGTCATAGAGGATCCTGCTGTGATTTATGTCGGAGAGTGTTTTGCCTATGTTCTCCTCTAGAAGTTTTATAGTTTCTGGTCTTACGTTTAGATCTTTAATCCATTTTGAGTTTATTTTTGTGTATGGTGTTAAAAAGTGTTCTAGTTTCATTATTTTACAAGTGGTTGACCAGTTTTCCCAGCACCACTTGTTAAAGAGATTGTCTTTTCTCCATTGTATATTCTTGCCTCCTTTGTCAAAGATAAGGTGTCCATATGTGCGTGGATTTATCTCTAGGCTTTCTATTTTGTTCTATTGATCTATATTTCTGTCTTTGTGCAAATACCATACTGTCTTGATGACTGTGGCTTTGTAGTAGAGCCTGAAGTCAGGCAGGTTGATTCCTCCATTTCCATTCTTCTTTCTCAAGATTGCTTTGGCTATTCGAGGTTTTTTTGTATTCCATACAAATTGTGAAATTATTTGTTCTAGCTCTGTGAAAAATACCATTGGTAGCTTCATAGGGATTGCATTGAATCTATAGATTGCTTTGGGTAGTATACTCATTTTCACTATATTGATTCTTCCGATCCATGACTATGTTGATTCTTCCGATCCATGATAAAGTGTTTTAAGGTATTATATTTCATCTTTAGTTAGGCTGTTATTTCTATATTTGTATACTTAAGGGTGGATCTTCTCAATAAAACAAACAAACTAAACTGTTATTCATCGTGCACTGAGAGCCACTGACCTATAATAGACTCTGCTGTTATACATGTCATTCTTTACCGCAATCACGGGTTTCCACCTGTGCCTGCCTTCTTAGTGTTGTCTCCCTAAGGGCAGGGGCATTTCTTTGAACTGCCTCCTCCAGCATGATTTCAGGAATACAGTAGGTGTATGATAAACTTTTGTTAAGCAAATGGATAGATGCAATGTCTGTTCCTTCCCATTCATCTTTGAGACATCCATTTAGATAGTCCTCTGCCTTAAATGGAGAGATGATTGGCCCTCCATTTGCATGAGATGAAAGTCAAATTCTTACACATGTACCCCAGTGTTCATTACAGTACTCTGTCCAATGCACATAGAAGCCAGTACCATGGTACTGGCATTTGATAAAAGAAAAAAGCTATTTTCAGAGTCAGTCAGCAGGGAGAGAAGAGACGGGGCTCAATTCTGTCTCTTCCCAATCTCGGGTTGGGTCACACTTTCATGAGTTAGGTGAGGAGGGTTCATGTACAGAAGCACTGGCAGGCAGGTTTTGATTGGAGGGCTTTGAAACATGGCCATTTGTGGTAAGGTGTGCTAAGGGGGCTTCAGCATTGGGTCTTCCTGGACAATGGACCCTTCAACTCCGAAAGGGATCCCGTATTCAGGTCCTGTTCATGTCCTGGTCCTTTGGTTCCATGGCTGGTGTTGGGAGATGAGGATAGAAATTTTGGTTCCAGGTATTATTTGAGTACAAAATGTTCTCCTCTGCATATGCTTTGCCTGCATAACTTGCTGTTTTGTTCTACTGTCTTTGAAAAATAGCTCAGTAACTTGTTAGAAACAGGATACAGTCAATTTGGGCCTATTCTGGGGTTACATGAACAAATAAAATGTTTCTTAAGTGTAAAGTGCTTTCTATGAGACAGTAATTCAACTGGGAGTGTAGAACTGAGAAATAGTTAATGCTTCAAAGAGGAGACGATCTTTTGAGCTGAGCCTTTAAGGAATAGACCTTGATGCTTTGTCCCCCTTTGGCAAAATGGGGAGAAGGGAACAAAAAACTTCCCAGAATAAGGGCACACACTTGGTCACAATGCATAAGGGATTACCAGAAACTCAGGACAGCCTAGGGCCCCTGACTAGCAGAGCTGACTGAAATGCGTCCACTTCAGCAAATGTTGCTGAACACCTAAGAGATGCTGGTCACTTCCCTAGTGTGAGTGACTACATCAGGAACAAAAGAGCCAAAAGCCGCAGCCTTCATATTTATATTCTCATTACTAGTGAGAGATAGGGGTTTCCCTAGTGAGAAAACAAGATACTTATTTAAAATATGCAGTCTGTCGATAATAAGTGCCATGTGGAAAAATAAGGCAGGAAAGGGGGCCAGAGCGGGGCTTACCATGTTCATAGATAGGCCAGAGAAGGCCGTCCTGAGAAGCTGACTTTGGAGTAGCCCTTAGGGATAGTAGCCTATTTCCAGTCTTTTGCCTCTGTAAACATGCCTTTTATATTTTAAGTTTTATCTGTGTAGTAAGTACTTTTTTTTTCTTTTCTTTTTGGTGGGATTTTCAAGCTCCTCAGACAAACCTTGAATACATAGCAATAATACTGAAACTCAGGTGAGAGAACAGGACAAATGAACCACACCTTCACTTTCATCTTGAAACAATAGTTTTGCCCAGGAGACGGGAGAACTTACCAGTCCCAAAATGACTTAAGCCGCTCATATCTTTAAAAGGTGCAGTGGTTGAAATGCCCACTAGTACCCAGTCAGAAAAGGCTGTGCACACTACCTCCTCAGCATCGCTTGGGAGTATCCACAGTGATTATCCTGACACAGTTCATAAAGCAGTGAAAAAAAACTGTTGCCATTTATGCCCACTCATTTATTTAATTTGGAGTTCAAGAAGTGTGCTAGATACAGGAAGAGAAAAAGCAGCCAGAGGCTGAGCTGGCTGTGTACAGTCAGCTGTCCTCCACCCACCCTGGTGTCTGGACAGCAGCTCCTTTTTGCTGTTTCCCTAATGGTGTCATACACATGTTTGTATTAGAACAACTGGGTATGTTAAGGAGTAGCATTCAAAATCTCCATCACATTTTAAGAAAAAAATGTAAAATGACAAAGAAATATGCTAGAGGACTGCCCTGTCCTGTGCTCTCTAATTCCTCAGAGGTATTAATGTTTATTCCTTTTCCTCTGCCATAAAAATTACACTGGAAAATGGGCTGGGGTTAAATAGACTCTTTAGTTTTTGTTGCTAATGCAGAGTTCCAAAGAATAGCAAGGAGAGATAAGAAAGCCTTCCTCAGTGATCAGTGCAAAGAAATAGAGGAAAACAATAGAATGGGAAAGACCTCTTCAAGAAAATTAGAGATACCAAGGAAACATTTCATGCAAATATGGGCTCAATAAAGGACAGAAATGGTATGGACCTAACAAAAGCAGAAGATATTAAGAAGAGGTGGCATACACAGAACTGTACAAAAAAGATCTTCACAACCCAGATAATCATGATGGTGTGATCACTCACCTAGAGCCAGACATCCTGGAATGTAGAGGAGGTGATGGAATTCCACTTGAGCTATTACAGATCCTAAAAGATGATGCTGTGAAAGTGCTGTATGCAGATCAGATCAGATCAGATCAGTCGCTCAGTCATGTCCGACTCTTTGTGACCCCATGAATCGCAGCACGCCAGGCCTCCCTGTCCATCACCAACTCCCGGAATTCACTCAGACTCACGTCCATCGAGTCAGTAATGCCATCCAGCCATCTCATCCTCTGTCGTCCCCTTCTCCTCCTGCCCTCAATCCCTCCCAGCATCAGAGTCTTTTCCAATGAGTCAACTCTTCACATGAGGTGGCCAAAGTGCTGGAGTTTCAGCTTTAGCATCATTCCTTCCAAAGAAATCCCAGGGCTGATCTCCTTCCGAATGGACTGGTTGGATCTCCTTGCAGTCCAAGGGACTCTCAAGAGTCTTCTCCAACACCACAGTTCAAAAGCATCAATTCTTCGGCACTCAGCTTTCTTCCCAGTCCAACTCTCACATCCATACATGACCACAGGAAAAACTGTAGCCTTCACTAGACGAACGTTTGTTGGCAAAGTAATGTCTCTTCTTTTGAATATGCTATCTAGGTTGGTCATAACTTTCTTTCTAAGGAGTAAGCGTCTTTTAATTTCATGGCTGCAGTCACCATCTGTAGTGATTTTGGAGTCCAGAAAAATAAAGTCTGACACTGTTTCCACTGTTTCCCCATCTATTTCCCATGAAGTGGTGGGACCGGATGCCATGATCTTTGTTTTCTGAATGTTGAGCTTTAAGCCAACTTTTTCACTCTCCACTTTCACTTTCATCAAGAGGCTTTTGAGTTCCTCTTCAATATGCCAGCAAATCTGGAAAACTCAGCAGTGGCCACAGGACTGGAAAAGGTCAGTTTTCATTCCAATCCCAAAGAAAGGCAATGCCAAAGAATGCTCAAACTACCACACAGTTGCACTCCTCTCACACGCTAGTAAAGTAATGCTCAAAATTCTCCAAGTGAGGTTTCAAAAATACGTGAACCGTGAACCTGCAGATGTTCAAGCTGGATCTAGAAAAAGCAGAGGAACCAGAGATCAAATTGCCAATATCTGCTAGATCATCGAAAGAGCAAAAGAGTTCTGGAAAAACATCTATTTGTTTTATTGGCTATGCCAAAGACTTTGACTATGTGGATCACAATAAACTGTGGAAAATTCTTCAAGAGATGGGAATACCAGACCACCTGACCTGCCTCTTGAGAAATCTTTATGCAGGTCAGGAAGCAACAGTTAGAACTGTACGTGGAACAACAGACTGGTTCCAAATCGGGAAAGAAGTATGTCAATGCTGTATATTGTCACCCAGCTTATTTAACTTATACAGAGTACATCATGAGAAATGCTGGGCTGGATGAAGCACAAGCTGTAATCAAGATTGCTGGGAGAAATATCAGTAACCTCAGATATGCAGATGATACCACCCTTATGGCAGAAAGTGAAGAAGAACTAAAGAGCCTCTTGATGAAAGTGAAAGAGGAAAGTGAAAAAGTTGGCTTAAAGCTCAACATTCAGAAAACAAAGATCATGGAATCCGGTCCCATCACTTCATGGCAAATAGATGGGGAAACAGTGGAAACCGTCACTGACTTTATTTTTTGTCGCTCCAAAATCACTGCAGATGGTGACTGCAGCCATGAAGTTAAAAGGTGCTTGCTCCTTGGAAGTAAAATTATGACCAACCTAGACAGCATGTTAAAAAGCAGAGACATTACTTTGCTGACAAAGGTCCATCTAGTTAAGGCTGTGGTTTTTCCAGTAGTTGTGTATGGATGTGAGAGTTGGACTATAAAGAAATCTGAGTGCCAAAGAATTAATGCTTTTGAACTGTGGTGCTGGAGAAGACTCTTGCGAGTCCCTTGGACTGCAAGGAGATCCAGCCAGTCTATCCTAACGGAAATCAGTCCTGAATATTCACTGAAGGACTGATGCTGAAGCTGAAACTCCAATACTTTGGCCACCTGATGCAAAGAAGTGACTCATTTGGAAAGACCCTGATTCTGGGAAAGATAGAAGGCAGGAGGAGAAGGGGAAGACAGAGGATGAGATGGTTGGATGGCATCACCAACTTGATGGACATGAGTGTGAGTAAACTCCGGAAATTGGTGGTGGACAGGGAGGCCTGACATGCTGTAGTCAATGCAATTGCAAAGAGTTGGACACAACTGAGTGACTGAACTGAACTGAAAAACAATATATATTCTTTTTCTTATGATGCTGTGGACTTCCCAGCTGCCTCAGCTGGTAAAGGAACCTGCCTCCCAATGCAAGAGACGTAAGAGCCGCAAGTTCAATCCCTGATTTAGGAAGATTGCCTGGAGGAGGGTGTGGAAACCCACTCTAGTATTCTTGCATGGAAAATTCCATGGACATAGGAACCTAGTGGGCTACAGTCCATGGGGTCACAAAGAGTCGGACACGAATCAGGCACCTACTCTATGATGCAGTAGTGTCTTCCTTTAAGAAAATCTATCATGAAAACTTAATAAAAGAAGTGCATTACAGAAAACTTGAGCGTAGATTTCCTGTAAGCAAAAGACTTCTCAAAATAGGATGCTTATTTACATACTGTTTTCTTTTTAACTCAAGTGGTTCAAGTGTGATGAATGAGCCAGGCATTGGGAATTGTTTTAAGTTGATTAATAACCAGAAATTAGGATAAAATAATTCATGGATTATAGTATATCAAATAATATTATGATGTATACAAAATGCAGGTTACGTAGTAAATCTTAGGCAAGAAACATTACACTAAAGATGGATTTTGATTTATTAACCAAAAGAGGCATGCCTGACCAGTTCTATGGAGAGCTGGTGGACTTACGCTTTCTCTGACTTAAATGGTTGAAGGCTGTTTATTGTTTGTCTCAGTGGTCACAAATATTTATTTTAATTTTATCTTGAATTGCCTGTCGTAAATTATGTTTTGATATTTAATTTCATGCAGGATCCAGTTTATACTGTGCCAAAGGTGGTACACCATTAGTATGGTAAAAATAAGTTCACTTAAATATATTAGGAATTTAAGCTCAGCAAAGGAAAGAATCTGTACTTTCACAGGGACTTATCCTTCTTATCTAAAGCAGTGCCCATTAGTAGATATTCAATAAATATTTATTGAACGAACAATTATCTCATGTCCTGATACGAAAATGTATTCGCTTAATTTTTTAATTTTTTTACTCATTCAGTTTTGTACCAGTATTTTAGTCTGCATTTCATTCTTTTCCTTTTAAAAAACTGATCAGAATATACATTGTTTAATGTCAGGGGAAATGATAAATAAGGAAACTGCATACTGCTTTTCTTTTTTTGTTTCTAGAAAAGAGAAAATGAAGTTCCTACAAAGAAACTAGGTCATTTTGAGTACCCTAAAATTTCCCAAGCCAGTAAGCTCGTTTTCAGAGTAAAGACAAAAGATCCCATTTTAAATATTTGTAGTATATTTATTTTAAAAAAGACTAGACAACTTACAAAACATTCAGATTTTGTTAAAGGTTTGACTATCAGCATGACTTTGAATATTGGAGGAATTTCTTTTTAAATAAGTGTTAATATATTGCTGGGAGACGTGGTAAGGAAGGTATGTAGAGTTTGAAAACTATTAATATTTTGAAAATTTTAGCTTCCGTCAAATGACTGTTTTGCAGTGGCTGTTTTCTACCTGTTGTCCCCAGAAAAGCCTACCTCTGAGACCAAAGTGCTGAACCACAGTCGACTCCCTTCCATAAATATTATCCCCCAATGTCTTCCCTCCTTTTCTGGTTTGTTAGGAGTTTATGCATCTGGACGTATTAGTGATGAGTGTTTGATGACTAAATACATTATTTGTCCTCCAAAACAACTATTTTAAGAGCTGGAGCCTTTTCAGTCACTTTGGCAGAAATAATATTTTTTTTATCTTATGAAAAGGACTTTTCCCTCACAGCATTCAAAACACATTTAATAATATTTCTTTCTCACTCTTGCTT
Organism: Bos mutus; assembly: GCF_027580195.1. NCBI lineage: Eukaryota > Metazoa > Chordata > Mammalia > Artiodactyla > Bovidae > Bos > Bos mutus. Next base: position 11,836,803 of record NC_091628.1, on the reverse strand, counting down.
TTTAACTTTTTACTCTACTATGTTTCCTCAAATGTTCTATTTTAATTCCCCTCTGTAGAGGTGAATAACTTTGGGTTTCAGGAGTTTAATTGATTTGCTGTCCACCTGAAACTATCACAACATTGTTAATTGGCTATACTCCAATACAACACAAAAAGTTAAAACAGAAAATATATACTTGTGCATGAAAAAAATAATAGTACTTTTTAAAAAGAGTTTAAGTGATTTAAAAACAAGAAAGTTGAAGTAATTGATAAAACTAGGAGGACTATTTATTAATAGACCAGTGCTGGTTTTTAACCAACCCTGCAATAATCACAGCTAATTTGTATCTTCTTTTTTTTTTGGATTGTGTGGCAACACTGCTTGTGATTATTTCTGTTTGAGGGCTCAGGGAAGTTTCTTTCCCAACTTAGCAAAATAAATTTGTCTTTTGTAGGCAAGGCAGGAAGGAAGTGTGCAGAGAGCCCAGAATGTTTGTAAACATTAATTCTCAAATTTGTCTGCATCCCCTTTGTCTAAGTTACCACTCTCTTCTTTTATTAATGATAATTATTATTAGTACTTCTTATCTTTATTTCATTACTTGTTTTAAAATAAACCTTGTAGAAATTATAGTCTTGATAATGCCATGACTTTTTCACTTAAAATATCTATCAACAGCATTTACTTCTCAGACAGTAATTTTATGCTTATATCTAATTTTTTAAAATTACCATTTTATTCAATTTTCATAATCATCCCACTTCTTAAAATATTGAGGAAATATTTGTAAAGTGCCTCCTGTGAATCATATTCTATCTTTCTTTCTTCATGCTGGGTTTATAATAATGAGTGGACTATTACTTTAGCCATCTCTATTTTAATGAACTGCAAAGTTAGATAAGATTTTTATTAGCTATTTGAAACTCCTATGTGTCTTTTTTCTTCTTTCACCCTTGTTAACTATTATTATTTTTCTAAAATACAGCTAACCATAAGCCAATTTAAATACAACTTACTAAAATATCATCCTCAAAATAGACATTGCTATTTTGAGATCTTGTGCTCCTCAATAAATTAGAATTTATTAGCTTAATGTACCTTTATTAGCAAAGTCACAGGAATGGATTGTGCTTGCTCTCCAGTGGCCAATTTGCTGTCCTTATTTTGATAAAAACTTGGTCTTTATTCAATTTAATTACTTTTATTGCATCTGGAATCATTTAAAATTACTATTGAAGCATTAATAACTCCAACTTAAAAAAATTTTAAAGTCACAGAGTTAAAATAAGACTAGAGTTTAGCACCATGTTTCTTTGAGTAGCCTCTTTATCAACACAGGCTGTAACTGATGGACAACTTTAGTCTGTAAAATAGTAAGTGAGAACAATTGGTGCTAACATAAATGTCAGCAATTAGCTGAACATTCTAATTAATTCCTCAAGCATTGCTGGTAACTGTTATGTCCTGGAGAGATGTCTCTTTATTAAACTGTAGGCTAAGAAACTGTTACTAAGATGTGTTTTCTTTTCCCCAGTATTGTTGAAATTTTGACTCTACTTCAGCTTTTATGAGCTTATATTTCAAATCTGTTCTTGAGAGGAACAAATCATAATAGAATTGAAACTGTAGCAAATAAAATATTCTCTTAGGGTCATTGATTATTTGTGTAGAGAATTACTATGATGCTCCTAAAACCAAAGCAATGATTTTAGTCAAATATTTTCTGAAAAAGGATCATTTTAAGAGTCAATTTATATGCTATTCTATCATGACTTCCCTGGTAGCTCAGCTGGTAAAGAATCCGCCTGCAATGCAGGAGACTGGGTTTGATCCTTGGGTTGGGGAAATCCCCTGGAGAAGGGAAAGGCTACCCACTCCAGTATTCTGGCCTGGAGAATCCCATGGACTATACAGTCAAAAAGAGTTGGACATGACTGAGCAACTCTCACTGTCATATGCTACTTGTGACAGTAGTCATCATTTACTGAGTTGAAGTTTATAATATTGTAAGATACCTTGAAAAACAAGCTTTTAAAAAATATATACTTATGCACTTTTGGTTGCAGTGGTTCTTCTCTGCTGCGCTTGGGCTACCCTTGGTTGCGGTCTGTGGGCTTCTCACTGCAGCGGCTTCCCTTGTTGCGGAGCACGGGCTGTAGGTGTACTGGCTTCAGTCATTGCAGTGTGTGGGCTCAGTGGCTGTAACTCACAGGTTGTAAAGCACGAGCTCAGAAGTTATGACACCCAAGCCTAGCTGCTCCGCGGCATGTGGAATCTTCCCGGACCACGGATTAAACCTGTGTCCACTGTATTAGCAGGCGGATTCTAATCCACTGGGCCACCAGGGAAGTTCAAGCCTTTTTTGTTGTTGTAATAAGTGCTATGCAGAAGTTAGTGAGTTATTTTCTACTCTTATATAATAAGGGACTGACATATAAACCAACCTGTTTTTTTAATTGAATATCATTTCACATACATGTAAGACAAAGGACTGACAATAAGAATGGAACAAAACCACTTTTTCCCTTTAAGTTGCTCTTTCTCATTGCCTACTCCACTGAAAGCCATGTTTCCCATTTGTGTTTATCCTTATTCCTTGTCCCTTTTAGGAATCATCTGATTTGTGCTTGTTCCCTCAAACCTATGTGTTTTATTTCTAGCACAAGTCTTTTGAGAAATCTAATTTGCCAAATTGTATGCTATCGGAATTAACGTGTTATAGAACAATTTCATTTGCCTTTTTAAAATTGTAATTCACCTTGAATTTCCTGTCCTTAATCTGCTATGAAGCACCATAATTATTAAAGTAATGGTTGAATTTCCTTTCTACTGATAATGATACAAGAGTTCCTTTTTCCATTTCGGTGCTGGGAGGTGTCATGTTGTTGCCCATTAAATATGTGACAGCTGAGGTGAGAAATTCACTATATTGCTATAAAAATCTGTGTGAACACATCTCTTTCTTTTCCTCACCCACCCTTCTGTATTGCCAGAATACGAACAGTGAATTTGTGATATTAATTAAACTCTGTTATTTGTTTAAAACCCAAAAATGGACTTTATTTTTTTTAGCAGAAGATAGAAAAAGTGTAAGCCCAGGAATACAAAAAATGGATATATGACGCTTGTGTTTTATTCTGATCAAATGTCATTTTATTGCTTTACTAACTGTAACATTTTGGGCAAGAAGATTCATAGGTGATGTGAACTTCATATCTTATCATGTGTGGAGTTGGATAACATCTAGGTAGCACACTGTTAATACTTTTGAAAATCCTGATCTAAAGGAAAGTCAGGTAGATAGTAGTAGGTAGACTTAAGAAAGTAAAATGAATTGCCCTAATCCTAGCAGAAATGTTCACAATCCCATGTTTGCTGGAGTGAGGTAAAATGGTCTTGCCTGATGGCAGGTTGGGCCATGAAGTATAATTCACAGACTCACTTTAATCAGGAACATCAGCATGCCAATCATCACCAAACTCACCATCAATTATTTGTAAATAATGTAAATATTGTATAGGTAATGCAAATATTTATTTTTAACTTCTCCTTTTCACCTTCAGGAGGTGATTTTAAAGAGTAAAATGGTCATCGGGAAATTACTGGGAAAAGGAGAAGTAAAGAGCCTGGATAATTTGTAAACTTGGAGTAATTCCCAAACCTTTATAACTTATATCGACATCTACAAAATACTGTTGCTGCGTGGAATTTCATTTGCTTTTTTATTCGTCTTAGGAGAAGCTGGATGATGAACTAAAGGAAGAAAAAGAGAAATGTTCTCATGTTTTATTCGAGATCAAATGTCTTTTTATTTCTTTACTAACTATAAAATCTGTTGGTTTAACTTTAGGGACACCACAGTCCAAACACTTACTCTTCAGCCTTCTGTTAAAGATGGACTTATTGTATATGAAGACTCACCTTTGGTTAGTAATGCAATTATATGAATATTCTCAACTGTGTTCTTTGAATGATAGTTATATTTCAGCCTTTGAGAGGAAGAAATATCCCATTGATGACAATATGTTTCAGTCTTAACTAGAAAACACTCGTTCATATGTCATTTGGAGAGTGGATATTTAAATGCAAATTACTGGGAAAATAACATGTTTTCTTACTCTATTCCTCTCTCCAGAGAGAGATTTAGGGAATGATAGAAATCTTCTAATGATAACTTTTCCATTCCAGAACTTTCAAAAAAGAAAAAAGTTTGCTGTTGTTTTCAGATGTGCAGACTTTGAAATTAGATAATGCTTCTGGAATGTTTTTTAAAATGATTTTAATGAGTAAAATATTGACCCAGCATTTTGGACAGCTGGGAAGATCATTCCTTAGCTTCTCATATAAGAGCCACCCCCGGCCAAAAAAAAATCCTGTTCTGCCAGGCATGTGTTTCTGTGTAGATAACTGCTCTCCAGCAATGGCACAGAGAAGCCATCCTGAGGACTCTGTGGTCTAGACCCGGTGATGGGCGTCTTCAGGACCTCCTGTCTGAGTTCTTCCAGACTGGACTCGACTTTCTCTGAACAGAGATGTGAAGGCTGGAGTTGGGAGTAGAAGCTACATGTTTTCTCTCTCTTTTTTAAAATTCGGGTTATTTTTACCTTAAAGTTAAAAAGAAAAATTCTTATTCATATTTTTAGAATATGAAATAAGATATTTGTGGTAGAGAGGATCACCTATTTCTCAATTTCTTAAAAATTACTTGCCAAAACCATGTAATGAGAAAAGTTTATGATATGTTCCATTTTATGTTATGAGCTATTTCTTACTATTTAAAAAAATAATCTCTGAGTTTACATTGAAGTTCATTGAGTATCTCCTATCCATTCTTTTTAAATGTTTTAAAGAGTTTTTCCTAGCTTTTTTCCTATCTTTTCATAATGTGACCAGTCATCTAATTTACTCAGTCATCCAAGACCTAGAACTCTCTTATTTTTCCTTTCACCTCTTCCCATCTAATTAGTTGCCAAGGCTGTAGAATATACCTCTGAATATTTCTTCAGATAATATAATGCTTTTTATTTCCATTTTTACCCATGCCCTCTTCCCTAAAATCAGATCCTCACATGACTTTTTTACCAAGCTGTTATGATATTCCCCCCTCTAGTCTATTCTGCATATTTCTGCAAGATTAAAGGCACTGACTTGTAGCTTTAAACTTGTTATCATATCTGAACTCATAAATCTTTAATTCATCCTGCTATTTAATGAGACAAAGCACATATTTTTTGGTTTGGCAGTCAACTTTTTATTAGTCGAGACCTGATCTACACTTTCAGATCCTTTTCTGTCTTTTCTTACATTTAACCTCTGCATCAGCCAAAATAGACTGTTCATATTCACTCTTCCCTCAGTAGGGTGCAGATTTCTTGAGTCTGACCATTGATTCTCTTTGTCTTGACTACCCAGTTCTCCAGATCTCTTAAAACTGTGCACTCTTTTAAGGCTACCACAAGTGCAATGTTCTGATATCCAGTACTGATGATCACAGTCATTCCTGTTTGCCCCCACAGCCCTTTAACTTCTCTATTTGATATGTCAATACTTGTTTTAATTCTCCCCTTCCTGAGGGTGTGAAATGTGAACATTGCCGACATAGGGCTAATTAGGATGCTGCAAGAAAATAAAGTGATTACTGCAGAGTTAGCAATTCAGTAACTATGAGAAGCTTTTAGTGGAGATCCATAAATACTGTTTCCAGCTCTGCTACAGACATTTTTTGTGATTTTCTATTTATAGCTTGCAGAAAACCAGCTATTACAAATCCAAAGCAATGAGTGATGGAATTGTTAAAACGTTTGCTTTCTTTTCTTGTTTGTTTGTTTGTTTTGTTTACAATAAATGTTCTGTCTTCAAAGGTTAAAGCAGTAAAATTGGGTCATGTTCTGGTAGTAGATGAGGCAGACAAGGCTCCAACAAATGTCACCTGTATTTTAAAAACTCTGGTAGAAAATGGAGAAATGATTCTAGCAGATGGACGACGCATTGTTGCAAGTGAGTATAAAAAAGCAACTTTTCTTTCAATGTGCAATTTTAACATCTGTTGTATCAGATCACACGCTTAGCTGGCTGCTTATCTACAAATAACAAGCATAAATTCAGTCTAAGTCAGGTTGTCTGTATTGATAATTAATAATAAAAATCAATATGTCTGAATCTAGCTTCGTCAGTTTCACTTTCTAGTAGCCGGAGAGTGTCTTTGAAAATTTCAATAGTAGCTTTAGGACAAATCAGCTTCATATTTTTTCTACTCTGAAAATACAAACATATAATCCCTTTTATACTTATGTCTGAGCAACTGATCTGATCTGATCTGATACTTATGTCTCAATTATTTGTGTACAATTTATTTTCTTTCATTATTATGTGGAATTTTTAAAGCTCTACCATGTTTTTGTTACTTATAATGTTAAAATCAATGTTATTATTAGCTCAGTATAATTAGAAAAAAACCGCTGGGCATTTAATATCAGTTTTATATATATGTGTGTGTGTGTGTGTGTATACATATATATTACACACACACACACACACACACACACAATACACACTTGCCTCAGAAAGAAGTTACTCTCTTTGGAGTACCTTCTTTTTATTTTTGTGGTTGTTAGGGGAAAGGTAGATAGATAAATCTTATAAGTCTGTTTAACCCATAGGAAAAACTTGTCTAGTGCAATGTGAGAACATTTTCTAGTTTTTAATTTTTGTGTCATGAAAAGACTTGAAGATCTTTAACTAGCCACTGAAATATAGTCAATAGCAAGGTAGCCAAACAAATTGAGACTAATGACTGAAATCGTCAATATTCAAAAGGTATGTACAGAAGACTCTATAAAAATGTACAAGTCTGTCGCCACAGATGTTTCTTCTTGGACATTGTCATTGCAAGACTGCTGCATCTCAACCTAGGAAACTTAGCACTAATAAAAGTATTCTGAGACGGCAGTTTCACAATGAGTATAGGAAAAACTGAGAATTTGAATTAAACAGCCTGATAACCATCTTTTAGAAAATCATTCAGACTCTCAAGATTTGAATGCTGCCTGCCCTTTTTAGAGGCATCATAAGGACAGTGAAATAGAAAGCAAGAAAGAACTACTGGAACAAACTTGTGCTTAAACAGAGACAATCTCCAAGCAAAGGAGTCATCATCATAATTTTTAAATTCAAATTTGATTGCAAATGACATTTTAAACACAAGAGCAGCTGAAGCTCTTTTGAACTTAGTTTCAGAAAGCATCACTTCCATGCCCATGTTTTTCATTTTCTTAACTTTTTAAAAGTTGCGTGTTTTATTGCCATTTTTATGTTAGTTAACTAATTAAATTTTTCATGTGATGACATACCTTGTTATTTACCACTACTAAAATAAATGGAGATCAAATGTTAAAACTAATGGTGGTATTAGTACATGAATATATGGCACATTGAAAGGATACTTTTTGTTTTCAGAAAGAAGTATGAGCGTAACTTCTTACAGACTCACCTCAATAAAACTCCAAGTACTTCGCATCTGTGAAAAGAAGAGAAGCGAAACACAAAGGAGAAAAGGAAAGATGTACCCATTTGAATGCAGAGTTCCAGAGAATAGCAAGGAGAGATGGGAAAGCCTTCCTCAGTGATCAGTGCAAAGAAATAGAGGAAAACAACAGAATGGGAAAGACTAGGGATCTCTTTTAGAAAATTAAAGATACAAAGGGAACTTTTCATGCAAAGATGGGCTCAATAAAGGACAGAAATGGTACGGACCTAACAAAAGCAGAAGATATTAAAAAGAGGTGGCAAGAATACACAGAAGAACTATACAGAAAAGATCTTCATGACCCAGATAATCACGATGGTATGATCACTCACCTAGAGCCAGACATCCTGGAATGTGAAGTCAAGTGGGCCTTAGGAAGCATCACTACAAACAAAGCTAGTGGAGGTGATGGAATTCCAGTTGAGCTATTTCAAATCCTAAAAGACGATGCTGTGAAAGTACTGCACTCAATATGCCAGCAAATCTGGAAACCTCAGCAGTGGCCACAGGACTGGAAAAGGTCAGTTTTCATTCCAATCCCAAAGAAAGGCAATGCCAAAGAATGCTCAAACTACCATACAATTGCACTCATCTCACACGCTAGTAAAGTAATGCTCAAAATTTTCCAAGCCAGGCTTCATCAGTATGTGAACCATGAACTTCCAGATGTTCAAGCTGGTTTTAGAAAAGGCAGAGGAACCAGAGATCAAATTGCCAATATCTGTTGGATCATGGAAAAAGCAAGAGAGTTCCAGAAAAACATGTCTTTCTGCTTTATTGACTATGCCAAAGCCTTTGACTGTATGGATCACAATAAACTGTGGAAAATTCTGAAAGAGATGGGCATACCAGACCACCTGACCTGCCTCTTGAGAAATCTGTATGCAGGTCAAGAAGCAACATGGAACATGAAACAACATGGAAGCAACATAGAACTGGACATGGAACAACAGACTGGTTCCAAATCGGGAAAGGAGTACGTCAAAGCTATATATTGTCACCCTGCTTATTTAACTTACATGCAGAGTACATCATGAGAAATGCTGGTCTGGATGAAGCACATCAAGATTGCTGGGAGAAATATCAATAACCTCAGATATGCAGATGACTCCACCCTTATGGCAGAAAGCGAAGAAGAAATAAAGAGCCTCTTGATGAAAGTAAAAGAGGAGAGTGAAAAAGTTGGCTTAAAGCTCAACATTCAGAAAACTAACATCATGGCATCTGGTCCCATCATTTCATGGCAAATAGAGAAACAGTGGAGACAGTGACAAACTTTATTTTGGGGGGCACTGTGGTGTTGGAGAAGACTCTTGAGAGTCCCTTGGACTGCAAGGAGATCCAATCAGTCCATTCTGAAGGATATCAGCCCTGGGTGTTCTTTGTTCAGCTAAAGCTGAAACTCCAGTACTTTGACCACCTCATGTGAAGAGTTGACTCATTGGAAAAGATTCTGATGCTGGGAGGGATTGGGGGCAAGAGGAGAAGGGGACGACAGAGAATGACATGGCTGGATGGTGTCACCGACTTGATGGACATGAGTTTGGGTGAACTCCAGGAGATGGTGATGGACAGGGAGGCCTGGCGTGCTGTGATTCATGGGGTCTCAAAGAGTCGGACACGACTGAGCGACTGAACTGAACTGAACTGAAAATCACTGCAGATCGTGACTGCAGGCATGAAATTAAAAGGAGCTTGCTCCTTGGGAGAAAAGTTTTTACCAACCTAGACAGCATATTGAAACGCAAAGACATTACTTTGCCAACAAAGTTCCATCTAGTCAAAGCTATGGATTTCCCAGTACTCATGTATGGATATGAGAGTTGGACTATAAAGAAAGCTGAGCGCCGAAGAACGATGCTTTTGAACTGTGGTGTTGGAGAAGACTCTTGAGAGTCCCTTGGACTGCAAGAAGATCCAACCAGTCCATCCTAAAGGAAATCAGTCCTAAATATTCATTGGAAGGACTGATGTTGAAGCTGAAACTCCAGTACTTTAGCTACCTGATGCGAAGAACTGACTCATTTGAAAAGACCCTGATGCTCAGAATGATTGAAGGAGGGAGGAGAAGGGGACGACAGAGGATGAGATGGTTGGATGGCATCACTGACTCAGTTGATGATGGACAGGGAGGCCTGGCGTACTGCAATTCATGGGGTCGCAAAGAGACATGACTGAGCGACTGAACTGAACTTTACTTCACATCTATCATTTTTTAGAGATGAACAGCCTTAAAGCCTAAGATTTAAATTAACCCAAATAACAGGTGTTCTGTCTTAAAATACCGATAATAAAGTTTTTGCTACCTTAAATTTTTCTTTGGACTAGCAGTTCAATCTTAAATGTACATCAGCCGGTAGTATATAATATTTACTTCCTTTAGTACCTTAAACATTTGCACAAAGACAGCTCCAGTCAACTTGAAATTACATATTTTAAGAACTTTGATAGAATCCCTCGAGTGGAAATAAATCAACTTTTCTCTAATGAATTGACTTGATGTTCAAGACTTTCTCCTATGTAGTTAATCCTTTCAGGGTGGGTAATCTAAATAGGACTTAATCCTTAGCTACAAAATAGCAGGCTTTATGCAAAGGGATGCAGTTGCTGATTTGATTAAAAAAAAAAAAACTGAAGGATGTTTAGATTATCCTTTGAGTATCCTTTGGCTTATCCGTTGTTATAGATTCTTATTTGTATTTTAAATGAATGATAGGATCTCAAGCCAAGTTTAAGCACCATAAGACAACATTTAGACAAGTTTGGTTTTTAGATGTGCCTTTAATTTACATAAAAATGCAAGTTCCTGTGTAATTTAGTATGCATTTTATCAGTATTCTCTTCTAAGCAAACTTTCTCAAAGATGTTTTTGTTTTCTTCAACCCAGTTATTACAACCAGATTTCTTAGAGTTGTTTTACAACCCTATAGTCATAAAACTATATGACTGCTTGTGTGATTTTAAAGGCTATAACTTGATACTCTTAAGAATTACTGAGTATCAATAAAGAATAAATTGAAATTTTTTTTTCAGATGCTGCACTAGTCAATGGAAGAGAAAATGTTGTAGTGATTCATCCTGATTTTAGAATGATTGTTCTGGCCAACAGACCTGGATTTCCTTTCCTAGGCAATGATTTCTTCGGTACCTTAGGTAAAAACAATAATTATAGTAATAACCAAAACAATAACAATAACAATAATGATGTCATCTTAGTAACAGTGCTATATTGGCTGTCACTGAATGCTCCTGACTAAATGCTCCCACGTGCTATCATCATCACAACTATTTTATGAGAGTATTTTTATCCCCATTTTAGAGGAGAAGAATGTCTGATATTCGGAGAGATTATTTTTCTAGGGTCACTCAGATAATAAGTGTTAGAACTTGGCTTCATATCTAAGACTATAGATAGTCTTAGAGTAGAACACAAATTCAGAAAGGGTTTTTAGTGTTTGCTTTTCATCACATCACCCTAACTATGGAAAAGTTTGAGGCCAGCTCTGGGGAGACTGATTCACATTGATTGGAGAGGTCCAGGGATAAACTGAATCATCAGGAACCTTCAAGAAGAACTTCTCTTCTCTGTGACAAGTAGCTAATTCTGAATACTGGGCATTCCATATTCAATGTGAAGCAGGCTCAGTCTCCTAGTAGGATTTTTGATCTGGCGACTCCATATCAAGGAATTTATCCAAGGAAATTCCCTGTGCAATAATTTAAGTACAAGGATAGGCAATCTAGCATTGTTTATAGTTGCAAAACTAAAAGGAAACAACCCAAATGTATACCGCAATGGGACTAAATGAAGAAGTTCTATTATATCCACTCAGTAGATTACCATGCAATTGCTTAAAAAAAGGCAGAGCATGAGTTTACCGGTGCTGACACCAAAGGACAAAAAGAGTCCTAGAAATGTATTAAGCGAAACAGTAAGAACAGTCTGTGCAGTAGCCTGCCAGGTGAATTAATAGAAGATAAAAGGCAAGAGGGGTGCGTGCACACGAATATGCGTGACATGCATGGAATGTCCTCAGGTGAGACTCCTGCATCCTCTAACCTCACTGGCCTTGCTTCTGCCCTGCTCTGTGCTGCTCTCCCATCACTTACCCTCTTCCAGCCTCCCTGCCCCGCTACCCCGTCTCTGAACACGCCAGCCATGCTCGCCCCAGGGTCTTTGCAGTAGTTGGACCTGCCGTGCCCTTCCCCCACACACCTGCATCTGCCTAGTTGTCACCTTCTCAGGGAGGCCAGCCTGTCTGGCGTCCCCAACCATCACCGTTTCTCAAGTACTATACTGCACTTTTCTTTTTTCCTTGAAATGTACAGTTTCTGACATTGGTAATTATTGTTTATTTCCTCCCTACGCCAGAATCTGAACTCCATGAGAACAGGGGTTTGTGTGTTTTTGATCACTGAGATCTATAAAGTACATAGAGTATTACTTGGCATATAGAAGGGATTTAATCATTATTCGATAAATGAACAAATAAGGGGTCAATTATAGCTTTATATTAGTGCTGCATTTGCTTTTCAGCAAAAAAAGGCCAAAGCTGTTTTTCATGTTTGTATTTGAATGAGTTTAGCCTATGAGATACAAGCTTGAAGTTATCATGGTTGCATTCTATTCAGTTGCTTTCATGAATATATGATAACAATAAAAGAATGATCTGAGTCATTTCTGAGTCCAAGTAAGTTCTAAATATCCTTGCTTTCTAAAATGAGCATAGTGAATAATGCGAATCTATTTACTCTAACTTCCTTTGGTCCCTGTCCTTTGGATTATAAATCAGAATTATGTGAACTTTTATCTGAGAAATTTCTCTCTCTCGAGCATAGATTGTATTTTTCTAATATATTCTCAGTTGTCTAAATTATGGGTGAAATATTTTGTTTCCAATTCCTTTTCCTTGATTTTTATTTTGATATTATCTCTGCACATTTACTTTTTTGAAACCAACTTATAAAGTATATTATAGCAATGTGAACAAGATGTAAATTGTTTAGAGAGTGATAATACTAATTTCCCCATTTTTAGTATACATAAAAAGTCGTGCATATGTGTATATAATTTCTGAAGATATTTACCATGTGTTATAAAGTTAAAAATGCAGTCTCAGAACCACATGAGTATTTTCCAATTAATGGAAAAAGACTAAATTATCAAAACTATATATGTTTGTATGTATGCATTTAAAATGGAGTGGGACATGGCAACCCACTCCAGTATTCTTGCCTGGAGAATCACATGGACAGAGGAGCCTGGCGGTCTACAGTCCATGGGGTCATTAAGAGTCAGACATGACTGAGTGATTTATTTATATATATATATATGCATTTAAAAATACTAGCAGGACCAATATTATAAAGCAATCATCAATCAATTAAAAATAAATACTAAATACTGACATGAAAAATATGAAAAAATGAATACACTGAACTGTTAACCCTGGGTGCCTGTGGGGGAAGGAGTGGGATTGGCAGAAGCTCACAGGGACTTCTCTTTCTGTTCTTTGTACTCAAATATCTACCAGTGAGATTATGTCCAAGTATCGTATAATTTTTAACAGAAATAAATCTATGTAGAATAAACCACACATCACTCAGGCTCATTTCCTTTTGCTTTAGTCATTTGCTTTTTTCTGTATACCTATTGTTGGACAGGCTTTCTACGCAGTTTTACACATTTAAAAATAGAAGTGCTTTGGTGAGCAACCCATGGCTCTTTAATTGATCATTTCGTATTTGCTATGTCCTTATAAGGGGTTAGTTGCATACTGAGTGTGAATCTATTTTTATTCCTCATAGGTGATATTTTTAGCTGCCATGCAGTGGATAATCCCAAACCCTACTCGGAACTCAGGATGCTCAGGCAGTACGGCCCAAATGTGCCCGAGCCCATCCTTCAGAAGCTTGTCGCTGCCTTTGGAGAGCTGAGGAATTTAGCTGACCAGGGTATTATTAACTACCCTTATTCTACCAGAGAAGTTGTCAACATAGTCAAGCATTTGCAGGTATGGCACCTGCCTGTACGTAAAAGTTTAAAAGAAGTCATCAGTCTTGTTTTAGATTTTTTTTTTTTTTTTTGCCTAATTTATACCAAGTCTTTCCATTTCTCTTTAATACTGATTCAGGTGATATAGTATGAAATGTCTGTAATCCAAATGAACATTTGCTGTTTAATCTCTGGATTGACTTTGACAAGGTTCTGTGCCATGGCTATTACCAAGGAGCTAGGAAATTTGGTGGGGGTTTTCTGAGGGGTGTGGGAAGACAGGAGAGTGAGACAGAAGGGAAGCTTTACTACTATTTGACTTTATACAACAAGCATATATAGTCTCTGAGTGAAAATATTTTCATTTTGAAAATGAAAGACTTGAAGATAAAAAACTGACTGGAAACTAGTAGTATTGATTACATGCCTGTAAATACTGTGAGAAGGTTTTGTTGGATAGAGTAAGTGGACAAGAGAATGAAATTCCTTATAGCCATCCACGATGCATAGGTCACCTTGGAGGGCTTCCCTAATAGCTCAGTTGGTAAAGAATCTGCCTGCAGTGCAGGAGACCCTGGTTCAATTCCTGGGTCGGGAAGATCCACTGGAGAAAGGATAGGCTACCCACTCCAGTATTCTTGGGCTTCCCTTATGGCTCAGCTGGTAAAGAATCCGCCTGCAGTGCAGGAGACCTGGGTTCAATCTCTGGGTTCAGAAGATCCCCTGGAGAAGGGAAAGGCTACCCACTCTGGTATTCTGGCCTGGAGAATTCCATGGACTTGATAGTCCATGCGATCTCAGTGAGTCGGACACGACTGAACGACTTTCACTTTCACTTTTCACCTTGGTAAAAGAAGACAAAAAGCCTGTGTCGATTCTGCTTTTATAACAAATGATGGTTTCCAAGCGAACAGTCATAACCTAATGACTCTTGACCCCTGAAAACCTAGACAGGAAAATAGAAAGCTTTGTTCTGCCTGTAAAACCATGGCAAGTCCAGCTGAGATTCCAGCACCTAGAGAGAATCAAGACAGAGGCGATGAATGACCCAGAGGACCCCAGCAGTGTGAAGTCAGCTGTCTGTAACCCTCGTTTTCTTTCCCTCTGCGCTTGCCTGCGTCTCTGTTCTCTGTACTTTTTACCTTCTTCTTCCTTTCTTTTCGTATTCCTTTACTTTTTTTTTCATTTACTCTTGGACTTGTGACTTTTCTGAATATTTCCATATAGATATTCAACACTCTGCTCTATTTAAGTAGCATTTTATAATTTGGTCAATCCAGTTGTTGTTTAGTCGCTAAGTCGTGTCCGACTCTTCTGCGACCCCATGGCCTGTAGCCCGCCAGGCTCCTCTGTCCATGTGGATTCTCCAGGCAAGAATACTGGAGTGGGTTGCCATTTCCTCCTCCAGGGGATCTTCTTGATCCAGGGATCAAACTTGCGTCTCCCACATTGCAGGCAGATTCTTTACAACTGAGCCACCAGGGAAGCTCAGTACTCATTTTAAAAGCGGGAGATTTCAGAAAGTGGTGAAAGTCACCAAACCCCAGGATTTGAGTACCGATTTAACATTTGAGAGAAAGAACTGTTTCCCCTCAAATTCTGAAATTTATTGAAAAAGAAAAATATTAAGTCATCAGGGCAAACATTAAAAGAGAAAAGCATTCCTCCTATCTGTTTATCTGACAAGGCCAGTAAGAAAAGGTCTAATGAAGTTTATTTGATCATTATTCTGTCCGTTTGGGAAATCTTTATAATACTGTATATTTTATCACATGGTAATAAGGGATTTTTTTTTTTAATACAGAAATTTCCCACTGAAGGTCTCTCCAGTGTGGTTAGGAACGTGTTTGACTTTGATTCCTACAACAATGACATGAGGGAGATTTTGATGAACACTTTGCACAAATACGGAATACCAGTTGGAGCAAAACCATCCAATGTGCAGCTGGCGAAGGAGTAAGGCAAATCACTCTTGATAAAGTACTCTTGAGTGTAACTGTTCTGATTCTCAAATGCTGATCATTCTGAGTCTACTGTTATACTCTACTAAACTGACCTGGTGTGGAAATTACTTTTCCATGAGTAAGCTCTTCAAGTATATGGTGCTATTTGCTGGCTGGATTTCGGTTAAATAGCATTATTTATAGGTCTGTAAATTGAGAAATTCAGTTATTCCAAATGTCCCATGAGTAGATGTAATGTAATCAAATAAAGGGAAATATTTGTTTCTTCAACAGTCTCTGTCCTTTTGTTGAATTCCTATGATTCTCATTTTTTCCTAACCTAGTACGGAATCATTGTACAAACATGCAAACTACATGAAGAGATAATGTATATTTAGTTAAGATGCTCTTATTTCTGTCACCATATATTTTTCTGTTATAGTTTTCTAAATTTATAATCATATTAACTTGAAATCTAGGGATTACTTACTTTAGCCTGACAGATGAAAGAGGCAGGGAAAATAAGTGGGTTTTATTTCATGTGGGCTACTTGCCTGCTCTTTATTTTGTAATTATAGGCTATATACTTAACAAAGAATCTTAACAAATATGATATTGTTGACCAGAAAGATAATTGACAGTGTTTATTAGTAGGATAATTAAGTCAGTGCAAATTCACAAGAAAACAGTTTTAAATATGCATAACTTATTGATAATGCATCTAATGTTGTCTTTGTCTGTAGGGAAATCCATTATCATAAATTCCCAAGGGACAAAAATTGCTTTTTATTTAACTTCGGTCTCATATAGGAGGAACTCTCTGCCTTAGGAAAAGACTGTTGTATATAATGATTAGTCCGGCTACATATATTTATTCTAAGTGCTTACATTATCAGTATTTATTCTTTGAAGTTATTATAAAACTTGTTAGAATATATGCTAATAAAAATAAATTGTTAAGGCTTTAACAATTTCTTCAAAGATTTCTTAAAAAGAAACAAATATTTCCCTTTAGTGGTAAAAGAGCTAGATGGAATTATGTTAGAAATTTATCAGTGAATTGGTTTATATTATTAATAAGTAAATTTTCTTTTTGATAAGAATGGTATTATGTCATTGCTAATATATACACTTTTCTGTGGAATACTGTTTTACTGATTGATTAGAATATTTATGGGCATTTTGAAACTAGTTTGGTGATTTAATGGGTATAATGTATCTCCTACATTAGAGAGTTCAAGAAATGTCTTTAATGTGCAAACTTCTGTTAGTACTCATGTTTTTTTGCATCCTTTTTATAAATTATATCTTGGGTTTCAATTGGAAATAAGATGATTTTTAATTTGTTTTACCATTAACAAATTTATATACAGTTTTAGCTTCATGGAAACCAGGCTTGTGATTTTAAAATAACTTTTTTTCTACTCTGTACAACTTGAAATAAAATTTAAAATGTGTATTAGTTGGTAAGATCAATCAAAAGAAAAACTGTTGGCTATTTAAGTTTCTAAGGAAGACAGTGATTTAGCTTATGCATTACTGTTTCCAGTTCTATACTGAAAAATTCTTGCCATGGCTTGTTCATTGTTGCCATGGTGTGTTAATTCCAACTCTTTTTTTAAATTCTTATTTATGAGTGGAAGCAAAAGTGCATTGAGCCTGGAAACAAATGGTCATGCCTGAGACCAGCATGGAGAGAACTGGTTGTCCACCCACTGCATGTAGCTAAAAATAGACTTATAGCAGATGTGGGGGAAGTGTGAATTTTCCTTTGGAGTGGAGATAATAGCGGACTACAGTTTGCACATTCAGAGCATCTTTTCATCACCTGTAAATTGCAATGACTTGAACAGCTCAAAGGTAGTGATGCTATTTTATTAGTGAAATCCACAGGTTCCACACATCTTATTTCTATTGAATTATCAGCCTTGTACTTCGAGAGGGGAGCGTGGTAGGGTGAACAAAGCAACGTCCTGGGAATTCAGCAGTTGGTGACATGTTCAACGTGCATGTCTGGGTTAAACGTGAAGAAACAGATTTTACCCTGTTTGTAAAATGAGAGCATTTTAGTGTAGCATAACCATATAACTTATCACCTAATCAAGATGCTTTTTAGAATGAAAGGGCACTATTAATAATAAGTCTGTAAAAAAAGATGTGGAATAAGACTGTTCTAGTGAGACCACAGTATATTTTCATCTTTAGAAGGTTAATAAGGTTTCTTCTTATTCTAACACCCTTTGCATTTTAATATAATCTTAATTTTCTCTCATCTGCAAAGACAAAAACAAATTAAAAAGAAGTAATACTTACACTTTCTCTCCTCAAGTAGCACACTGATAATAGTAATCACAGACCTCTGAAAATTCAAAGTTGTCCCCATGCAGTCTTATGATTTGCTTTGACTTTTCTAGACTTTCGGCTAAACTTTATACTTCACTAATTGATGTTGGTTGCTGCTCTTGTTCAGTCGCTAAGTCATGTCCAACTCTTTGCAATCCCATGGACTGTAGCCTGCCAGGCTCCTCTGTCCATGGGGTTTTCCAGGCAAGAATACTAGAGTGGGTTACCTTTTCCTTCACCAAGGGATCTTCCCGGGCCAGGGGTCAAAGCTGTGTATCCTGCATCAGCAGGCAGGTTCTTTACCAGTGAGCCATCAGGGAAGCCCATACTTCTCTGACCTTTTGCTAAATCAGTTCTTTGAGGCTGCTCCTGTTCATCTCTGGACATCCTGCGTTAGTGAAGAAGATTCACATTAGATTTCTGTCCCTAAGGAAGAAGAACCAAATGTTTTAATTGCTATTAATATCCTTTTGCCCTGAATGAAAAATTATTGCTACAGCCTGTTAATTTTCTTGTTCTCTAATTCAATCTTTATTCAATAGGAAAAAAAATTGCATTGAACCCAGAGTAAGATGGTTACATTCACACACAAGATGGTGATGAAAAAATAACTGACCATGAGTGTAAGTGTATAAGTAAAAAGAGATGTAAGACAGATGTTGTTGAAGAGGGAGACTTCCCCGTGGGGCAGAGCTGATGCTGGTCCACTGTTTATACTGTATAAACAGTCTTCTGCAGCTACCTTCCTCCTCAACTGAAATCAGAATGTACTGTGGCTGTTCGGTGATGCTCTTCAGTGAAATTCCTGAGACCTTGTCATTTTCATTCTCC